>NC_140361.1:8842500-8952500 GCF_054491055.1 Hypomesus nipponensis
CTGGTGATGGAAGAGTTATGAGAGACAGGAGTCCCCCAAGCTCCGGGGTGGTTGGTATGATTGTTGTGGTGGGGCGAGTGATGAGCTACGTGCGAAGAGCGGTGATGGATGATGCCGAGCTGAAGGTCCTCTCGGCCCGGCTTGACGTCCTGCTGCTCCATAGAGGCCGACCAGGGGCTGCCCTCTCCAAGGCTGCTGACCCACTGGTGCCCGAGGTGGCCGTTACTCTGGACGCTCTGCAAGTAGTCGCTCTGGAGCAGCTTCTGGTGGCCTCGGAAGGGGCTTGCGGGCTGCATGGCCTGGCTGTCCGGGTGGAGCATGGGGCTAGAGCTGAGCAGGGTGTAGGGGCTGGAGGCAGCTGTGGCCATGCTGGCTGCTGAACCCCACTAGCGCTACTGAGGGGAGGGCGCAGCTCAGCCTCTGACATCTCCCTCTCTCCAGAGCCTTAGCAGAAGCCAGCCGTTGACTGACAGACACCGGGGCCAGTCACAGCACGACTAGAACGCAATAGCTGTGGCCTCAGCCAATGACGGAATGGGTAGCCTCGCCTCCGTTCCTCTGTAAACGGAGATGCGGTAGTGGAAATGGTTAAGTCCCATCCGAACCGGAAGTGAGTTAAAGTGCTGCTCCAGTGGGTCTGACTGTGGAATGGTGTACGCATGGAGCGCAGTTCCTGTTTATTAACTAAAGTTTCCAACTTATTTAAGCGCGAGCTTATTACTACCGCTGTCACCCTTGAGCGCGCGCACAGGAGGAGATTAGAGCACACTGGCATTTCAAAGACGTGCCAACACTTAATTTAGAGGAATATCATTAGCTTCAAAGAACTACTCACTTTGCTAATTATTACCTTTTTAATTTAAAGTTATTCAGATTTGTTGTCATCATATTGGGTAGGCATTGGAGTATCACCTGAAACATCTTTTTCTTTCCATTTATTTCTTAAACCAGCCTTATCCATAAAGGAGCAAAAGACAAAACACATTTTTAAATGTATATGTATATGATACACAAAATATGAACTGTAGGCCTAACACGTAGACAAAAACGTATGAAAAATTATTTTTCAATGAATGTCTGTCGCCATAAGCTAATATGTGTGGTCAAATACAAACATGTTGGTTTCTTATCATTTTTTGGCATCAGTAACCATTTTATATTTATTCAGTCGTCCATGCTTCTAGAGATAAGTAAACCCGTGCGCAGGTATTAAAGAATCTTGACAGGTCTTCTCAGTTAGGAAAAAAACATATACCTGCATATTTGAGAGTTAACCTAGCTGCGTAATTTTATTTGCCATTAGAAGACTGCATCCCGATCCCTTATTGGTTTGAAATTCCATTAAATATATTGCTCGAGCTCCCAGGTTAAGCTTGATTTAAATTTGCATACATTTTCATACATTTAGCAGAAATAAAAGAAGGCTGCAGCCACCAGAAAGTCATTAAAGAGCTGGCGGCTGAGGAGTTGGTCTGGAGGAGGAAGACGAGGCAAGAGCAGGTGAGATAACCGGGAGACGGGAAGACCGGGCCATTTGGGTCGGCTGGGTCCGGTTTCCGGGCAGGCAACAGAAAAACAGCTACAAGGGACGGGGTAAACAAGCTGACTCGGCGTAAACAGAGTTGATATAACATGTATTCTTGTATTGAAGTATGCTAAGTAGCAAGTTTATTTGGAATTGTATTATGGGTTGACTTATTATTATTAATTAAATGTGCTTACTGTTGATGTTTGATGTTTCAGATGAATTTTGAACGGAGCCGTTACGTAGGCTAGACCAAGGCTGCTTGAATAGATGTTCCGTAATAAGGCCATATTGTAAAACAGCATGGGATTAATATTATTTTTTATTTAAAGGGCGTGAATATTCAGGGTGGAATCATTTGTTTGAGATTGACAAGGGGTTCACACGGATGAGCCAAAGCTCTTGTGGTCTGAAACTGGGACATATTTGAAATAGCATAATTACTATTAAAAACTGGCAGTCTTTTTCAACCTAAATTAATCTAGCTACATGTCATATTGATTGACATGCTACTGCACAAAGTTTAAAGGGAACGAATGAATTTGCCATTTTCTAAACTAGCCTCATTCACCCCATTGCATTTATCAGTTTCAAATCTGGCTAAAGGTTTTTGAAGAATGTGCACGCTTTTCCGGAAGAGATTGACGGATATCATTTTCCATCTTCCATCCTATGTGTGAATTATTTTTCAGCCTATTTGGGGAATTATGTTTTAAGAAAACCTCTATATCTGGCCTATTGTCGCAAGAGTTGAGGAGGACAGAACTAGAGAAGAGGGGGTTGTGCTGTCTGTCCCTCTCGATAGTCTAAGTTTCTAAGTGTAACAGATGCTTCTCTCGAGCCGTTCCTTGTGCTGATTCCTTTATTCACACGCGCATTTTTGTGCCGTCGAGCGCGTTACCATAGCGAAGGAAATAAAAGGAAAAGCCCCGCTCCGCGCGCTGAATAAAGAGCCCATTCAGAAAGAGAGCGAGCGGACCGGGGAGAGACCACTCCGACCTAGCTCGTGCTACAGTTACAACACCAGTTTTCTTGTGGAAGGATAAACACTAGCTATACCTTAATATTGATTTCAATAACGACAGTAAATTATATCGTGTTAGGTTACATAACTGGGTGGATGCAATGTCGTGCTGTCCACCTAAATCTGACCACAAAGCGTGTGATCCACGCTGATAGCAAGCCAACATGCACGTTTACAAATAACATTAAATGACTGAATTGTTAATGTCAAGTAAGTGTATGTTAATGCTGGGCAATATAAAGACAACATTTAGGCCTATTTTTTGTTGTTATATTTTTCCCTTAATCTTCCACATCCCCACCCCCCAAACCAAATGAAACAAAAATGCATAGATTTTGCCCTGATCACATCTCGGAAAGCCTGAACTTTTGTAGGCGCACCAACATCTCAGACGAATGAACCGTACTCTCTTTTGCTGCTTTATTGTCGACCATGGTGCGGAGGAGCATATCCTATAGACGGAGGCTATAGGCTGGGCTAAACAACGGTTTAGTCTGTTGGAGAAACAACCACTGCCCCGGGGCGGGACCTGTCACAGGGTGTCATGACCTCCCGAACGTCCCGTCAGCTTCTCACACACTAGACCTCTCCATGGCCCCGTGGGCCATTTATTCAGCAGACAGTTGAGATTCTCAAAACGGTAATAACAACCAGATAAACCATTTTGTCCATTGAAATCACATTTGCATTTATTTATGTCACAATCGACCTTTCCCGGCATTTTAGGCTACATATTTCCACATCAAGACTCTAATTTGGGTGTAATTTCTTGAATTCAAATCGAAGTAATGGTTAACACTTAAAAAAAAAAAAAAAATCTGCTAAACAAGTGACAGAACCCATGCATAGTGTATGTCTCTGATTTGACGTTCATGGGGCAATTTGTATTTAAATTGACCCGTTTCAGAATTTGAAACTTGGTGCTCCAGTCGGCTACGAGCCTGGAGTTATTGTCACAACTTTCCCATCACCGTTACAACTCAGCTGCTATTCCAGCCTTGACGTTCACCCAAGGCAGGCGTCAAGACAGTAAAATCAATACCTACATTTGTTCGTGGAGTCGTTAAATGACACTGACATGGGATCTAAACCGGACTTGAGTGTGACTCAAACTCATATTCCACTGTATTTTTATCATTGCTTAACTAATTGTTACATAATGGTAAACAACTTCTTTCAGACATTCATTATCATGACCAAAGACGAACAGAAACACAACGGGGTGTTCATATTTGTTGCCATGTAGACAGTTTGTCTTTTGCTAATTTAAATAGCCTTAGGGAGTAGGCATCACCTTGCTTGTGTGTGCATCTGCGCGTGTGTTTGTGTGTTGTGTGTGTGTGTGTCTGTATGATTGTATTTGTATGTGGGTGTGTGTGTGTGTCTTGGCAATGGGGCTGTGATATAGAGGAAATGCATTAGACACGCCAGGCACCGGAACGGCGGGCACGCGCTCTCCAGGGCCTAAGTGAAGACCAGTCTATGCGCTAAAGCGCAGCAAGATAAGCCACATAAATGCTTATTGTAATTTATATAGGATATTGAATTAATTACTAGCTCTTGTTAATTTCTTGAATGCGAATCTGGCTTACCTGATATTATCTTCAGCAAGCTTGCAAAAGGGGGATCACATGGATAGGAAATTGTCTATGAACATTTTGAAACGAGTTATTACTGAACATGTTATTCAATTTGAGCAGTTGAGTCCACTATCACGTCAAGAAGAAGCGTCTTTGAGAAACAATAGCCTAAGAATTTTCAGTTCAGGATATGCACGATGTCATTACCTTAAATACAGGTGCATGGGAGAGATCATTGAACATGTTGAAACGATTATCCTTGGCCTTCCTCTTTACGTTAAAAGGGTATTTTTCCGACAGTGAAAAATATAACTTTGCCAGAGACAACAGTTTTGTCGGTTTAGTTCTGTACGTCCAATTATGAAGTACAATGAAAAAAGCAATAAAAGAAAACCGGCTGGGTATTTTATTAGTGTAAACAATGTTTAGGTCGCTATTTACCATGGGACTACAAAACCACTTACAGGTGGTTTGACGTTGTGCAAATAATCAAATTGGCTATTATTCAGGCTAACGTTCAAAAATATTTGGTCCAATACTTGTTCTGTTTGTTGTTGTTTTTGTTGCTATTTGTATTATTATTATTGTTATTATTGTTATCAATCTTAGGCTATTATAATCATGATGTAGGTTATTAATATTATTCGAAGTGGTACCTTGCTAATATTAGCATTTTGTTTTTGTTAAAATAAGTAGGCCCACGTGAATATTACACTTTACATCCTACTGCACATCCTACACCCTATTGTCGTTGTTCTTGTTAGAAGAAAATATGTATTATGACCATAAGCCTATACATAGGCATAAACTGTGTTTCATAGCGTTGTTATTTTCATTTTCATACCAGTTTGAACTTTTTAAAGTCATAATTACTTTAAGCATAATCTATGACTTAGGCCTACGCACGACGCTTGCTATCATTCTGTTAAAAATACCGCAATGTCATTCTGTTTAAAAAGCATCGAAAGATTTAACAAGTAACCAAAATGCATCGATCGATCACTGAAAACATGATCAATAATTATCAAAATGTCACTTTCAGTTGGCCACAGATTGAAAATACGAAGGAGGGCTTTCGGCTGACTTTGCAAACAATATTAAACTCTAAGATTCACACGCCTTCGTTGAATGCGTAGGCAAAACCTAGTTTATATGCAATGCCTATATGCTAATGTAAATTTCGAATGCATGAAAATGTGCTTGGTGTGGGTTCAGGACGCAGTTTCTAGCACCCATGGGTGTACTGACCTGGGCGGAAATACAATTGCGCTCCCCATTGACAGGGCGTCTGCAGAACTAAGACCAAACAAACCTTTACATTCAGATGTCATACTTTCTGAATAAACAATTTATTCCGTGGAATAGAAAAAATAGGGAAGCATGGAAACATTGATGCTATCCGAAATGTCCCCCATTGCTGTAAGTAGGTAAGTGGTCGTGGAGAGAGGGAACGTCATTTATGCAACATTATATTTCCTTTCTCATTTCGTGTATGTTTATTTATAGTGAACGTGAGATGATTGAGCAGTAGCTTACTGTTTTAGAGCAAAATAGGAAACTCAGTTCGCTGTGGGTGTAATGTGTGCTTGTTCATTTGTATGTGTGTGTGCATTTGTGCGCAGGTGCTTCTGTGTGTGTGTGCGTGTGTCCCTTCACAGGACCTGTGTGTGGAGGGTCTTCTCTCATTGTCGACGTGGGTCAGGAGGAGAACTAGTGGTGAAATCTAAAACTCCATCACATTACCATCTGTTTAACTTCAAACACACTCAGAAACACTTGCCATTGTTTCTCAATTGTGCACACTGACACACACACACACACATGCACACATATAAAGGAGGGCTGTGGATGGAGGCGTAGAGAGGGGTGGAGAGGAGTGGAGCGGAGTTGAGGGTCTGTATATGTAATGGATCCCCTCTCTTCTGGTCCTCTCGGCCTCACACTCATGCCCTCACTACAGAGACAAGGCCCAGGGCAGGCCACTGTGGTCACTGCAATAAGAACTCTTTGCACCTGCACTTTACTGTGCGTGCGTATGTTCAAGCAAAGATGTGCAGTCCGTAGTGGCTGGCTGTTTGAACAGTCCCATGTAAACAGTCACACAGTCACAAACCACTAAATGTCTGTCCTTTTCCTTTCTCAGTCTCTAGCTCTCTTTCCCTCTCGTTGCTGGTACTGGCTTGTAATTTTAATTCACAAAAGTTCTGTTTTTCAAACCAATCTTTGTACTGTATTATGTTGCAAGGTGTGCTTACTGTAGGTTTTCATTAAAAACAAAATAAAGAGTTTCAACTCTCTGTCTGTGTCTCTCTCTGCCCCCCTCTCTGACTCTCTTCCTCCCCTCTCTGACTCCTCTCTCCCCCCCTCTGACTCCTCTCTCCCCCCCTCTCTGATGCCTCTCCCCCCTCTCTGACTCCTCTCTTTCCCCCCCTCTCTGACTCCTCTCCCCCCCCTCTCTGACTCCTCTCTCTCTCCCCCCTCTCTGACTCCTCTCTCCCCCCTCTCTGACTCCTCTCTCTCTCCCCCCTCTGACTCCTCTCCCCCCTCTCTGACTCCTCTCTCTTCCCTCCTTTCTGACTCCTCTCCCCCCTCTCTGACTCCTCTCCCCCCTCTCTGACTCCTCTCTCTCTCCCCCCTCTGACTCCTCTCCCCTCTCTCTGACTCCTCTCTCTCCCCCTCTCTCTGACTCCTCTCTCTCCCCCCCTCTCTCTGACTCCTCTCTCTCCCCCCTCTCTCTGACTCCTCTCTCTCCCCCCTCTCTCTGACTCCTCTCTCTCCCCCCTCTCTCTGACTCCTCTCTCTCCCCCCTCTCTCTGACTCCTCTCTCTCCCCCCTCTCTCTGACTCCTCTCTCTCCCCCCTCTCTCTGACTCCTCTCTCTCCCCCCTCTCTCTGACTCCTCTCTCTCCCCCCTCTCTGACTCCTCTCTCTCCCCCATCTTCAGAGAGGAAGGAGGAGCATGAAAAGAAGGCGAGGTGATTAGCAGCTGAATTAAATCTATTGAATATGAATCAGACCCTACTCCAACACTGCTGTGACTGTAGCTAATATCTAATATATTGACAGTCAATGTGCCCCGAAACCTACTGCCAATGATCTCATGCGATCTCGCGCATACAATGCACACACAAACATGCAAAGACATACACACACATATGTGCGCACACATGCCCCCCCCCCCCCCCCACACACACACACACACACACACAGGGGCTGTTCCCTTAGGAGCAGCAGGCGGAGCCAGGGCAGTTGCACATCTGCATTTCAAACACACACTCTCTGGAATTCATTATTAATTAGCCTGGTGAGCCCTAGAGGACTGGTGATGCAGCCAACACACACACAGACACACACACACCCACACGCACACATAAACACATACACCCACACAGACACAAATGCACATATACATACACTCAAAAAGCAGATACATGCACACACCCTACATCTCATGACCTCCTTATCCCCTCCACTTTGCAGTTGGAGAGTTCTCACCAGAATGCTGAGCTGGTTTAAGGAAGGCGTTTCTCCGTTCAAACACTGCGGTACTTCCTTATATCCAGTCCTAGTGGAAGGCCTTCTAAGGCCCGTGCTTTGCTCAATGGTACATGACTTGTCAGGACACCAGTTTTTGATCGTTTGAGAGTGGTTTTTGTGAGCAAGAACTTTGGAAGAACGATGTTGGTGAGTGTGTGTATATGTGTGTGTACTGTGTGTATTTGTGTTACTGCCTGTGTGTGTGCATGTGTGTTAGCTGAAGCTCCCTCTGTGCATTCACCTCCACAAACATGGGAAGCGTAAGAAACACACAGTGATTATGCATACGTAATGTCTCGGGGGGGTGCAGGGAGAAACATCAAAACACACACACACTCACACACACAGAGACTCACACACTCACACACACACGCACACAGGCACTCACACAAACTCCCTTGCCCGAGCATTGTGTCCACATGAACAGCAGGGAAGGAACAGGAGAACAACAGCAGTTTCTACAAATAGATATATCACACTGAAGCCATGGAGATTTACCTTGGCTCTTGGCTGTTGGATTGTGGCTCTTCAACATGCAGCCATACATGTGGCTGAAGTCTTATTTAGAAGCCCCTTTGAGTTGCACAGCTAGGAAAGAGTATGTTTCTGCGACTGTCAGGCCTGTTGAAGAGTGTGGTGGAAGGTGATGACAGGTAAGACAGAGACAGAGACAAGGAAAGGAGAAGTGTGTCGACAATAGCAAGATAGAGAGATGGGAAGTACTCTTAATGATAGAGGGATGGATATGAATAATAGCTGTCGAGAGAGAGAGAAAGAGAGAGTGGAGACAAAGAGAGGAGAGATGCTGACGGGCTGGAGACAGGGACTACCACTCTTCTAGCTATCACACCTGGTTTCTGCTGGCATTGTGTTTGTACAGGAAACTCATATCAAAGAGTCTGACATCTCAACTCTACTTCCTGGGTCCTGTAGCTGAGGATAGGGGGAGAAGGAGCCCAGCCACTGGCTCCAGGTCAGTTCTTAGTCTAGCTTTACATGTTTAAGTTTAGACGTTAGGCATCCTAAACTGGTCCAGGATCTGTGCCCAAGGGCATCTTCTCTCTGGAGTCTCCAACTGTCCCATAATTACTCTGCTCACGGAGCAGTTCTTCAGATAGTGTTACCATGGCCACTGGGGTTAGGTAGGCACTCTCTGATCTCAGTCATCCGTGCTCAGATTCACACTTCATCACCTCTCACACACACTGGTTGTGATTGGCTAGCTTCAGGCTATAAACTGGGCTCTGATAGGTTCAGAGAAATCTGGCAGTAATTTGGGCCATGATTGGATAATTGTGCCTCACATGAAAGGAGACAGTAACAAACTGATCTTTAAGACTTCCATTTAGGCCCTACAGGGGCCAAAGCTGCTATTCAACTGTCAACTTAAATATTATGATCTCACACAGACCCACATCAAAAAAACATGTATACATAGATAGATATTTATACTCACACACACATAGACACACACACACTTTGGTGGACTGTAACAGAGGGCTAGGGGATCATGTCTAATTCTAGGATCCCTGCTAGGATATGGTCTGTCTTGACCAATTGGATGTGATTCAGAACCAATGGGTGGGGAGAGGGACCTCCACAGAGCAAACGGACTTCCTGGTAGAGAGAATGCTGGGTAGTGTTGTTCTACGACATGCAGAGGGAAACAACCACTTCTCGCCACACAACCACCTCTTTGTTAGATGTGAAATGGAGATTCTTTGGTAATTGAAGGATCTGGGCAAATGTTGTTCCAAGTTTTTGCAAGGGAGGGAATTCTCATTCCTTCCCGAGACCATTCACTTGGCCGAGTCTTTCATTCAAAAGAATGCCCATGTGATTTTTGGTTTCGTACCAATTCCACCTGGAGTCTCAGAAGGGAAGAATAACAAATATGGGAAACATTTAATCCAGAATAATATGTTTATCTAGAGATCTGTGGACTGGAGTGGAATGGACCACCTCTTATGTGGTTGGCTGCCTGTGTGTGTTTGTGTGTGTGTTTTTGTGTGTGTTTGCGTGTCTGTGTGTGTGTGTGTGTGTGCATGTGGTGTCTGTGTGTGGTGTTTGTGTTGGACGTGTGAGACCCTTCACCCTTGGGGTCCGGGAACACAGAAAAGTGGAAGAGGTTGACAGTCTCAGATTACTGTGTGTGTGTGTGTGTATGAGGTATACTATACTTTTTATAGATTCACAATATAGTTGCTTTTTAACCAACACAATGGTACAATATCAACAAATGTACTAATGGATAGAGTAGAACGTTCAGTGTGTGTTTGTGCGTGTGTTTGTGTGCATGTACAACTTGTTTGTGCTTGTGTTTGCTACGAGAACGAGAGAACAGGGGTTGGAATGTGCTTCCCGCCTGGTTGTACATGAATACATTCGTAAATGAATACTGTTCACCTTTTGTGTGGTAAAAACTCAACAAACCAAACACACACACACACACTCACACACACACACACACTCTGGTCACAGTTCAACTCTATCGTGTCCTCCGCCTCCCTGTGAGAAGACATTAGTATGCAGCAAAGCTCTTGCTATCACCACACTCTGACCTCTGAGTGTGTGTGTGTGTGTGTTAGTCCGTATGTGTGTGCGTGTGAGTGTTAGTGTGTCTGTGTATGTGTGCCCATTTCTCCCTCCCTGCATTGTGCTGCATCCATGACAACAGGGTCAAAGTGTGTTTAATGACATTACAGACACCCCACCAAAAGAGGCACTGCAAGGTTTTCCACTGAAACCCTTCCATGTGCACGTGCATGAAGAGGTGTATGTGTGCTGCCCACTCTCAGAAGAAAAAACGACACGACGGCTGACGCCCACACATTTCATCAGTTCTTCAAACCTGTGAATGTGATGCAATCAGTAGAAGAGATTGGAAGAAAATGTGTCTCTTCTACTGACCCGAACCATCTGTTGGTGCTTTTCTAGAACAGTCACCTTAACCACTTGGGGTGAATTTTGTGACGCATCACTTAGCGTCAAGACTCACGAAAATTTGCAAAGAAATGTGATAGCCTAAGTATCTGTGGAATTTAATGAACTACCCATTTACTATGACATCTTGATTTCTGATGAAATACTAATATGCATGAGAGTTGAAATGGCAAGTTTATGGATGAAAACATGTTGCTGTGTTTGAATGCAAACATGTACATGTGTGTAACTGTGTATGTGTGTGGGGGTGAACGTGTGTGATTGTGTGAGTTTGCGTGCTACTGTTAATAGGATGAGGCAGAGCAGAGTATCAGGCATCTACAGATCTCATTATTTGATCACAGTAAAAGCAGGTAAGTCTCCCTCGCCCTTCCTTGCCAACCCCACAACCCACCCCTCTGTCACAGACTCACATACACAATGCAAACACACGCACACACACACACACACACGCACGCACACACACACAGTCTCTCTCTTTTCCTCTCTCTCTCTCTCTCTCTCTCTCTCTCTCTCTCTCTCTCTCTCTCTCTCTCTCTCTCTCTCTCTCTCTCTCTCTCTCCTCTCATTCTCTCCCACTCTTTCTCTCCCTCACACTATCTCTCTCCCTGTGAAAGGGGGATTATTGTGGAGATGTCAGCTGTCTCAAGGGCACCGAGAACAAAGAGGCTTTTCACCCCTCTGCTCATCTCTCTCATCCCTCGCTCTCTCATCCCTCTCCGTCATCCCCCTCACACTCTTTCTGTCGTCCTCTGTAGCGTTCTCTCTCTCCATATCTGGCTCCCTCACGCTCGCCTCATTCCTGTACAGTCAGACTGCCCTCTCCACCCTTCCTTCCATATCATTCCAGTGTGTGTGTGTGCGCGTTTACGTGTGCATGGTCGTACAGGTGTGTACAAAAGTTGTTGCCATGTCAATGAGCAAAATACAGATCCAACGCAGCAGCCATGACAGGCCTTAGAACTGACTCGTCAGAACTGTCCTGGCTGCAGCTCATGGGACTGCCACTCCCTGATGGGTTTGTGAGTGTGAGTGTGAGTGTGTGTGTGAGTGTGAGTGTGTGTCTGTGTGATTGTATGTGTGTGCTTTCATATCTGCTGTGGTATGGTGGCACAGAGGGAGCTGGATGTGAGTAGAAATAAGGGGAACTGGGCAGCAGCTGGGGAGAGAGAGACAGATGAGCGAGGATGAGAGAGAGACAGAGAGAGGGAGGGAGGGTACAGAATGGTAGAGAGGAGAGGAGAGAGAGAAGAGCAGAGAGAGGGAGGAGGAGGACGAGCGGAGGAGAGAGGGAGAGAGAGTGAGGGAGAGATGAGGGCCAGGGAGGATGCCTACTTGGCCAGCTCTGTGCAGAGGGGGAACAGTCAAGCATAACAAACAGGATCCACCTTTCTGCTTGGCTAATTTTCCCCATTAAAACAGCCCAGCAGGAGTCTCAGCAGGCCATGGGCTGGAACAAGGCTTATTTTAGAACCCATCTCTGTGTGTGTGTGTGTGTGTGCGTGGGTGTGTGCGTGGGTGTGTGTTAGAGTGCTTGCATTTGTGTGTGTGGCTGTGGGTGCTCGTGTCCGTGTGTGCGCATATGTTTGTGTGTGTGTCTGCCTGTCTTTGTGTCCCTGCCCATGCACGTTCCCTGTTTGGAGGTGAGGGGTGATGCACATACTTTGCAAAGAAGGATATTATTCCATTCATTGATATTAATTGCCTTTTCCATAGCAGGTCTGGCATAATCACACGTTAGACTCTAACATCCATCCATCATTTGCAGTTTTAATATGTTTTCATTGCTATTGATGTATCCCCATGTATTTGCCGAGTCATGTAGTTCTGGGACTAATGTCATCAGGAGTGCTCTGTGTCTGTCTCTGTCCGCCGCTAAACTAATCCCTTTCCCTGACTCACTGACATGGAAATCCTCCTCTTTAATGCATGCACACACTCCCTATCTTTCTTCCTCTCTCTCTCTGTCGCTCTGCCTCTTTTTTTTTTACATTTCTTCCACTCCCCCTTTCCCTCTTTATCCCCCCCCCTCTCTCTCTCTCTCTCTCTCTCTCTCTCTCTCTCTCTCTCTCTCTCTCTCGATTACCTGAGAATGGTTTCACTCGTCCTCTCCGTGCCCGAGCGCACAAACGCACACACGCTCCAACCATAAATACACCACGGCCATATTAAAAGGCAAAAGCAGAAAAATGTGACAAATGACAACAGTCTATGGGAGTGTGTTAACAGTTCAATGGTGGATGTGTGTTTGAACAGTGCTGTCTCTTACACATCCAACACTAAGAGGCTTGTCACTGTGTTAGGATCGATTGATGCAGCACACATCAAGTGACACACACACACCACACACGCTCATGCATACACATGCACACACACACGCACACGCACACACACACACACACACACAAACACACCCTCTACTGGAATATGACTGATGTGATTCAGGGCACCTCTCGGCAGCTACTCTGCTTTCCATCTCACTGCCTGAGCAGAATACTAATAGCACAGTTCCCACAACAGAGAGAGAGAGAGGGACATATAGATAAATAAAGAGCGAGGGAGAGAGAGAGAGAGAGAGAGAGAGAGAGAGAGAGAGAGAGAGAGAGAGAGAGAGAGAGAGAGAGAGAGAGAGAGGAAAAATAAGGTGGAATAGAGAGGGAGGGAGAGAGGGAGAGAGAGTGTAAAAGAATAAGACAGAAAGGGGAAAGAAAGATAGAAGGGTAAGAGAAGGGGAGGGAGGGAGAGAAGGAGAAAGAGGTAGAGAAAAAGATATAGGGAGAAAGAGAGGAAAATAGAGAGAGAGAGCAACAGTAGGACGATGGGGGGAAGGTAACATGGTGGATCACATGGGAGATGTAGGCAGTAAAAGGCAGAGCCAAGGACCTCCCAGCTTCCTTCACACCAGTAGACCAAGGTAAAAGAACCCAGGAAGGAGGAAGGAGAAGGAGGGGTGGGGATGTATGGGGAAAACGTTGATAGACGAGAGAGAGAAAGATAGAGGATGTATATCCATCTTCATCCTCCACCATCCCGCTCATCCTTCCATCCATGTATGAGAGAGAGAGAGACCAAAGAACAATATCGAGAGATAAGTCTAGATAATGGTGCTGATAAAAACAGCCTTGCAATGTCCTAAAACAGGCAGATAGATGCACAAGGTGACAGACAGACAGATAGATGCACAAGGTGTCAGACAGGCAGATAGATGCACAAGGTGACAGACAGGCAGATAGATGCACAAGGTGACAGACAGGCAGATAGATGCACAAGGTGACAGACAGGCAGATAGATGCACAAGGTGACAGACAGGCAGATAGATGCACAAGGTGTCAGACAGGCAGATAGATGCACAAGGTGTCAGACAGGCAGATAGATGCACAAGGTGTCAGACAGGCAGATAGATGCACAAGGTGACAGACAGGCAGATAGATGCACAAGGTGTCAGACAGGCAGATAGTTTCACTTCACGGTAGACTAGCAGGTCACTGTAACCTGCAGGTTGTGACTGCAGGCACGGCTATCGCCACAATAAACACCCAGTCTGTACGCTCTGATTGGACCGGTATGCTGCTCTTGTGTGAATCATCCAATCAGGGCCTCTCTTCTTGAATACACTTTTTTCTGTTGGGTGGCACCGTGGCAGACAGAAATGCTTGGGTCATTAGAAGCAAATCTACAGCAAATTCTTCATGTTTTAGGACATAATCTATTGGGCTGAGTAACTCTATATATTCAGTGGGCCGTAGCCAGACACCACCCCGTGCTCTAACCCTGAAGCCTACTGCTGGGAGCCAGTCGTTTTGTTTGCCAGGGCAGCCCCTCAGAGAGGAGAACCGTGCCAGACAGGGTCATGACAAATACGGTGCCAACTGGTGCCTCAAACTGAAGAGTCATACTGTTTTGGGAGCTGTGGTGGTAGATACAAGGATTTGGCTACTTGTCAACCCACATGCATCTCCAAAACTGGTGTACATATCTCTCTCACTCTCTCTATCTCCCTCTTTCTCTCCCTCTCTCTCTTTCTGCAGCTTTCTTTCTGCTTTCTGCAGCTTTGTCTCGTCCTCTCTCTCCTCTCTTCTCCCCAGCCCCATGTTGAAACAATTAAGACCCGGTGAAGGAGTGTTATAGGGGCGGGGCTGCGTTTGATTGATGATGCTGTCAGCACAAGGAACATGTTTTAACGTCAGAATAATCTAGCTGTTAATATATTACATCCACCTCATAGGGTTAAATCATTACTAATAGTGCCACTAAGTTGGTAGGAAGGGTGAAGTGTGTGTGTGTGTGTGTGTTTGTATGAGTGTGTGTGCGTGCATGTGTGTGTGTGTGCACATACGTACGTGTGCCAATATCCCCGTGTCATTAATCAGCAGAGAAGTAGAAGCCGGAGAATGGAGTGTGGTGATCAAGCAGCCAATGAACAGGCAGGACGCTGAGAGGTGAGGAAAACAAAACTGCCAGTAGTATTCAGGTTTATGGATTGCATAACAACACATCCACTTTTAAAGCCTGTTGATGATCTGTGATGTGAATATTGTGAGTGTGTTACCATGGGACGGGGGACGGGGTGAAAAAAAAGGAGGGAGAGAAGAAAGGAGGACAAAGGCTGGAAGCACTTCAGATCGAGCGTCATCCACAGAATGGCTAATTCCATTATCAGAAGAAAAAGAAAGAGAGAAAGTGAGAACAAGGGGGGGACGGGGGGACGGAGGGAAATAGAGATAGGAAGAGAAAGAGAAAGAGAGAGAGATGACTATAATCAGACATGTATGGTTCCAGCTAGGATCTGTTTTTCTGTTTCCACCAAATCCCTTTTTAAAGATGCATCATGCTGTTTACAGCTATTCATTTCCACAAGACAATGATACTCCCTCGCTCTGCTTTTCTCTCTATTTCCTTCTCTCTCTCTCTCTCTCTCTCTCTCTCTCTCTCTCTCTCTCTCTCTCTCTCTCTCTCTCTCTCTCTCTCTCTCTCTCTCTCTCTCTCTCTCTCTCTCTCTTTCTCTGCCTACCGTTCCCTGGTGCTGCCCCCTCTGCTATCGTCTTTGCATACTGCTGATCACAAAGCTCTCTGTGAAACACTGTACCTGCACCAAGAAGACCATCCCCCTATGAAAGAGAGGTAGAGAGACAGAGAGAAACAGAGAGAGAGAGGTGTCGAAGCAGTCAAAGCTGTCTAGGGGATTGGTGTGATTTCTGCTAGTGTCGGCTGGCTTGTGGCCTGCAGATTAATGTGTGTATGAAAAACAAAGGCAAATGCACACACACATACACACATATACACACACATGTACATACACACACACACATAAACAGATTACCTTGTCTGTGATGAAACAAAGGGTTAAGACGGAATGCAGATTTCACAGGACAGGAGGGGGCTGGAGGGGTGTGTGTGCATGTGCGGCGCGGGGGGGGGGCACTGAGGGGTGCGCCTCGACGCGTCTCTGCCTCAGGGAGTTTGGGGGTAGGGGGGCGGAGGAGTGCAGGAGGAACACTGTGTGATCCTCCTCTCCTAATACCGTGTGGAGAATCTCCTGGCCGCCGACTCCAGACGCTCTCTGACTGTTCTCTCCTCCATTCTCTCCTCCTCCATTCTCTCCTCCTCCATTCTCTCCTCCTCCATTCTCTCCTCCTCCATTCTCTCCTCCTCCATTCTCTCCATCGGAAACAATACGGATCCCCCTCTTTCTCTCTCTAACTCTCCCTTTCTCTTTCACTCTCACACGTTCTTTATGTCTTCCCCTTCACAAAGCCCCGAATCACCCTGCCAGATGAACAGTTGTGTGTTTTGAGACCGCCGGAAGACAATAGCCCAAGAATGGGTTTGTTTTTGCTTTGTGTTTGGTTTTTGTAAGATGACAAAAAAAAAGTTTTAGGTCTTGAGGGATCCGAGAGAAATTTCCTGCAACCTTGTTTTGCACAAGTAACTTGTCAGCAAGGACACTCTGACTTTGAGGAGATTTTACCATCATCACACCATACTCATATGATGTGTGTTAGTGTTCTATAGGACATGGATACAACCCTTAGACATGTGCAATCAATGTCTGTGGCTGTGGAACATGTGTGTTAAACGGATCAGGATTAGCTTGGGGTGCAGCCGGCATGGGGGGGTCTGCCCATGGTCTGCCCCTCCTCTGCCCCTCATCTCCATGGACACTCATTTTTGCCGTGACACACAAACACACACGCACACACACACACACACACACACACACTGTGATCTCTTCTCCCTCAGTGTGTGTGTGTGCACCATTACCCCAACACAAAGCCTTAGAAATGGTCTCATTCAGTTTAGGGATTACTGACTGGGAGATCAGATTGGGTATATGAAGGGAGGGGCGTGAGTGAGTGTGTGTGTGTTAGAGAGTGTGTGCGTTTATACTGTTTACACACCTGTCAGTCTCTATGGTTACATCAAAAAAGCACACACACACTCACTCAAACGCATACACACAGCCAACACACACACACACACACATACTCTCCCGAGCTGGCAGTTCTCCCTCTAGCGGTGACGCTCCGCGCTGAGTCTTCCTGCCCCCGAGGACGGCCTCCCTAAGACCCTGAGCCAATCACGCGCGCCGGAACAACTCTTTTATCTACAGGGGCTTATTAGGCTAATTTAATTAGTGTGTTGTCGTTTCTGAACCCAAATACGATTACTGTATTATGACTGGGTTATCTGGCTCCCCTGTTACAGTAACAGCAGGTTACTGCGGTTGCTGCCTCCCCTCTCCTCTCACCACGATGGGTGATTCAGCAGCCAGACCCAAACAGTTCACCACGTCAGCAGAATCACCCCTTCTGTTTCAAACACGGGGACGTTCTGGAAGGTCGGGTAGGAGGACCACTGGCTGGCTGTCTGTTCGGAGCGGAGGAAAACATGCCTGAGAGACAAGCCGACGAGGCCACACATTCAGCTTCTTACCACAGATTCCCTGTTTCATCCAGACTGATGAGTGGGATGGTGGAGGAGAGTGAGGAGGAGGAGGGGGGTTTGAAGGAGGAGAGTGGGGGTGAGGAGGATGGCTACAGAGTGGCGAGGGGAAGAGAAGAGACAGTGTGGAAGAGGGGAGAGGAGGATGAGAAGGGGGAATGGGTGCTAGGACGAGGGGAGAGGTGTTGAAAAGGAGGGGAGAGGGGGGAAGGGGAGGACTGGGGGGAGAAAAGAGAACGGGAGGGAGGATGGGAGGATGGGCATACTGTAGCGAGGGAAGAAGGAGGGGGGGTTGAGGAGGTGAGGGTCACGCTAGTCAGCTGGGCTCTCACCTGGTCTGTGATTAATACGCCAGAGCTGCTGCCAGCCACCTCCTCACCACACAGTCCTCACCTCCAATTAGCATGGAAATTAGTGTGTGTGGGTTGTGTGTGTGTGTGTGGGGGGGGGGGGTGTGGGGGGTGTGGGGTGTGTGCGTGTGGGCGGGTGTCACCTGAGGGCTCCCTCTCACCATGCAGGGGTAAGCAGCAGGCTGACATTCAGAGGAGTCACTAATTAGCCGAATGTTCTTCTCTCTGTGTGTCAGTGCCATGTGCGCGCGGGTGTGTGGATGTGTGCATGTGGATGTCTATGCATGGGTGTGTGTGTGTGTGTGTGTGTGAAAACAGTCATGCTAAAGTCATGCAGTCAATGCACTAATTTGAACTGACTTTACTGAATCATGTCTCTGTACGAGGGTCAAAGAACACCACGACTGGACTTACACGTTGTTGGCATGGCACTGACTCCGCCTCCCGTCCACAGTCACCTCTGACCCCTGGATCAGCCAATCAGTGGGCAGGATCGGAACTCATCATTCAGATTGAAAAAACAAGTGTCCAAGCTAAGGTTTGTGAACACACAAATGCACATACACACACAAGTCAAACATGGACACACTCTCACACATGCACAAGCCAATTGCCAAAGTCAAGAAATGATGTCATGTCCTCGGTAATAGTGCAGTTTGAGTTGGCTCATTAGCGCAGTGTGGATGATTTCTTAGCACAAGTGTTCACGGTCAGTGATCAAAACTGCTCAGACAACCCAGTAAAAAGGCTGGAGGACAGAACTGACACCCAGAGATAGAGTGACAAGCTAACAGTCTGGGCTCCACTCTGTTAGAGCTGAAGGAGACTCAGGTTAGTGATATCAGCTGTCAATCTAGGGCTCCAGAATATTCCACGAGTTGTTCCTCCTGTCATCCTGCCTTGTGCTTTCTCTCTCTCTCTCTCTCTCTCTCTCTCTCTCTCTCTCTCTCTCTCTCTCTCTCTCTCTCTCTCTCTCTCTCTCTCTCTCTCTCTCTCTCTCTCTCTCTCTCTCTCTCTCTCTCTCTCTCTCTCTCTCTGTCTCTCTCTCTCTGTCTCTCTCTCTCTCTCTCTCTCTCTATCTCTCCCTCCCTCCCTCTCTTTCTGTCTCTCTCCCGCTCCCCCTCTCGTTTCCGTGGTGTGGGTGTGTATATGTGAGTGAGACAGTGAAAGTGAAGAGGGTGTGAGGGTGGGGGTGTGTGTAGGGTGGGTGGGGGGGGGGCAGGGAATAGCGAACGTCCCTGCGACAGTAACCTTTGAAATAATCACCATTGTCTAATGGGCCTCTTTAATTAACCTGGTAAGAAATTAATCCCTGTGTTAAATGGCCAAGAAAAAGATGTTTGATTACCTTCGCGAGCCGGGTGGGATTTCAGTCAGCCTCTAATTGCCCGGGAAGAGAGAGCGAGCAAGTGAAAAGAAGGGAGAACGAGAGAAAGAGAAAAGAGAGGGAAGAGAATGAGTGGGTTCCTGTTGTGTCATTAGTGCTGGGTATAAATGTCAGCTTGGCCTCCAGAGCACAGATAAGAATGCCAGAGAGGGAGGGAGGGAGGGAGGGAGGGAGGGAGGGAGGGAGGGAGGGAGGGAGGGAGGGAGGGAGGGAGGGAGGGAGGGAGGGAGGGAGGGAGGGAGGGAGGGAGGGAGGGAGGGAGGGAGGGAGGGAGGGAGGGAGGGAGGGAGGGAGGGAGGGAGGGAGGGAGGGAGGGAGGGAGGGAGGGAGGGAGGGAGGGAGGGAAAAAATTATTAAGACCATTTGAATCTGCCCACTGAAAAACATGAACCCTTTAGAAACCTCCACATTCAGTAATATCAACCATTTCGGATGTAGAAATGAACAATTATACCAGAAAGGCAGGGAACAGGTGAAAAAGAGACCCCATCAGGACAGGAGTTTGCCCTTTCTTCTCTTCCTGTCCTCCCTTCACCACCCCTCCTTCCTTCTTCTCGTCTCTCTCAACAATCATTTCTATTTTTTCGCTCCTCTCTTCTCATCTTAACTGGTTTGTATTCTTCCCTATATCATTTGGATATTACAACAGGTGCTTCTCATTTTCCATCACTAACTCCACCTGAGCCATGGGCTGACCTCACCACTCTCTGACTCAACCTGGTGCGTGTGTGTGTGCATGTGTGTGTGCATGTATGTGTGTCTGTGTGTGTGTGTGCCTTTCTCTATCATCAGAGGGATTGTTTTATATCCATACAAGCTATGTGAGAATATAGAGGCAGCAGCTATGTGAGACTGTAGAGGCAGCAGCTTTGTGAGACGGTGACCCCCACATACAGCCTCACGTGAGCCTCTCGTTAGTGTTAGCTCATCAGGGGGGTCACACACCCCGAGAACACACATTACAACACCGCCATGGGATCACCTTACACCATTTGAATAAATACAAGGCAATTTGTCAATGTCACGTCAGTAGCATTATCCCCCCCCCCCACTTCTTTTGCCCCCCCCCCCCAGCCCCAGGAGCAGGAAGCAGTAATGGTGATTGTATTAACCCCTAGTGGTGAACACTGACCTCCACGACTGCTCAGTTACAGATACTGCCCCAGGAACACATGCACCGACACAGAGCGACACACGTACACACACACACACACACACACACACACACTCAAAAACACGCACCTACACACACAACACACACACGTGCACTCGCACACACCCACAGACACACACAAATCACACACACACACACACAAACATGCACGGGCACACACACAAAAAAGCGTTTCCGCAATTCACACAAACAAGCACAGATGCGGCGACGCTAAGACTAAAACAGAGGAGGTCTGGAGCGCACTGGGGCTCTTTTCCACCCCCAGATATGAGCTTCCTGAGGAATGATCTGAATGGACTTCTCTGCTAAAACACCAGACAGAGAATGTGTTTCATCTGTTTTCCCCTGGGGACTGACTTCTTCTCAACTCTTCTGTTATGGTTGGCAGATAGACGCAAGCCTGAGAGGACTCGGTCACAGCAGACCGCTTCAGTCCTGTGCAGTCCCTGTCCAGCATTGAGCTCTGATGCACCATCACTCCCTCACAGGCCAGTCTCCATCTATCCCGGCATCAAGCCCTCACAGATAAGCCTGGTACTATCCCAGCATGTATTCCCAATATCCTATAACTCCCTCGAAGAGATTAGCCATAACCTGCCACCTCCACAAAGCCCTGCTAGCTCTCATTAGAAAGAACAGTCTTCTTGACTACGACAGAGACCGCAGCACCCAGGAGTAGAGTCAGACCCATAGATATAACATTCAAGGCTACGTGTTTTGTCAGGCTGCTGTTAAAAGAGCAGTCGGTGTTGGTGAGTGAGTGGTGTTTTATGTTGGCGTTTCCATCTGAACGCACAGCCTCATCCGGACTGGATGGTTGAGAGTCTGGGAGATCGCTGAGGCTGTCTTGTGGGGCAGTGGGGATTGTGTGTGTGTGTGGGGGGGGGTCAATGCGGGCACACAGGGGTTAACACAACACCCCGGACCTCCAGCACTCTTTCATCTGGCTGTTTCATATCCTTCCATCCTCTCCAGTTCTCCTCTCCTCTCTCATCCACCCAGAAAGCAAATCCTCCGGTCTTCGACACCCACGTCCCCCCCCAACTCTTAAACAAATCCTGGCTAAGTGGGCTCCTCCGCTCCCCTCTGACCCAGACAATGCCCCCCTCAGACGGTCTCTCCCCCTTGCCCGCCTCCCGCCCCGCCATCCCTTCCCCAGGCCCCGGGCGGAACTGTGACCTCCCCAGACAGAGTGTTGACCCCCGCCCTTTCAGACAGACATAGTTCTGACCTGTGTGGGCACAGTCAAATCACGGGTAGGCCCAGATGTCTTCAGCCATGTTCTCACAGTGATTTCCTACCTCACTCTCTCATCTCTCTCTCTTTCTCTCTCCCTCCCTCCCTCTCTCCCTGGTCACTTCCTTAGGAGCCTCAGCTCTAACCACAGTGGACGGTTGGGAGGAAGCTAGGAGAGGAAAGAGGGATGGAGGAAGAGGAGGAGGAGGAGAAGTGGAGTTGTGATGTCCCGAGTCAGGGATATCTGATCTTCTCAGCGAGGGGCCAGCGGCTCCCTTGCTCTGTTTGGCTTTGGAACATCAAAGGAGCGGACCAGATCCTGGCGAGATCGTCCACTAGCTCCTACTGGGTGGACCAGAAACACACAAACACACGTACACACACACACACACACACATGCAGTACATCTGCAGACACCCACACATACGCACCCAAGCACTCACACACACACTCACACTCATTCCTCTTGACAGAGTGTTGTTGTTTTTCTGGGAGTCCTGACCTCCCTGCTTCCCTCTTTCAGTCTCTCTCTCTCTCTCTCTCTCTCTCTCTCTCTCTCTCTCTCTCTCTCTCTCTCTCTCTCTCTCTCTCTCTCTCTCTCTCTCTCTCTGCGTACCCCCTCTACACACAAGCCTCAGTCTCTAGTCTCCTCTGTACTTACTCAAACACGCACGCACACACACACACACACACACATATACAAGCACACACCCAGACTATGGATTAGAGTAAGTCGAGGCCATGGTAGAAGGCCAAAGGCAAAATAATAATTTCTCCTCACTTCAAGCAGAGAGGTACACATCAATCACTGCCTCGTTAGGTCTCACCCCACCTCTCACTTCCTCTTTTGAACGTGTGTGTGCGTGTGCATGTCTGTGTGTTCAGCACAACGGAGAGAACACGTTTCTGATTTCCCAGCCCCCTAGAAACACAGGCTACGTAATAAACCGAATCCAAGTCTTTTCTTCTACTTTCTAAGTGCCGCCTAAGTTTGTTTACCGGGAGAGCAGAGAACTGCTACTGTGTTGATAACAGAAGTGATGATTCCACCGTTTCCAGTGTGTTTGCATTTTAATTCCGGCAATCCCTTGAAACACAAACAGAAACACACACATACGGGAGAGCCGCTTCCCTAAAACACACGCACGCTCACACACACACACTTGCCTACACACACACACACACTTGCACACACACTCATCCCATGCCATTTTGGCTCTGAGGTTTGCATGTCTCTGATAGGAAGCCTCTGAAATGAAAAAGAGATAAGACTAAATAAACAAATAAATACAGTAACCCGAATTTGTGCTGGTTCAGTGCACACAGAGAAGAGAGGGAGAGGGTGGAGACAGGGGGAGAAAGAGAGCGACAGAGACAGAGAGACCATCAGAAACCCAGGCTTTGTGCTAGGCCTCCACAAACCCACCACTTACACTAAGACTGTTGTGATGGCACATTTTGAAACTGTTTATCAATTCTTTTCTCTTTTTTTCCATTCAAAGCTTTGATCCGGTGCTCCATGATCACAAAGATGGATCCGGTGGGTATTGAACCAGCCACCTTGTTGTGTTTTGCGAGCGCCACGCTCACCCAACCGGACTTCAATGCCCGTGTTTGTCTTTAAAGCAGTGCCACCGGCTTTGATGTGCGACGCCCACGCCAACGCGGCAGCGAGACACACTCATCCACGGATGGCGGCTTAATTACACTTTTTATAGCCTCTTAATTACCTTATCAATGCTTTGGGAGGCTGTGGTCATCGTCAGAACGTAAAGTATCAAAGGAGACAAAGACGTTTTTCATGTCTTTTTGTTCTGAGGAGTGTGTGTGTGTGTCTCGGAGGAAGCCTCTTCTTACACACACACACACACACACACACTGCACTGTTGAGGATACAAGCTGCAGCTTTGAACGCCACCATGAGCACATACACACACAGAGCTGGTTAGATCCATGAAACAGACACCATGCAGACGAACATTTACACACACAGAAACACTCACCAATACACTACTTGGCAGATTTGCTGTGCACTCGCAGGTACACTATGTCATACACACAGGCAGGCGCAAGATTGTAAAACAAGATTGGGTGTGAACTTTGACTTTGGGTCACCTCACACACTCACACACTCAAACACATACACACAAACACACAC
Source organism: Hypomesus nipponensis (assembly GCF_054491055.1). NCBI lineage: Eukaryota > Metazoa > Chordata > Actinopteri > Osmeriformes > Osmeridae > Hypomesus > Hypomesus nipponensis. The sequence goes on from NC_140361.1 coordinate 8,866,356, forward strand.
ACACATCTCCATAGCTTCAGAATCAGAAACTGTCACACTGCAACTGAATCGCGCGCTATTGGTTATTGACCATCGGCCGTGACACCTTCCTCCAATAGCAGGCTGTGTACTGTTACCAGAATAATATCATAAAAACAGTCATTACCTGATCCTGTGGCTGGCAGCCATAGCGATGAGGGGATTAGGGGAGCTGAGTGGGTGTGTGTACATAAATATTGATCGAGGCTTCAGTGATCTGTAAGGATCAGCCTTCATCACATCTGCAAAGCCTCGTGTGTGTGTTTCCTCCCTGCAAGGACTCCAAGCTAAACAGTAAACACTAAGTCTGGACATATCTTGAAAAGATACATGACGGATATGTGTGTGTGTGTGTGTGTGTGGTTTGTGCGTGTGGTGAGTGTGGTGTATGTTTGTGGGGTGTACGTTTGTTTGTGTGTGTGGTGCGTGTGGTGTGTGTCTGTTTACACACTATAAGGGTGGGAGGAGGGGACATTATCCATTCCGATTGATATGTTTTTAATTTGTCTGTCTAATGTTTGTGGAGAGCAACATAGAGTTGGTAATTAAGAAATAATTGGAGGGGCTACAGAAATGTTTATCAAGCGTAGAAGATGCATCCCTAAATGTTAATTCCACTCAGAATATGTTAATGTATGCACAGATGTTAATGTATGCACACGTGTGTGTATAAGTGTGTGTGTGTGCGTGTGTGTGTGTGTGTGCATTTGTGTGGGTTCTTCCCTTCAGCCCTTCCCAAGCTAGATCTGTCAACTTGGGGAAAATTTACATTTTGCAAGTAACTCAGCTGTTTTTTTGATGGATATGTCGAGCAGACTTTTATCTCACTCTCTCTTTCTCTCTGTGTGTGTGTGTGTAGGCAAACTAATTAATATTTCTTCTCTCCTTCTCCCCTTCAGGCAAATATTTGTTTCCTCAGATGTGAGTATGGGCAAACCTTCCTCTGGGCTCCATATGCTGCAAGCTGTCAATCACCTGAGCCAAAGCACCCTGAAACTAAACTCCTTCCTCCTCCTCTATTCTCTTCTTCCTCATTTCATCCTGAGTAGCTGCACAGCGAGCAAGGGAGGAGGATGGATGGTCAAATCTGAGGGAGGGAGTGAGAGACAGAGAGACAGAGAGACAGAGAGACAGAGAGAGAGAGAGAGAGAGAGAGAGAGAGAGAGAGAGAGAGAGAGAGAGAGAGAGAGAGACAGAGAGACAGACAGACAGACAGACAGACAGACAGATGAGATTAAATTAGAAAAAGATGTAGCGGAAACATAGAGAATGGGTGAGAAATGTCTGATGTTTAAGCCTGCCAGTGTCTTTGCCTTCTGGAGATTTTGAACACTAAAGAAGAAACGAGAGAGAGAGAGAGAGAGAGAGAGAGAGAGAGAGAGAGAGAGAGAGAGAGAGAGAGAGAGAGAGAGAGAGAGACAGAGAGAGAGAGAGAGAGAGAGAGAGAGAGAGAGACAGAGAGAGAGAGAGAGAGAGAGAGAGAGCGGGGAGAAAGCGGGGAGAGAGCGGGGAGAGAGAGTGAGAGTGAGAGAAAGGAAGATAAACGACTTAAGACAGCAAGGTATTTGGGATTATAAGAAAGCCCACACTAACCCACTAATATTGAACCACTGCTAGTTTTTAGTTGTTGTTGTCACTTGCCACTGATATCTGTACAGACAACACACAATACTTCTTTCGTGTGGAACCCCCCACCCTGACTATCTCTCTCTATTTTATGCCCCCTTTCACAGAGGGAGAGTGTGTGTGTGTAAGTGAGTGTGTGCATGTGTGTAAGTGATCCAGTCTTTTTGAGGTTAATTGAAGGCAGGAGCTCCAACTGTCTGAGACATAATCTGTGTGTGAGTGTGCGTCTTTGGGAGGAGGGGGGCGGGTTATTGCGTGAGGGACTGACGACGCTTTGATTAGAGCGCGCAAGTTGTTTCAAGCAAAATAAAAAACACACATTACAGCCCCCCCCCCCTCCACCCCCACATCACTCCACCTGCTACCCTTCTACACGCCCCCACCCCCAACCACTAGATTGGCAGGGGGTCATAGGCTTTGGGGTGTAGGCGGGCCGGGGAGACAGGGGGCGGCAGGGGTGGGCTCACATCCACCAAGGCTGGAGCTCCGGGGCTAGGGGATTTGATGGGTTGAAAAAGAATAGAAAGAGGCAGTGAGAGTGAGTGAGAGAGAGAGAGAGACAGAGAGAGAGAGACAGAGAGAGAGAGAGAGAGAGAGAGAGAGAGAGAGAGAGAGAGAGAGAGAGAGAGGGAGAGGCAGAGGGAAAGAAGTGGTAACAGAGAGATACAGAGCGATAGAGAGAGACGCTAAGACTGTCCTCGCCGGCCGTCTCTTATCAGGGCCGATGTTTTAGACAGGGGGGAAACGTTCATCTGAGAGGCTGTATCAGCCTGGCCCCTCACACACACACACACACACACATAACATGTAATCTGCTCACCCAGGGAGTTAGGGGACTAAAGGACGAGGGGGGTCCATACCTAGCAGCCCCCCCCCCCCCCCCCCCCCTCGTTGTCTGGGTTTAGGATTAGAGCCCCTGGAGTGGGCGACCCAGGTGTTCCCGGGAACAGAGCTCTGAGAGGGCTTAGCTTCTTTGTGTTCTCCTCCCTGAGTCCGATCCAGCTTCAGGTCCAGATCCAGATCTGGGTTCCACTCTTTGATGTCTAAGATGTTTGATTCCTGAGGTCCGTTCTGAGGGGCCAACACTAAAACCTTCTACTGAGGATCAGCCAGGACTCTTCACATTCCTGCTCTAGACCTGAATAGGTGATACAGTGAATGTCTGTAAAAGCAGACACACACTAACGCGCGAAGGCACAGCAACACACACGCGTGTGCACAAGCAAATGCACACACACGTGCACATGCACACTAACACATGCAGACAGACACACACATACACACCGTCCCATTATTGTACACGTGCGCGCACACACTATCCCATTATCCCTCTCTTTACATTCTCTGGGTCATCCATAAGGCATATAATAGTTTTATCATCTTGTCAATGACATTGTATTAATTTACATAGCATAGCGCTATATCACTTTACACCACAATTGCTGTCCTGACTATATCGTTCCCCTAATGAGGCACTGCTGTGTTGCCATTGTGCTGTGTGACATGGAAGGAGACACAGGGTTAATTAACGCTGATTAAGCCTCAGCCCCTCACGTTCTTGCACTCTCCAGTAGGGTTTCATCTCAATACTCTAAGGTGGACTCCTTGTTCACTCCTTGTTTCCATTCCTTGTGGCCTATACATCCTAGACAACGAGTGGATGCAAAAGGCTGACATTGTTTTGAGCCGTGGTGAAAAGGGGGTGATTATGTGTGTGCTCGTCTAAAAGGAAAGTTGGACTGCCATCTGCTGGCTGAAAGGCAGAATGCATTGAGACTGTTCCACCATGCACATGCTGTGTGGAGTCAGTGTTTGTGTTGCCACTGCGTACACTACTGTGTGGTGCCATGGGTATCACAGTGAGATACAAGCACACGTTCGCACAGCAGCAACACTGCGCTCTCTTTCCCTCAGCAATTAGTGTTGGTGTTCTATGATTTCTATGACACTGATAAGCGGTTTGAACTCAGCATGTGAAGGTGCGTGCGTGTGTCTATGTGTTGTGTGTTTTTATATATGAATACATGTGGGTGTGTGTGTGCGCGTGCATGTGGATGTGTGTGTGTTTGATCAGTGAAGTCTTTGAAGCCGACAGCCTTTCTCTGTGAGCGTGGTAGATGAAAGCTGATAGCTGTGATGGAGAGCCCACCAGCTTGTTAGCACACGTGGCCAATTCAGGAATCTGGGCCCCGAGTGGGTCCTCGTAGTGTAGCGGGAACGATACCATCACACAGGAGGAGGTGTGTGTGTGTTTCTGATGCTCTGGGAAGGATTCCCTAGCCTGAGATACAGTGAAAGAGAAACAAAGACATATAGAGAGAGTGAAGGATGTTGGGGCAAAGGGGGAAAAGGGGCCGATGGAAACACACACACACACACACACACACACACACACACACTAACCCCAGAAACAGCTGTTCATTTCACATCAACCCCCCTACCCACAACTACCCCCCTTACCCAACACACACACACCCTTACCCCAATTGTCACCCTCTATCCACTTCCCCTTCCATCTCTCGCGTCTCTCCTCCACTGCTCTTTGATCTAGCTCCAGGTTCTGTGAAGGGCATGCAGCTGCTTCCACCAAGCCTCTCCAATATATAACGTACAGCTGAAAATAGTGTTCTCACAATTCTATTCTCTTCAGAAAAACACCCATTCTTGTTTCAGGCGCAGGTGTTATGGTTGTTGTTGTTTTTTCACAAACACTTGTCTTGGTTTTATTAGCATTTGTGTTTTAGATGTTTCGTTGCAGGTCTATCCTTCGGCATCACTGCTGGTTGTTGAACACAAGGAAAACATGATACAATGAAATCAAGAATGTTTTTAATGATTTTTGATCAATAATGTTGTACAGAATGAGTTTAAAACAATATTTGCTCTACAGTCAAAAACTTTGTTTAATAAAGAATGGCATGGAATATACAGTATTATCTTTCATTGATAGATCATGAGTAAAATGAAATAAAATGTATTTATATATATATATATATATGTTATCAGTGGAGATGGTTTCCTGCAACAACTTCAGTAAAATATGTGCTCAGTGTAGTGCACAACAACAACTATCTGAATGTTTCCAAACTCCTTACGTCCAGGAGGTGGTGATGTCGGTGATATTTCCCCCGGTCAGTATTTAGAAAACACAATATGACACAGTCACATGGCACTGGGTAGTCCTTTCCTCTCTGCTCATCTCCTTTCCTCTCCCCTCATCTCCTTTCCTCTCCCCTCATCCCCTCTCCCCTTATCTCCTCTACTCTCTACTGGCTAGCCTGCAGATGTCTGCCTATGAGCAGGAAGAGCAGCCCAGCCAGGACCTCCAGAGGGACCCCAGCTCCAGCCAGTATGAATGACCAGCCGTAGAGCACTGAGACCTGGGCATTGTGGCACGTCTCCCCCCTCTCCTGCAGGACATACCTCGGAACATCCACAAGCTCTGCCCAAAGGACATACAGCACCAGCAGGGTCAGGAACAGACATGCTGCAGCACAGAGAAAGAGAGAGAGAGAGAGAGAGAGAGAGAGAGAGAGAGAGAGAGAGAGAGAGAGAGAGAGAACGTGTGAGATAGAGAAAGATGAACAATGACAGAAAGAGAGAGAGAGAGGAGAAAGAAAAAAACAGAGACGGACCCAGATTGAATATGTATCTCACTGTGTGTTTATCATTATTGTGTTTGTGTGTATGGATGATACGTCTGTCTCTGTCTGTCATGAGAAACACCAACGGAATGCAGACCCCACCTCGGTTGTCACGGCAGCAATGTTTACATCTTCTGTCGTCATAGGGACTGCAGGCTGACATCTGCTGCTGTGCACGCTAAGTGTGTGTGTCATGTGACGGATATGGACAGCTGACAGAGAAGGACCCTGCGTGTGTGTGTGAGTGTGTGTGCATTTTAAAATAAACACACACACACAGTCACGCAGACACACACACCCACAGTAAATTCATACCAGCGGAGATGAGGAACTCTCCACCCAGACGGTAGAGTTTAGGACTGAGGAACGGGACAGCACACAGCAGCAGGAACCCCCCCACCAGGGCACACACCACCCCCAGGATGATCAGCAGGGTCCAGAACCCTCGGAACACTGGGGAACACACACACCCACAACAACCACAACCATCAGCTTTACCTCTGAGGGGAAACCTGAACGACAGCACCCTTACACCCATCATAGGAAATAAACACAAAGTGCCCATTCTCATTCAAAACACAGAACAGATCGAATGACCACGATCAGTTTGTGTGGCTGTGTCTTGTGTGTTGTCCTACACGCATGTATAATCGTGTGTAGGCGTGCTTTACCTGCCGTGGCATCATAGATGGGGTGGGGCACAGGTCCCAAGGCAACGGGAAAGGGAAAGAGGTAACCATGGATACACACCTTGGTCTCTGGTTGGTTAGCTGAGAAAGAACGTGACAGGGAGGAGTCAACGGCGGAGCACCAAACCCTGACCGCTGGATGCTGAATGGTATTCACACTTCTGTCTCTCCCTGAAGAGCACCTTGACCTGTCCACTCTCACGGTACAATGTTCTGCTTGTTATATTGATTGAAACAGCTGTGTGATAACGACCAGGTACAGCACACTGACTAGAGAGTATCTGGGCCTGTGATGTGCTGGTACGCTGTAGGGATGTGTGGTAGGGAGAGGGTACTTTACTGAAGAGTACAGCCCAGACAGCGTGCATGGAGGGCTCGGCCTGGAACGAGCACCTCCAGAAGAAGCCCTCGTGGTGCAGAGTGAGAGACGGAACCACCTCCGTTGGAGAGAGAGGGAGGAGAGAGAGGGACATACAGAGAGGTGGACAGAAAGAGAAGGAAACAGATGGAGAGAGTGAGACAGACGTACTCTGAATTCCGATCCTCTGTCTGTTTTCAATAAAATGATGACAATCCCGTTTTAAAGCATGTCACCAATCGCACACACAGACACACACGCACGCACACACTCGCGTAACACTTTTACAGTTGACATTTTTTATTCATTTAGCTGATGATTTGATTAAAAGTGACTGTGGGCCCCTGGTTCTGCTAGAGCCAGGACCTGTCTAGACTTAACGTGTTTGCGATTCTAACCCATGGTACCTGGGAGGTTTTAAGAGACAGAACCGTGAACGTGGCGTGCGTTCCTGCAAATGACTTATAAAAGCCAGATGACGGATATTCTCCATACAGCTGTCAGAGCATGATGGATGATGCTGGATAGCCAGGCACTGTATTCAAACTACTTATTAGAAAAGCAAGCTTCCTTATTCACTGTAATATAGCTATTAGTCACTGGTTGACGCTGTTTGGTGGACCAGTAAGTGACATTTTATAAGAGTGATCCATTTACGAGTGGCATGTGCATGCGTGTGTATGTGTACAAACACCATGTGTGTTGCTGTATCCACTCTCCCCTACCTCCACTGTGGTGTTGGTGGTCTGGTTCTTGCCAGGTTCTACTTCCAGAACCACTGGTCCGTAGCCTCCACAGCCATCACTGGCCAGCAACCAATAGTCCGTCCCGAAAGCCAGCAGAAAGCACAACGTCCCCAGCCCCCCAAACAGTCCTGCCGCCAAAGCCACAGCCCCCAGCCTCATACTGCACTCTGACACACGGCCTGTCAGCCCCCTGTCTCCCTCTCCCCAGCTAGCTCTGCTTCTCAGATCCTGTCCTCTCAGCCCAGCCTGGCCTCCTGAACCTGCTGTCTTCTCCACACGGACCCTCTCTGCCTTCAACCACCACTATGTGTAGCCCACTGACTGACCCTCGCTGGGACTCACACAGAGCGACGGACCCTCACAGCAGAGGGTAGGGAGGTGGGGTGAGAGGTTGTGTGGAGGGGGAGGGGGGAGGGGGGAGGGGAGGAGGGGGGAGGAGCAGCAGGGAAGGGGGTGACTGTTATTTTAGGAAGCAGAGTAAGCCTATACTGGTTGAGTTACCCTGGTGAGGGGAACTTTTGTAAACAGAGAGAGCGGGAGGGGCAGAGAGAATAAAAGCGAGAGTAGAGGGTTAAAGTTAAAAAGTAGAAAGAGAGAAAGATAAATAAATTACAAGTAAGGGAGCGATGAAAAGGAGCTTCATAGTCCGATTTGTTGAGTGTTTGGGTGATGTGTGTATCTAGTGTGTGTACTGTATGTGCTCTTGTGGAATGTGGTATGTGTGTGTGCGTGTGGTGTGTGTGACAGAAAGTATTTATGACAGACAAGTATTTCTCTCCTGGATGCTACTGCAAGAAAGACACTTGGAAAACGAATTAGACAGGAGATGTAAGAAATCCTGTTAGCACCCTACGCCCTTCACTCAGCACTCCCAACTTTGGACTCTCTCTCTCTCTCTCTCTCTCTCTCTCTCTCTCTCTCTCTCTCTCTCTCTCTCTCTCTCTCTCTCTCTCTCTCTCTCTCTCTCTCTCTCTCTCTCTCTCTCTCTCTCTCTCTCCCTCCCCCCCCCTCTCTCTCTCTCTCTCTCTCTCTTTGTACCTCCCAAAACATAGCAGGGCAGCTCATGACAGAATGGACTATCTTGGCTCCAACTGCTTTGCTCATCAATGAAACACAAACAGCACCATTTCAAGACAGCATCATGTGGATGAAAATCTCATGAACACAAACCAGACATTGTGAACCACTAATTGTTTTTATTATTGAATACTGTCCACAGAACATATCCCCTTGCCATCCTCAAACCTTCATATACGATTATATATGTGTATATGTGAACATGTGAGAATGTGGTGGTGACCTCTCATACTTGTCACTGTTAGAGTCTCTCCCCTCCCGTCTGTGTCTCTTTCTCCAGGACAAAGCTGAGCTTCTTGGGGGCTCGTGGGGCTGTGGGGTTCTGCTCCAGCCTGGACGGGGAGAGGGGGTCCTCTGGCCATGGGGGGTCCAGGAGGGAAGGGCTGGATCCCACTACTGGGGGGGGGAGGGAGGGAGGGAGGGAGGGAGGGAGGGAGGGAGGGAGGGAGGGTGGGAGGGAGGGAGGGAGGGAGGGAGGGAGGGAGGGAGGGAGGGAGGGAGGGAGGGAGGGAGGGAGGGAGGGAGGGAGGGAGGGAGGGAGGGAGGGAGGGAGGGAGGGAGGGAGGGAGGGAGGGAGGGAGGGAGGGAAAGGGAGTTACAGTAAAGGGGTAGGCAACCCTGGGGTTAGGTGGTACAGTAGAGAAGCAGAGAATGATCAACTTGTGAAAGGTCAGCTGAGCGTGGGCTGGGCTGCTGTACCTGTGTGAGACCTGGTGAGTCCTGCCCTCACCCTCTCAACACCTCGGAACTCCTCGTCCCCTCCCTGCTGGACACACAAGCTGTCAGTTTGTGTTTGTATGTGTGTGCATGCATGTATGTGTATCTACCTGTGTCCAAGGTGTGTGTGGGGTGTGTGTGTGTGAGTGTGTGTACCTGTGTCCAGGGTGTGTGTGGGGTGTGTGTGTGTGTGTGTGTGTGTACCTGTGTCCACGGTGTGTGTGGGGTGTGTGTGTGTGTGTGTACCTGTGTCCAGGGTGTGTGTGGGGTGTGTGAGTGTGTGTATACCTGTGTCCAGGGTGTGTGTGGGGTGTGTGTGTGTGTGTGTGTGTGTGTACCTGTGTCCAGGGTGTGTGTGGGGTGTGTGTGTGTGTGTGTACCTGTGTCCAGGGTGTGTGTGGGGTGTGTGAGTGTGTGTGTACCTGTGTCCAGGGTGTGTGTGGGGTGTGTGAGTGTGTGTGTACCTGTGTCCAGGGTGTGTGTGGGGAGTGTGAGTGTCTCTCGCCCAGACTCTGGTGTCTGCGCAGGGGCTTCCTGGTTCCATCCACTGTGGCGTCCTGGTGAAGAGTGTGTCTACTGTAGGCTGGTGTCTGCTGTGGGAGGAACACACACACACACACACAGGTGATTTACTGAAGTGTATGTATGGTACACATGCTTACACAGGATGCATTCTGTTTTCATGGACCTTCATGTTATGTCATGACACAGCGATGGTACACACACACACACACACACACACACACACACAGCTGGTTACCTTGTTGTTGAAGTTGTGCAGGTTTCTAGAGAGGATGCGTCTGATGCTGTCCATCTCCTCTGGCAGGAGGGACCTGCTCTGGGAACGAGGGTCAGGGCTGAGGGAGGAGAGGAGAGCCATGAGTGAAGGAGAGGACGGACAGACGGCCGACAAAGAAGAAAGGAGACGATCGAAAGTCAGGACAAAGCGGAAGAGGAGGAAGGTGGACGGGAGAGTGAGGAGGAGGAAGGAGGTGAGGGGGAAGCATGGGGGTCTCACGGTGGCTCCTCCTCCTCTCCTCTCTGCTCCCTCCTCTCCAGCTCCTGGTAGACCCTCAGGATGCTGGAGCGCGCCTGGCGCTCCTCACGAATCAGGAAGCGACGCAGGTACTTCCTGTTGAACTGCTCAAACCTGACACAGACAGGAAACACATCGCCTGGGTGATTCATTGGAAAATAATACATTGGTTTGGTTCACTTCAAAAGTGTGGTGTTTATCGCCATCTGCTGGTTTGATTGGGAAGTACAGAAACGGCAGCTTGTGTAGAGTGGGGGAGTCCCTTACCTGTCCTTCCAGTAGTGCTGTCCCCAGTAGCCCACCACGTCCTCGATGCCTGCTAGCAGGTGATCCAGGAGCTGGGGGAGCAGACACCAGGCTGTTACTGGTATGGACATGAACATCCTCGGTCCTGTTGGGTCACCCAGTGTCCAGGCTGAGTGTCTGGTGAGCAGTGCGGGAGCCTCACCCTGCTGTGGATCTCCTCACTGACCGTGGGCAGAGCTCTCTTCTTCTTCTTCACCTCCAACAGCTCCACGAGGGGCTTGATAGTCATCCCCTACACTCATGCACACACACACGCACACACACACACACACACACCAACTGAAATCCAAATAAAGTACAATGTGTAAGCAGTCTTCAATATCTTTTTCCTTTGTGCATTCACCTGTACAAATACAGTGAAGAGGATGACCACGATGGTGGTTGTGATGAAGAGTCTTTTCTTGGGGAAGTCATCGATGAGGAAGACTAGGGAGAAGCAGATTGCCCCTCTCAGGCCACCGTAGGCGATGATGAACTGATCTCTAAAGGTCACGGCATTACGACGAAGCTTGTTAACAACTGCTGTCAGCAGCAAGACTCCTAGGAGGAGAGGGGAGGAAGAGAAAGGGAAGGAAGGAAATGGAGAAAAGAAAATAGAAAAGAGAAGGGTCAAACGACACCACTACATTGCGTCAATTCCGATCTAGCCATTCCCAGGACAGAGAGAGTTCCAGCGGCGTGTTCAGACTACCGGTGGCTCTCCAGACCAGACAGAGCAGCAGGGTGGAGCAGACGAAGGGCCAGCTCCACATGTGGACGTCCTGGATGGTGGACACGCCCAGGAAGATGAAGATCAACGTCTCGCTGACGCTGCTCCACATCTTGAGGAAGTACTGGATGCTGGTGTTGCTGCGCTCCGACACGTTGGCCTCCACGTACTGCTTCATGGTCACTGCACATGTGACTATGCTGGAGGACGTTCACAAACGCACGCACACACACACACAACCCCACACACACAGACAAAACACACAAACACGTTTACAAATATACACGCGTAGCCATCAATTCTAAATGTCATGTTGGCAATTTCACTGAATCTTTCTCCGTCTTTTTCAACGGATCTCTCTCCGTCACGCACACACACGCAAACACGCCCACATACAGCGACGCACGCGCACAGGCACATCCGACAGCGGGACTCACGCCATGATTCCGGAGAGGTGCAGCATCTCGGAGGTGAGGTAGGAGAGGTAGGAGTAGAGGAAGACGAAGAGCGGGGCGATGACCTGCGCACGCGAGGTGAAGCGCGACGTCAGCGCCGCCAACAGGCCGAAGAAGAGGCCCACACAGAGCCCCCCCAGCCCCACCACCAGCACCCTGCAGCCCCCCAGCAGCACGTCCACACCCGACACCACCGGCATACGCAGGAACGACTCAAACAGCTTGTAGAGCACCTGGAAGAGGGGGAGGGGGGGGGAGTTCAATTATAGAAAGAGGTTAAAGGGCAGAAGGGGGAGAAGGGAGGGGGGGTGACTTAGACTTAGAGAGAGAGTTTCCATCTGTAGACCCTTAACAGCCCCCTCCCCCTCTCTCTCCCCTCACCACCGTGACGGCGTCGTTGAGCAAGGACTCTCCGAACACCAGGATGTGCAGCTGCTCGTTGACGTGGATCTCCTGGAAGACGGACAGCACGGCCACGGGGTCCACGGCAGCGATCAGCGAGCCGAAGAGCAGGCAGTGAAGCAGGGACACGTCCCCCAAGGAGGAGTGAGCCAGCACACACACCCCGTACAGAGAGAGGCCGATCCCCAGCACGTTCCACAGGGTGCCCAGCACCGCGTACCTGGAGGCCGAGGGGGGACATCCACACACACAGAGAGAGAGAGAGAGAGAGAGAGACAGAGACAACCATGGGCATAGCTTTACCCAACATGGTAATGGGATGCTTTCCACTTTGTAGGTCAGAACACACACATACAACGCCCTCTGCCCCCCCACCCCACACACACACACACACACATCACAGCCTACCAGAGGATGGTGCCAAGGTTCTCGAAGAACAGACGGCCGGGCAGGAAGTAGCCTGCATCCAATACGATGGGCGGGAGCAGGAACAGGAAGAAGGCGTCGGCACTGAGGGTGGGCGGGGCTGAGTGGCGGACACCGTATATGACCCCGCCCACCAGCAGCCCCACCATGATGAGGAGACAGCTCTCTGGCACCACGGCCGGGACGCGTCCTGAGCAGTGGAACCCTGGATAGGGGAGGTGGGTGAAGTGGGTGAGGTGGGTGAGGTTGGTGAGGTCGGTAAGGTGGGTCAGGTGGGTGAGGTCGGTAAGGTGGGTGAGGTCGGTAAGGTGGGTGAGGTGGGTGAGGTCGGCGAGGTGGGTGAGGTGGGTGAGGTCGGTAAGGTGGGTCAGGTGGGTGAGGTCGGTGAGGTGGGTGAGGTGGGTGAGGTCGGTAAGGTGGGTGAGGTCGGTAAGGTGGGTCAGGTGGGTGAGGTCGGTAAGGTGGGTCAGGTGGGTGAGGTGGGTAAGGTGGGTCAGGTGGGTGAGGTGGGTGAGGTGGGTGAGGTGGGTGAGGTCGGTAAGGTGGGTGAGGTCGGTAAGGTGGGTCAGGTGGGTGAGGTGGGTAAGGTGGGTCAGGTGGGTGAGGTCGGTAAGGTGGGTGAGGTGGGTGAGGTCGGCGAGGTGGGTGAGGTGGGTGAGGTCGGTAAGGTGGGTCAGGTGGGTGAGGTCGGTGAGGTGGGTGAGGTGGGTGAGGTCGGTAAGGTGGGTGAGGTCGGTAAGGTGGGTCAGGTGGGTGAGGTCGGTAAGGTGGGTCAGGTGGGTGAGGTCGGTAAGGTGGGTCAGGTGGGTGAGGTGGGTAAGGTGGGTGAGGTGGGTGAGGTGGGTGAGTTGGGTGAGGTGGGTGAGGTGGGTGAGTTGGGTAAGGTGGGTGAGGTGGGTGAGTTGGGTGAGGTGGGTGAGGTGGGTAAGGTGGGTGAGGTGGGTGAGGTGGGTGAGGTGGGTGAGGTGGGTGAGGTGGGTGAATTGGGTGAGGTGGGTGAGGTGGGTGAGGTGGGTAAGGTGGGTGAGGTGGGCGAGGTGGGTGAGGTGGGTAAGGTGGGTAAGGTGGGTGAGGTGGGTGAGGTGGGTGAGGTGGGTGAGGTGGGTGAGGTGGGTGAGGTCGGTAAGGTGGGTGAGTTGGGTGAGGTGGGTGAGGTCGGTAAGGTGGGTGAGGTGGGTGAGTTGGGTGAGGTGGGTGAGGTGGGTGAGGCGACAGGAGAGAGCAAAGAAGAGAGGGAGGTGGGATGAAGCGATCAAGGAAGGGGAACAAAATCAAGTCGTGCAAGCAAGGAGAAGGCAGGAGAGGGAGATGGGGAGAAATGAAGATCGACGGGGAAACTGAACAGGAATCCATCAGGGTTACGGGTCACTTTTCATCCAGTGTTTCCTGTTAAACTATTCCTGATGTCCTTCTGTGCTGCTGACATCCCCAAGGCCAAGACCAGATGCACAGCCTTCCATTGAGATGGGATGGGGCTGGATCCACACCACAGAAAACACTTCTTTCAATCCCTACTGTTTGTTGTGTTTAGTAGTTTCCCCTTCTGACCCTGTTTCCTGTGTTACATGGCAGGCCTTTATTACTGACTGAGTTACAGGATGTGTGCACTGTTAAACGGCAGGAGGGGAACCGCAACAATGAGTGGCTGCTGCTCTACCACACACACACACATACACACAAGCACACACTCACATACACACGGACACACGCACAGACACACACACACACAGACAACACTCTCCCTCCCCATTAAATCTGACAGATCTGATTTCTTATCACAGCGTACAGAAAATATGGTTGAATTAAGAGACAGAGTGAGAGTGGGGAAGAGGTAGAGAGAGAGGGAGAGAGAGGGAGAGAGAGGGGGAGAGAGGGAGAGAGAGGGGGGAGAGTAAGGGAGAGACGGAAAGAAAGAGAAAGCCTAAACTGAATGTCTGCATTTGACATGAGTTTTATTTATTGAGTGTGTGTTTGTCCAGCGGCAGCAGATTGACAGCCATACCCAGTTTTGCGAGGGAGGCCAGCATAATCCACAGCACGATCTCAAATGGCGCCTGCACATGATGGTAGTCCACACTGAACACTCTCAGAGCCATGGGGAGATCCAGGGAAGGGCCAGGCTCGCTGCTATTCAAGCCCAACCTTGGGGCCCCGTCCTGGGGCTGAGTGGACTCGGATGAGGGGGTCAAGGCTGGAGCTTCACCCAGGGAGAGACAGAGCAGCAGAGCGGGTGTCCAAAGTCCATGCATCCTCACCTTAGTAATGCCAGGATTGATGGGAGACAGGGAGAGTGTTGGAGAGGGGAGCAACAGTGGGATGGTTTTGGAAGTGGAGAGTGGGGGGTGAATAGCCAGGCCACACACACACATGCACACACATATAGAGAGACACAGAGAGAGAGTAGAGAGAGAGAGAGAGAGAGAGAGAGAGAGAGAGAGAGAGAGAGAGAGAGAGAGAGAGAGAGAGGGCAGACTACACAGTAAGAGTTGACGCAGCCACTAATGTGCACAGGAATCCCTGAGCAAGCAGTGATACCCAACCAGCAGTAATAGGCTCTGGAGAGGATCAGTGTTACATACACACATACATACACACACACATACAGACATTGTCCATTAAAGAATGATGGCTAGATTTTATTGAAAACCACTTCAGTAGAGAGAACAGAGAACATAGAGCAGATACAAACAATAACAGAGAACATGCTTCACGCACATAGACATGCTTATTGGCGGGAGCCCCCTTGTGAACGCTGTCATGGAAAATGGATGTCCTGCAGTACCGAAAACCAACAGCAGGTGTCAGATTGGGGCAGATGCACAGTGTTTCGCTGCCAGGGTGTCTGTGCGTGTGAGCATTCATGGAGCAGGAGCAGGTGTCTGTCCAGTATCAGATATACGCAGGACGGGTGAGCTGAAGTTGGTGTCATGGGCGCTCATATAGCTAATCACGCTACTCTGTTGCCCTGGCTCCTCCCCCTGGAGGGCCACGGCCAGGGAGTCGGGGCCCTGTGGTTGGCGGTCGGGCTGGGGGGGTGGGACCAGGCCTCGGAGCAGACTACATCCGGGCACGGAGCTGCAATGGGCCAAGCTGTCTGTCAGGTGCTGCAGGTAAACCTCATCCAGCTGCTTCTCCAGCATCCCATTCAGCAGGGAGTTGGACAGAGGCTCCCTCCCTGCTCCAGGCAGCTCCAGGCTCTGCACCCCACTGTCCCCCATCGCCAGATAGCCCTGGTCAGTCTCAGCAACCGCAAGATCCCCCTGAGACTCCAGGTTCTCAGGCTTGTGTAAGTAGAGTGGACATTCAGAGGCCTGGTGTAGGACACCGTGCCCAGGATCAGGACTTCCCTCTGGGCTGTTTGAGGCATCGTGCTTCCTTCGGTTCAAGCCGAGCCGGAGGTCAGGGTACTGCTGGAGGAGACTACTGCTGTCCCAGCTAATGGAGGGCTGAGATGAAGGGGGAGCCACAGTGAAGCAAGGGGGGATGAAGAGGGCCGTGGCAGCCTGAGGCTTCACTGTCAGCTCCAGGCTTTGGGTCAGGCCTGGCAATTCCGGCCACAGACCTAGACACGTCAGATAGCAAAATAAGATTGTTGTATCTGCTAAAATGATTACAGTATCACTTGCATTTACTAAATGCAGTCTTTGTATGCTTTGGTTAAAATATTTGAGTGTGTAATGTGAATAAAGGATGATATATAAATGATGTAAATGTAAAATGTTTTCATCACCAAATACATGAGCAGTTGATTCTTCTCTCTAAAATGACACTGGCTTCAGTATATCAGATACTAACCAGCTCAAACAAAAAAGGTCCAGCCTCTACCCACCTGTTCCTGCAGACAAGGTGAGTGGGCTTGCATCCAGCATTGTTCCATTGAAGCGGCTGTTGGAGTGAGTGTGTGTGGCTGTTGTGTGCGTGTAGGCTCCGGTAGTGCGAGCGCTCTGCTTCTCTACCCTGAATGGCAGAGCTCTCAGAAAGCCCTCACCCAGCATGGCACTGGGGATCTCTCTCCCTCGGTCTGGTCCCTTTCTCCGGCTTGTCCGTTCGTCTATCCTGCCCTGAAGAGCACGAAAAAGGGACTAACACTCCCCACAGCTTACTGGAAAGATTCTTCTTCTTTCACTTCTGCACTTGACTCATTCCTTTACACAATCACACACACAATCCACACCCCACTGCAATAATACGTATATGTGAAACTAATGTGATTTACGTGAAAACGTATGAAGGGAAAAGGTTGAAAGCAGCACTAATGATGAGAAATACTTGTTCCTAGGATTTTGCTACACAGAAATTACCACACTTATTTAACCTCCAGGCATTCTAGGTAACTTCTACACACCAAGGTTGGCTGTGAACCTTATTTGCTGCAGCAAAGATCTACAACTTATGAAGACTGATTCTGAGGTTTTTGAACTGTGAAAACAGGAGGAAGTTCCTCGGACCTCATGTAACACTTCCCTTTGAGAAGCTGAAAGCTCATTTCCTGTAAGAAATAGAACTTTGTACTTGTGAGTGAATTAATCCCTTTAGGCTTACATGAACTATATTCGAAAGTAAGAAACTGTCAAAAGCATAGCCTTTAGCTTACCTGGTTAATGTGGGGTGCTTGAAGTAAGGAATTGGCTGGTTTAAAGCTCTTACATCAACTTCCCTTAAACATATACACTCGTGACTAGGAGGAACTCCTTCATGGTTCCAAAGGTTCAGACTATTCTTTTGTGTTTAAAATACACTGAAAACTCTGAGGGGTATTGCCTTCCAGGAAGTGAATGAAACTCAAGATTTTGTAAACTCAAATCTTTATTGTACACAAAAATAAGACTATCATAGGGAAGCAGGAGGGTAGACAAAAGAAAGGAGGGAGACATTGAGAAAGAGATATTGATCAAGAGAAAAAGAGAGGGCAGAGAGGAGAGAAAGATCGTCTCAATGGAGTTTGCTTTTAAAGATGTTACTGTCTACGGAGCTAGAGTATACGTGAGGAGCCTGTGTCTCTACCCTAGCTGAGGGAAGCAGGCCTCAGCAGGACCAAGCAGATGACGACACACTACAGCTTTGAAGGGAAAATGTTGAAAACGAAGACTAGGATTATCCCCGCATGCACACCTTTACCTATCGACAATGATGAATGTCAAAACAACTCCGCTCTCCTCCCCGCTCCCTTTACAGATTAAGATTTGGCATGTTGTCTCGTTTCATCACATTTCAAAGAAAAGAGCTTGCTATCAAAACAGTAATAAAACAATATAGAGCTAATCAAATTATTAAGAAAGGGTCCTTGGTATAAAATAACTCTTGACGAAGGTGCTAAAGATTCTGGTGGGAGGATAGGCCAGACCTTAAGCATTCATTTAAACGATCAACACTGATCCCGTTACCTGAAAACATAACATGTTGATCCATCCTGACAAACCCATGTGAGCAACTCAGGTCTGTGTCTATCCCATCTATGGCAGATACTAGTTTTGACTATCATTCTAAGTGTGCACACAATTTCTCATGTCTGTTTGTGCAAGTACACATAAAAAATGATGCCACACGTTTGAACATTCCAACAGATCGCCCAATAGGGCTGAGGTGTGATGGCGGAACACAGGGTTGTTGCTGGTTTCACATCATCCTCAGCTCTAGTACCTCGCGTCAGCTGATCGCATAAGGCACAGCTGAACAACATCAACAATAAAAACATTCAAGACATAGTTGAAGAGCTAGTATGATCGGAGACGGAAGTGGGATAAAATGACGCAAGCGGTCCTCCGGTCCTGGTTCTAGGTCGGGTGTTTTTTGTGTTTTGAGGGTCACAGTTTGGCTACTGCTGCCCCTGCTCTCTCTTGGCAAGAGCCTCGGCCTCCTGTAGAACAGGGAGAGAGAGCGAGCAAGAGAGAGGTAAAGAGAGAGGGGGACAGAGAGGTGGAGCGAGAGAAAAAGAGAAATACAAAAAGAGAAAGGTGGATAGAGGAGAGAGATTAATTTCTATTCATGTAGACTTATGGATGGTATTGCTTTTTATATGAAGCTTCTGTTAAACTGAGGAACCTCCCCAGTCTCTAAGGTGACGGTCTGACCTCTCTGCAGCACCATGTAAGGCAGAGAAAGGGGGCCAAGTTGCCAGAGAGAAAGAAAGAGGTACAGAAAGAGAGTCATGTGAAGTGTTTTGGTAGTATGGTATGGGTGGTGTTTTGGTAGTATGGTATGGGTGGTGTTAAGGTAGTATGGTATGGGTGGTGTTAAGGTAGTATGGTATGGGTGGTGTTAAGGTAGTATGGTATGGGTGGTGTTTAGGTAGTATGGTATGGGTGGTGTTAAGGTAGTATGGTATGGGTGGTGTTAAGGTAGTATGGTATGGGTGGTGTTTAGGTAGTATGGTATGGGTGGTGTTTAGGTAGTATGGTATGGGTGGTGTTAAGGTAGTATGGTATGGGTGGTGTTTAGGTAGTATGGTATGGGTGGTGTTAAGGTAGTATGGTATGGGTGGTGTTTAGGTAGTATGGTATGGGTGGTGTTAAGGTAGTACGGTATGGGTGGTGTTAAGGTAGTATGGTATGGGTGGTGTTAAGGTGATGTACCTTGGAGCCAGGCGGGGCGGTCAGCCCCAGGAAGGCGTAGACAGCATTGTCCTCTCTGGCATCAAAGAACGCCTCGTAGTTCTGAGGGAGGAGAAGGGAAGAGCTGTTTATGAACTGAACGGACACTGAAGCTTTATCACTTAAAAGACCTGAATGGACACGCTGGTCAAGCACTTCAGGCACACACACATTGTACTACAGCTGTGAGTCTCCAGAAGCTATATCTCTTTGTATACAGGTCATTCCTGCATTACCAGCACTAAAAGGGGACATCCATTCATCCGTTCGTCGCTACTGAATCTACAAGCTCTGCGTAGCTGTGATGGCTCTATTCTAAGCTGGTCTATTATAGGAAAAGCATAAAGCATGCATGTTAGACCTGTTGGAGGAGTACTCATTAAAGACATTCAGCAGTATTATGCTGCTCAGGTACATCATTTGAGTATCCACAGGGTGTGCGTGTTTTTGGGGGGAAGTGATATGCAAATACACTCAATAGAAGTGTTTACTCAGGTGTGTATACAGACACATAGATAGGCAGATTCTCTGTGGGCATGTTACAGTGTGTGTGAGGGGGTGTGTGTCTGGCCCTCACCCCACAGTATTTGCAGTCATTGAATATCTGTGGGGGGAGGGGGTTCCCCGCAGCAGGCCGCGATTCCTCCGGAACGTTCTCCCTCATCCACTTCCTGTTGTCTTCATTGGCCGCTATGTCACACTCCTCAAACTCAATCTTATTGGCCGCCAGGAACCCCATCACATCCTGCTGCTGTTTCTTAATCTGGAAGGGGTGAAGGGGGGTGGGGGAGGGAGGGAGGGAGTCGAGAGGGGGATAAGGGAGGAAGTTGAGGGAGGCGGGCAGTGGGGGAGGAGGGAAGAAAAGTTGTTGGTTAGTGCACACAGAACAGAAACTGGTCTCTGAAACATACTCATCTCAGGCCAAGTGAAACCCTGCAGTATGAACTAAACATACTCTACATGGTGGGGTGTAGTCCGAGCCACTTTTCTACTAGAGACAGCATCCTCTGTACACAGTAGATGTCCTGAACCCAATCCACCACACATTAAAGAACAAACTACTTGTCTTGCAAGACAAGAGGCAGTTCTGATCCAGATATTTAGCAGGTGTGTGTGTGTGTGAGTGTTTATGTGTGTGTGGGCCGGGGTATGAGACTACGGTCCAATCAGGGCCGTCGTGGGGAGGGTGGGTGGGTGTAAGGGGGAAGATGGCCCTATAAGGACAGACGGAAGCCAGCGGTCCTCTGGTAGTCGGGAGGAGGCAAGTGGTCAAACACGCCAAATAAGGCCAGCCACAGGGAGACACGGCCTACTCTGCTTCTTGCAGCTTTCAAAAAGTACACACACACACACACACACGCACAGACACACACAGACATACACACGGAAGGACACACGTGGAGTGAAAGACGGGGCGGGTGCAAAGGTTTGTGATTAGGAGTTATAAAAACAAGGCATCTATTGTCTGTCTGTGCACACACTCCCACGGACACTAGTGGATTAACGCGTCTGTCTATGGAGAGTGATAAGAGGCGATGGGAATGACGCTGTTGGCTGAATGTTCTCAACAGATGAACAGTTCCACTGTCTGAATCCTTCAATGATTGTCCTCCTCCGCAGGCCAAAGTCCTGAAGCACTCACTGCCTGTTCTGCATGCACCCCCCCCCCCCCCCCACACACACACACACACACTCCCTCGGGCAGACCTAGCCCATCATGTAGAACGGTCAGTCCACACACACACACACACACACACACAAACACACAACACACTCTGAGACCAGTCAGAAGCGTTTGGGGTCTCCCCTCACATTCTCTTTGTCCTCCATCATTTCTTCTCTCCTCACCCCCTTGCACTCTTCCTTCTGCACCGCCCTCCTCTCCTTCTGTCTTTTCTCCTCCACTCCTGTCTTCCCTTCTCGAGCCATTCCCCTAACAAGCCTTCATTGTCCTGGTGCCAGGCTAAATTAATTTGGCAGGGAACTTGGCAACCTGCCATCTGCCTCCCCACTCTAATTGCACAGCGAGAATCCCCTTCTTTTCCTCTTCCTTGTTTCTGTTTCGCTCCCCCCTTCTCTCCATCTCGCTCCATCCCTCCTATGTGCTGCTGGTAAACCGACACCCCCTCCCCCCTCCTGAGGGAGTGGCGAAACAACTTTTCGTTTCTCTCTTTTTACCCCCCTTTATCTCTGCTGGCTCACTTAGGAATGCTGAAAGGAAGGACGGATTTAGTGCAGTGTGTAACATGGAGAGAGAGAGGATGAGAGAGAGGATGAGAGAGAGAGAGAGAGAGAGAGAGAGAGAGAGAGAGAGGGGGAGAGAGTGAGGGAGAGATGAAAAACTTAACCATATAGGTTAGGGTCAGGCTAGACTAGAGGCTGGTCCTGCTTTAACAGACACAACTTGTAATCTCCTGTTTAGATCATTTAGAGCACTACTGTTTTCAACATTTGCCTGCTACTTGTGGACTTGGAGAAAAGGAATATTGGGATAGGTAAACCAGTTGTGGCAACCTAAAGTGTGCCAGATTCAATGTGTTCCAAGGTGGTTCTAACCAGTGTTGAGTATGGGTGCTGTGAAACCTACATACAACGTTACTGTTTATCAGTTTGTTAATGATTGATATGTATTTGTCTATCAAAGCTGTATTTCTGCCCTACTTACAGTATGCCTACAGTATGACCTGATATGGCCTTCCAACCCGTAACACAAGCATGTCATGCCAGCTCTTCAGCATGAGACCTGGATTGACTCCATAGCTGTAGTTCCTGTTGGAAACTCGGTGGGATACAACAGGCTTTAAACTGGCAAATGAAAAGCTTTGACTTGAGAGCAGATGCCCAAATCTTTGCATGCACAAATAATGCAAATGTACAACTAAATAATGCAAATAGTGCATGCAGTAAAATGCATTCAAGCTTCTAAAATTGGACACACAACAAAGACTATAATCTATAAAAGGGTTACCCAATTTGGACAAGAATGAATGGATGTGAAGATAAAAAATGATGACTCTGCCTGAATACTTCACAGGTTTACTGTAAACAACAAAAATAGCTACAGTATTGCATCACATGACTCAGTGACTAGATCAATCTAACCCAGACCAAATCAATTGTGAGCTGAAAACATAGCCTAGCTGGCTACCACATATAGATGTGACTTAACACAGACTCTGATCAATATCTGTCTGTCATCAGAGGGATTTTAGGAAGGTCAGCTCCAGTCTTTCACAGACAACTGGGTGTGGGACCTGTACCAGGAGTAGCTGCAGTAGAAAATCAAGTCCTGACTGTTCTGGACTTACTATGACACGGCTTGATCTCCAGACTGTCTCATTGCAGCCAGGTTTCACAGCACATGGTTAGACTTACTCCTACAGTACCTCTCCCCAGAGCTAAGCTCACTGTGGGGAGGAGTCCTACTCAGACATCTCTCTCTCTCACGAACACACACACACACACACACACAGTATTTGAATCTCTTAAACACACACGCACACACATTACACAAAAATACCAACAACAACCTCACTTAAATCATGTATGAACCCATCCATGAGCACACACATTCATAGTCCTAAGTTGAATTACTGTGGTATAAACTTTTACTCTGCGTACTGGCGGTTGCAATATAAGTGTTGATATACAGTAAGAAAGGTGAAAAAAGTGAAAGGGTGAAAAATTATGCAGTAAAAAGCTGTCCTGTTGTTAAAGGACTTTGTCCTTATTCCATCAGGTCCTTAATTACATCATGTTTATCTACAGGTGGAGCCAACATCCTGCATTTTTCCAACAATACTCCCCTCTGTATCTCTCTCTCCTAGTCACTTTCCCTCTCTCCAGATCCTTGTAGCTGCTTGTTACAGAAGGGCTCCGTCACGGCCCCTGTATCTCTGTCCTCTAACCCAGCTTTGAGGCCCTCTGGTAGGACACACTTAGTGTTCTTCCGGGGCTAGGACCACATCCACACACGGTGATCACAGCACCACTGTAACATGAGCAGCGCCTCGGGGGCAGTAGGACTGTTCTTCTCTGCTGGTTACTCATACTGGCGGGTATGGATTACTGGGCTGTGACTAACCAGGATGACATCCTCTCTGTGGGCCACTTTTTGGCAGGTCAAATCTTGAGGGGGAGGCAGGAGGTGAGGGGTAGCGTGCCCCTGTTCAGGCCTCTTATCAGGACCAAGTTATTGCAGGAACAACGCCCACCTCAGCCTCTTTGCCTTCTTAATCTAGAAGGTCTGGATAGATGGTCAGTGAGCATTCATAAGAGGGATGTGGCTTGATATTGGCATCTAATAAGCTATAGTTATAGGTGTTGTCCTTTTGCTTAAACCTAACTATTTACTATAGATTTGCATAATTGTTTGTCTGGGCAAGGTTAAGTTCTGTCCACATTCAGGAAATATCTAATGCAAGACTGTCTTAGTGGGTCAAGTGTTCATTCTGAAGCATTCCTCTGGCCAACTTTCAAAAATCTCACTCCCTCTGGTTTTCTCACTCTTTCGCTCGCTCTCGCTCGCTCGCTCTCTCTCTCTCTTTCTCTCTCTGAAATGTGATGACTGGCAATAACTTTTTCTTTAGAGCCCCAGAGATATGAGACCTTTATGCTTTTCTTTCACCACCCCTCCTCTCTCCCTTCCTTTCTTTCCTTCCTTCACTCTCTCTGATACATTTACAGCCCATTGTGGGTGGATGCATTCTTGGTGTGATTGGGTTAGCCGGCTGTGTGATTGGGTTAGAACACACACAGGCAACCTTACCGTGGTAACCTAGGGTGAACATTCTGTTTAACTTCATCTGATTTACTCAGTCTGCAGGGAGGGGCCCTCTGATTGGACAGATTGGGTTGGCAGAGGTCACCTGATAAGGAAGCGAAAGAAATTTACAGTATAAACAGTGTCTTTGTGTCATAAAGGCATGTCATTTGCATTAATTAGCAGATGCTTTCATCTAAAAAGTCACATGAGTACTACTATATGGACAGTGTTTTAGTACAGGAGGCCATGGGATCTGGTAGTAGAGCCACTGTCCCTGACTGTCTCACTGGGCTGTGACTAATCAGGAGGACATCTCAGCTCTAGGGCCCATTGTGGCTGGTCCTTTCTTTTTCTTGGTAAGGGGGGGGTAGGGGCCATTGGGGGTTACCGTGCCTGGGTACAATCCTCATAGAGCCATAGATATTCATACACTGGGATGAATCCATGGGCTCAGCTGGAGACTCTGTTGTGATTTGTTTGATGATGACTTTGAATCAGTGTTTTTCCAGAGACTTAACTACATTAGAGTTGACTACATGTGATGACTAGACATATTGTGGGAACAAATGGGGACTCCTGTTTTTTCAGACTGATAGAACAGGACAGATGCAGAGTGAGATATGAAGAGTCTGCTGCTTGCCACAGTGAGTGAGAATGTGTGTGTGTGTGTGTGTGTGTGTGTATCTCTGTCTGTGTCCTCTGCCAAACAGTTGCACTCACTCTAAACAACAAATCAATGACCAGTAATGCACTCTCTCCCAGACAGCTTCAGTGCAGCAATGCCAGTTGTCTGGGAACTGCTAACTGCTATCTTATTACCAATGCTTTATCAATGTGTTATTACATGCATGACTCAGGCTTTACTGTAGAACTATACTGTATTTCTGAGGGCAAATGTCTACAACAGCATGAATACTGTCAACAATGCAATAAAAAAGCATAGCCTTCATAAACACCATTGTTTCTGAGTTGGATGCTGAGGAATCGAGAAAGGCTGTTTTAAGGCTGAAACAGTCTTAAAACAGTCTCAGCAGGACTTTAACAGGCTGTAACTGACAGTTCCTGAGCTCCAGCTGTATAACTGATGTCCCATGAGGATTGCATCATCCCACTGTAGTCTGTAAGGGTGGAACCCACATGTCTACAGCTGATAGTCCTATTAGAAGAGGAGAGGACAGGAAAGGGGAGAAAGAGAGTGGACTGTAGTATACAACATGTAATGGACTGGCTTTCTTTCCACTCCAGGAGTGATGTCCAAATATGTCAGCAGCGAGTCGAGTCGGTGCCATTCCTTTATGGCTGCAGCTTCTGCCTTCACTCCTCCCTGTACAGCCACCTCTCATTCCCTATACACTGTAACAGTTGGTGGAATTGTTGTTGATCATCTGTCTACCCCTGCAAACTGTTGACAACTGACAACAGGCCCATTTTCACAGAGAACCACCCACTGTCATGCCAGGAAACAAGCTGACATAGACTCGGCCTTAACTAACAGCTGCAGAGGGAGACGTTCCCTTATTTAGAGAGAAGTGCACTTCTAACTTCCTCTCTAACTCCTGTGGTGTACTAGTGTGTGTGTGTGTGTGTGTGTGTGTGTGTGTGTGTGTGTGTGTGTGTGTGTGTGTGTGTGTGTGTGTGTGTGTGTGTGTGTGTGTGTGAGAGAGAGAGATAGAGATAGAGAGAGAGAGAGAGAGAGAGAGAGAGAGAGAGAGAGAGAGAGAGAGAGAGAGAGAGAGAGCGAGAGAGAGAGAGAGAGAGAGAGAGAGCGAGAGAGAGCATTTGTCCCTGTATCACACTTTCTAATGAAAAGAGTGCAGTGTGTTTTAATGCAGTTACTGGTCTGTTTTACTACACTTACAATGGGGATGATGATGATGCTAAAACAGATTAATGAGCCAATTAATGACTTAGAAAACAATATGTGACAATTGTTTGTAAACTATTACAAAAGGTCCAAGTAGGCTACATCACAAACACCCTGCATACTCAGGATCAACAACAGCATCCTGCGTATGCCAGGCCAATGCAAAAGTTTATTCATAATATTATGTTCTCTTTTTCCTTACCGAAGTGGAGCCAGAGGACGATGCTATGTACACTTTGATCACCATGTTCTTGAATCCCTGACACAGACGATGGTCCAGTAATGTATAGTTGTTTTCCTTTGAAAGAAGGCAATTTTAAATTAATCTTGAAGAGATGACTGACTCAGATAAAACAAGTTCAAGTCAAATCCTGGTAGCAACAGTGCAGATTAGTCTGCGCAAATGCTACAACTCAACGCTTGATGGACCTCACATTCTTTCTCCGCCTCTCTTTTCCCTCCCCGCCCCTTTATTTCTTTCTTTCTTCCTCTCTCTCTCTCTTTCTATCTATTTCAGTCCCTCTCGTTGACGATTTTTTTTTATTATTTTTGGTTGCAAAAATGTTTCATGTTGCCTCTAAATAGGCCTACTTGATAGAATACGCATTCGATGTGTTATTTAACACGAGAGCAGAACAACAAAAACGTTAAGGATATACCGTGCGTATTTTACAAAATATGGCTTACTTCCCATGTCCACCGTCTGGCACCTACGACATATTTACAACCATAAATAGCTACAGGTTATAAAATGTCATGTTAAATTACACAAAGTTGATTTCATGTACCAAAAGAAACTAACGTTCGATGTTATATTTGAACTATTATAAGACCTCATTTGAGTGGTAGACTATTTCCACTCCGTCGGGTGGGTAGAATTTGGACGCCCTCCTGTGGCACCATAAGCTACCGCAGAAGGGTTACGTTGTTTATTTTCTTTGTAGGCAACATGGCCTACCATTGCATATCCAAGTCATTTGAGTTGTCATTTTTGCAAAGGAACAGTTACCCTATTCAGTAAGAATAACTTAAATTGTCCGTTGTAACCGAGAGATGAAGGAGTCCTAATGCAGTGATTTCCAGTAGCTAGAGAGAGACTTGGATCAGATCCGCTGATAGGCCGCCAGAAGCACAGCAAGTAGCCTACCAGTGGTCAACATCACTCATGTTAGGCGCTTTACAGCCACCTACAGGCGCCTGACAGTGGCGACGCAAGCCTCCTCTCTCCTCAGATGAATTTAGGAAAGCCGACAAACAAAAAATGTGTCGAGGAAGAAGGGCGCCATATTGGACTCGAGCGCTCAGCCGAGATAGTGCTCCATTTCTCTCTAAATTTGGTCAGATTTATAGTATTAAATTGTTTTTTAGTCGTGCAGGATGCATGGAATTCAGAACCATGTTTTATGTGAGTTTGAGTGATATTGAGGAGTAAATAAAGAATGAATTGTGGCCACTTGGGCGTTTATGGTATTCTTTCCTCTGTTATATAGATAAATTATATCATTTCATAATTTTATTTTCTATTATCTCCACTCCCCTTGCAAACACCTCACCGGCGGCTCCAACATTCCAAGTGTTCTGCAGCTTCGAATGTCGTTCGCTGATTGGTTCAGGGCCCATCAATCATGTCTTTAGCCGCACCCCTCCCCCCATTCAACCACTCGCCTCTCTGTTCCTGTGTGTTTACTACACTGCCGCGCACAGGGAGACACTCGCCTTCTTTACATGCACTGAACTCACCACTGAATAAAACAGTTTCTAGTTGTGTTTGTACGAGATTCTCCAAGAAATCAACATGCCCAAGAGAAAGGTACGTATTCTGCTAATGATTTAGATGGGTCTACGAAGTAGACAGCTATTGATACCATGCAAATGATTTTGAAGCCATCCTTCTCAACCATTACTTAATTATAACCTAATTTCCTCGACAAATATATCGACGGTATTTTGAGAGTATTTTCTAGAAATAATATATATTTTTTGTACGTTTGAATGAATATTTTCCTGCACACAAGAGGGCTGCAACCTCTGTTTTTCTCCTTTGAGCCGCTGTCCTTTGGGGAGTCAGAAGTCTCTTTCGGTCTCCATGCAGTTAAAGCACAAGCAGCAGCCATGCTTTGCAGCCCAAGTCTTCTTTCGTCGCCGACCTCTCGAGAACAAACGGTTCAGTTAACGTCAAATGCCCCCCATTCTGCCCAAAACTGCTATGAGAAAACCCATTGGTATCTCTAGTTAGTATTACGAATGTAAAAATATGTCTTCGTCGTCGTATTTCGATAAAATCTTATATTTTTTCTCTTTGTTCGTGGTCCCTAATGGCTGCGATGGCGTCCTTTAACCGCCTGGTGGTGCTATAGAGCTTTGTCTGAGCTCCTCCCCCTTGCCTAAACCCTCCCGCGCGAGTTTTCAAAAGGAGATCCATTAAATGAAAGAGAGATGAAGTAAGAAAGGGAGGTGAAGACTTAAGGACCTCTAGATCTGGTCTCACAAGTTAAAGTGATTATGGTCTATAAATATACTTCAAAATTATTATCACAATGTAATAAACCAAGTATTTCTTGCCATAAAACTTGGTATTTTCCAAGTTATATACCATTTTCATCTGATTTTGAAAAGTTTTTGTAAGGCCTTTACATGTGTTCATAATATGCCATTTTAGCACTTTAAGAAGGTTTGTCATCACTACAGTGGCCCATTATGTCCAAGCGATGAAATAATCAAAATTGTCTCTTTTTTTAACCTATAAATCTGTTTTTTTGCTCAGCAGGGAGGAGATGGGGACATTAAGGAGGAGGTAAGATGGCCACATATCTAACAACTTCCCTAAGATCTTTATTAGTTTAAAATAATCAGAATTCAACAAATTAGATAAGATATTGTTGTTTAGTTGGGGTCACACAGACTTATTACGTGTAATTATGATATAAGAAATGCCAAATTGCTTCATGCATGTTTGTGTAGTTGTAACAAAGTTGTAATAAAGTTGTAATTATGTTTTATACCTACTGTTTCAGCCCCAGAGGAGATCCCTTCGGTTATCAGCGGTAGGAAACACATCTCTGCCTGAAATACATCACCAACACTAAAAGGCCACACTAACAAACAGATTATAATTATTTATAACTCAAAACAAAGTTCTAGCACACATAAACAGCTAAACAATAGATTATTAAGTATTTAAACAGCCATAAAATCTGTTTTTGAAGTGTAAAACATCTTATTACACTCAAGTATACTTGTGAACACTAAGAAATGTCTAAACATGACTTTTATTTACACATAATCGGATATATGATTAATATAAGCACCGTAATAACATCAGTAGTAGGTAATTGCCTCTGAAATTAGTAGAGATTAATCACCATACTACTTCACATTTATGCAGATCACTTATCAGCTAATTCAGCCAATACACCCAATATTATAAGTTACTGATGAAGTGACACTATTAATAAATAATATTACATACATGAAATATCTTTTGTAAGCCTGATATAGGTAAGGTTGCTCTAAAATGTATGATTAAAATGTTTGGACAGTATTACAAAGGATTGACATCTAAACAACACACAAGTGATTTAATACCAGTTACAGTTTTGGGTTTGTCAATCAGTGTCAGGTACTGTGATGATGTAGTGTCGGGAGTCATCATCATATCTGTTAACCATGTCCATAGAAGCCAGTCCCTCCTAAACCGGAGCCAAAGGCCAAGAAGGCAGCCAAGGTAAGAATACAGATAACATCACCTCCTGACCCCTGAAGGTTAAGTCCCTGGGTTAGTCCCTCACATATGCAAGGATCATTTTCTGTGGTTTCGGTACTGACGTGTTCTGTGCCCCCCCCCTTGCAGAAAGAGAAGGTAGTGAACGACAAGAAGGAGGACAAGAAGACCAAGAGCAAGGCGAAGGAGAACGCAGAGGCCGAGGCCAACGAGGAGAACCACTCTGAGAACGGAGAGGCCAAGACCAACGAGGTACACACACACACACACACACACATTATAGACAGAAGGAAGTCATCTAGAAAGCATTAGAATCAGAATCAGAAGGGATTTTATTCGATTTTATTAATTGAATGTTTGCACAAACAAGGAATTTACTTTGGCAGGGAGGTGCATACATTAAACATATAGGAATATTGAAACTTAAATATGTGGACTAACTATACTATAACTATACTTAGGAGCAGACTACTTAGATAATTGGGTGGTGAAGATCCACGAGGTCGTCACTCAGAGGGAGGTAGATAACTTTTTATGGGCAAAAATCAGCAACATCTCCAGATATGAGACTCAAGACCATCTGAAAACCCCTGATTACAGATTTCTAGGGACCTACTGTAGTCTTATCCTTCAGTGTAAAGCAGAACAAAAGGCCTGTTTCAGTAGAACCCCATACCCAAGGTGTGTGAGACGAGGCACTCCATGTCAAGTTGTAGCGTAGGTTGATCGAGGTCTGACACGTCAACAGAAAACTCCTCTCTCTGGCAGAGAGAGCGCACAGTCCAGGCTGTGTTTGGTGCCGTGTTCTGACGACCTTTCACCCCTGTCCCCATCCCACAGGTGGAGGCAGCTCCGGAGGCAGAGAAAGAAGAGGCCAAGCCTGAGTAGCAACACTGCCGCGCCCCTCCACCCTCCCCAGCCCCAAACCCTCCAACCCCTGCCCCCCCTCAGTCCAGCCAGCCCCCCGCCTCAGTCTCTCACGTGGTTTCCCTCCAAGGCGTATTGTTAACAGAGGAATATTTTTATCAATGATTTTATAAGTATCCGTACAGATTTTTAGCACAAACGCAACGCTGAATAACGGAAGCACCTTGCAGATTTGCAGTGGTCATATCAAAGTGTCTGCAAGCAAGACGAACACACTAAAATCTTTTTTAAATGGCATTTCATGATTGTTGAAGGCTTGTTTGGTGTAGGAAGTGAGTCCCTGCCCCCCCCCCCCCCCACCCCTCCTTCCCTCCTCCCCACCCCCCGATTGGCTTAGTTGTGAGGTGTGTGTTCTTGTCCCCTCTCCCCGGTTCCCTACGTGCCCCCACCTTATTTGTGTGTTATTAACGGTTCACCCATAAATATGGCTGATTCTTTTTTTGACCTCTCTATATGTGCAGTGAGTTCCCTTCGCTTATGTCTCTTGTTCCTGTTATTTTTTCATTGAATCATGTTAAAAGCGTGTTGAAGCGTGTTGTCCATAAGAAAGAGGAAGACGAACATGTGAAACATTCCGGGAACAGCGACACGTCCAACCTGTCTCCTAGACGACCCTGCCGACTGACACCCCCCTCCGTCTAAAACAGCTCCCTACCCCCCCACTCCACCATCGATCTATGCTGTCTGTTCAGCTTTTCTAAACAACTCTGGTTTTTTTAAGATGAATTTGGAACCTTCTCTTGACGAATTGCAGGTGTCTGATCCCTTCTCTTATGTTCTGGAGTTCTCTTAATAAAAGAAGTCCTGGGAATTTTCCTCAAACTGCTTGTGATTTGAGTCATTTGTTGTTGTTGTTTTGGGCCGGCATTGGTCCTTGTGTTGGCTCTCTGTCTTCTAAGATTGCGTCTTGACCACATTGGTCAGATAAATGCACACACACACTACATTCTTCAAATTAACTGTCTAAAGAAAGGTTTAGAACATGGAGTCTGCAGGTAGTCATAGCTGAGATGGTAATCTACGCGTTTGTGAGGCTGTACAGACGGGCAACAGCTTTTCTTCACTAAAGTCAGAATCTACAAGGGATGGAGACTGTAGAGAGGACTGCCAGGTTGGCATGGTGGTAAGTGTGGATAAAAAAGCATACACTGCATCCTGATGCCCAATAGGAGTGGTTGCCAGTGCTAGTGAATGGCTTTCTGGGATCCACACTACCCTGTGTGGGATACTACCCCCCTTTCTGCCCAAGCCCACACACACACACACACACAAAGACAACTAAGGAAGTGGAGCGTGAGCACCATGACCCACTTTGATTTCACACACCCATACACACACACAAGGTCACTCTGTGGCCATCGGAGACCAGCTCTAGACATCACCCCAAAATATGCCTCCAGAGGAAGCGTGGGCTCTTGAGCCGATGTTGAAGAGAATTAAATGGAGCTAAAGAGCTGGTCGTGTGTGTGTATGTGAGAGAGACACAACCTTGCTGCGCCTCTATATTGATAGGGATCTTTGTGTTTGTGCAGTCAGCCCCATCATTAGTCTCATTCCTCCTTTCATCTTCTGTCTGCTTTGAAAGAGTGTTACTGATACATGCGCACGACGGTCCGTGTGTTTTTACGAGCTAAACAGTAATCATTATTTCTGCCTATGTTGTGGAGTAGGCTTAATGATTTTTACTTAACATCAGAGGCACAGTTGTCTCAAACACAGGACCTGGTCTAAACTCCCATGTATAAACTAAATAAAGCTTATAATCATGAGCTATAAAAAGATTCTCTTAGCCATGTAGAACATTGTTATTCACTATGATGAGAAATTTTGACAGTCAACCTCCTCAAGGTGACAGCAGTCTATCATATCCCTCCCAAAAGATGTTCCTTAAGATAATTTCTTATCTTGACACAACAGGACAGGTTTGATTTTAAGTCATTATCCACAGCTGGTATGAATTCAGTGATATGAGATAAAATATCCAAAAATGAGGGAAAAGGACGGATGCATTTTTTCAATTCAAACCGGACCTAGGGCTCAATATGAGAGCAGTCTCCATTTTGTGAGGATTTATTTTGGCATGCTGTTTCACTGTACAGCCTCTAGGTGTCAGAAGTTTCCTTTGTATGCTTCGGCCCTGCTATTTTGAGTCCTGGCGAGCTCCGTCAGTGAGTTAGATAACTACTCCCTCGCTCTCACTTCCATTCAATACAGCTTCATTCACTCTATAAGTGACTCTCCAATGACTATAATGAGCAAGTTGATATATCCTGCTCGATACAAGTCTTGAAGTGAAAAGGGTGCGTGCTGAAGAGTAGTGAGATGTGAGAGGGGTTGATGACTATAAAAAACAGGGAGGACATTGATTAGCCAGACGTGAAGTATATCAGTTAATGGAGTAAAACATCCATGTCTCCTAAACACTTTAATCTTTGCTGAGAGCTAACAGTATTCATATTTCCCTCTCCCATTGATGCGTCCATTCATCCATCCACCCAACCATCAGCCTTCTATTCCTCTATGATCAGGTCTATAATCAACGCTCACTTTATTCTGTGATGCTGAGATTCAATCTCCTACTCGGCTTGTCTGTCTGTCTGTCTGTCTGTCTGTCTGTTCGCCCGCCCGCCTGCCCGCCTGTCTGTCTGTCTGTCCATCTGCCTGTCTGTCTGTACAGATGTATATGTACAGACATATGTATGTGTATGACTCTCTTTCTCGATCTCTCTTTATCTCTCTCTTTCCCTGTCTATTTACTCTTCTCTCTCAGGCTGAGTCACCACAGTGCGCATCCTCCCCTCCCTCCTCATATACACACGGTCATGTACTTTATAACTATGTTGTTTTGATTTGATGTTTCTATAAAAACATAATGTATTTTTAGAACCCACTGTTCAATGTTCCTGTCTTCTACAGGAGAAAGGGGTCGTGAGAATGAGGCTGACCTTTGATGAAGAAGTGACTTCATCACTGCCACTGTCCTGAACAAGGTCATTCCATTGCCACGGTTACCAGCATCTGCTGTCACCCTGGTGTTTCATGCTTAAGGAAACAAGCACACACACACACACACACACACACACACCACGTCCTCAGTACTGATGAGGTGCAGTCACACTGAAGTGGTACACGTGTACTAATATCTCATGTCTTCAACTCCATCTGAGGTCTAAGTCCTGTAGAGAGGAGGGGGAGAAACAAGGAGGAGGAGAGTGTGCTGGAGGAGAGGAAGAAAGAGGGGTGAACAAGAAGAGGGGTGGAGGGCAAGAAAGATTGGGGGCAGGGGTTATTCTAGGAGGAGGTAGAAGATGGAGACCGGAAAAGGATTCAGAGGAAGGGTGAGAGGAGAAGGAAAAGGACAACGTGTTAGGGAGTGAGGGATTATGGGGAGAGAGTGAGCCTGTGGGGAAAAGGAGGAAGTGTTAGGGGAGTGAGGGATTATGGGGAGAGAGTGAGCCTGTGGGGAAAAGGAGGAAGTGTTAGGAGAGTGAGGGATTATGGGGAGAGAGTGAGCCTGTGGGGAAAAGGAGGAAGTGTTAGGGGAGTGAGGGATTATGGGGAGAGAGTGAGCCTGTGGGGAAAAGGAGGAAGAGCCGCAGGAGGAGCAGATGGTTGGAGGAGAACAAAGGAGTGACGGATCATAGGGAGAAAGAGAGATTCCTTAGAAAAGAGGGAGAGGAGGTGGAAAGGAGAGGGTGGAGGGGGAGGAGGAGGAGGAAAAGAGAGGGTGGAGGAAGAGGAGGTGGAAAGGAGAGGGTGGAGGGGGAGGAGGAAAGGAGAGGGTGGAGGGGGAGGAGGAGGGAAGGAGAGGGTGGAGGGGGAGGAGGAGGAGGAGGAGAACGGAGAAGGTTGTGGATTGGAATCTATTCTTTCTGCCACGCAGACGAGAGATGGAAACAAGTGGGCGTCTGTGACGTCAATCAGCACAAATACACACATACACACACAGACACACACACACCCCTCCTCTTTTCAGCTCCCTGCTGATCAGCACACCACTGGTAGCAGAAGCACACACATAAAGACACAGACACACACAGAAACACACACTCAAAGACACACACACACACACAAATACACGCACGCACAAACACAAACTATCTCTCCTCTCTTTCTTTGACACACACTGAAGATTTGAGTGTGTGTGTGTCTACGTGTGTGTGTGTATTTAAGCTCATGTGCAACCAGTCTCATTGACGTATCACACCAAACGTTGTTTGCATAGTTAATGATTTGACCTCTTGGTGACTCTGGTGCAGTGATGCACCACCAGACTCCGTCAGAGCCACTGTGAGGGGACTTTCACACTGTCTACCGTACTTAGCGTGAATTTGTGCAACCTAGTGAGCATTCTAGAAGTGTTGCAAGATAATCACCCATCCTGTTTTTGGTCGGTTTTATTTTTGAAAAAGTGGTGACGACACCTGATGACGAGAAAACTATTTTTGACACACACTGCAGCATCATTTCAATGCTAAAGAGTGAATTAGGAGCGTTAATCGTGCATTAATATGCGGGCAGGAGAGGAAAGTGTAGTGGGGTTGAACACAGTGGCGGTATTGCGGCAGTGACTCGCCTTGCTAATTGCTGTCCTCCTCCCTACCCCTCTCTCCCCCTCTCTCCCCCTCTCTCCCCCCCTCCCCCCACCCTTTTTTAATGTCTTTCTTGGCTGCTTCTGGTAAAAATGGAGAGGGAAGTGTGGGGGGGGTTTGGAGGTAGTCTGGGGTGTGTGCATGTGTGTGTGGGTGTGTGTGTGTGTTGATACAGAGATGCAGGCATGTGGGATGGTGCTTTGCTGCAGGTACGATCATGTGTGTATGTGTGTGTGTGTAGGTGTGTGTGTGTGTGGCACTCAGACACACTGTCAACTTTTGATATATTTCCTGCCTATCAACTATTGTTTGATAGGCAGGAAAGATGAGGAAGGGTGGATGGTGGAAGGAGGAGGAGGCTGTGGAGGGAGGAAGAGGTAAGGAGGCACGGTGGTGAGGGGGAGCAGAGGATGAAGGGATGGAGAACAGAGTTAGAAGAGGGGGAGGGCTGAGGTATAATGGGGGGAGGGAGAGGGGTGGGAGTGATGATGAGCAAAATGGGGAGGAGAGGGAAGGATGGATGGACAATAAAGCTTTTCATCAAACTAAGAGATGATTGGTGTAGACAAAGATGTGATGTAGGGGGAGTGACATGCTGGATGGCGGGGGCTGGGAGAGGTTAAAGGTGAAGAGGATATGAGCTGGGGCGGGGTGGACGAGAGGTCGACGGGGGAGATGGAGATGAGGTGCAGTGACGTGCATGCTTGCTTCCCCCACAGAGCCAATCCGATCTGTTATTGGTGACTCACCTGATTGGATAAAGGTCTGATAACTGACAATTAGCCCACCATCCACCCTATAGACATTTCCCACCCCCAACACACACATCCTTCCCCTTGGGCCTATATGAGTAATATGTTAAGCTATGGACTCACTTCCTCCAGCCAGACAGGAAGTGCTTGTCCAGTACGTTCCAGTCAGGATTCATTCTGCAAAAGGCCCTGAGTCCTGCTTAGTGAGTAGTCAGTTGGCTTCTTCAAAAGCATGGATTAGATAGGTCACTGGATCCAACACACACACACACACACACATACACCCATACACATCCACCAGCCTTAACTAGTGCTGCAGCTCTATGAGTCAGTCGGCTGAAAGCTGTAAATGCTGTGTAACAGTTATAGCAGACAAAACTGTTAAAAGTCAACAGATGTCCCCCCAGGTTTCCTAAGAGCTACCCTGGGCGTTGAGGGTAAGGACCACCTTGACCTCCACTTCAATACACACACATACACATATACATGTACATATAAGCACACACATCTGAGCAAGAAATGCCCCTTCAAAGTGAGCTTTTGAACAACCCTCGCAATATCCCAATTTATTTTTTTCCTTCATTCCAGCTTGTCTTCACATTAAAAGATGGATTGAACTAAAGAATCTCAGTGTTCATTTTCTCTTGTGCTGTCAATGAGCATCAGGTGGAGTACGCTTAGGTACAAAGAGGAGATGCTATTAAGGAAATTGCTCTGTGTGTCTGTGTGTGAATGTTTGTATGTGTGTTTGTGTGTGTGTGTTCTCTGACGTCACTACTGCCGTCACTGCAGCCACCTCAGAGTGACTCCCCTGTGACTGGGGGCCTGACAACTCCCCCCCTGCCACCCCCTTCTCACGCTCCCTATACACCCCTCCCTCCCTCACTCCCTCTGTCTATCCTCCTCTCTCCCACTCTCTTCCCCTCTAACCTGAAACTGCTGCTCGGTCTTCCTCTCTTCCTATCTCTCTCACTTCCTGCTTCCACGTCCCCTACTCTTTCATTTTGCCCTCCTTCAGTCTGTTCCTCCTCTCTCCCCGTCGCTCCCTCTCTGTGTCTCTCGGTCCCTGCCGTCTTCACTCATGTTCTCTCCGCGGCTCGTCACTCTCTGCGTCTCCATGGGAACCTGGAGTGGACAAGAGGCTGGGTCGTCTGCGTGCTACAGATACAGACCCCGCCAGAACACGTGGACACAGGCACGCTGTAACCTATCACACGCACGCACGCTCACTGTAGCCAGACGGCAGTTTGAATCCACGCAATCATTCACACACTCGTAAGCACACGTGTCTCTTTTGTTGTGGAAACCTAAAATCCAGCATTGCTGGTGTTACACTGTCACGGTTTAATACAGGTCCAAAATGCTGCCCACACAGACACACGTGTGCGTGTGTGCGGTCACACACACCACACCCACCCCCTGCTTCATCTCGCCCCTGGTTGAATCGGTGGTGTGAAGTGGAGCTGAAGAGAGGGATGGAGGAAGGAGGGGAGGAGGAAGGTGGAAAGAGAGGGAGGAGGGGTGGAGGGAGGGATGGAGGGAGGGAAGGGGAATGTGGTAGTCAGACAATATCATTTCATTACTGTGACTCCATCAATTACCAAGTGTCTGAGTGAACCACCTGATGCCTTTGATTTGCTGACAGTTTTGACACACACACACACACACACACACAGACACACACAGACACACACAGACACACACACACACACACACTCAAACATAGCAAGAGCCTGTTTCACAGTGCATCCTGTGAGTCACGACAAATGTGAAGAACAGGTAGATGATTTTGAAGAGTTCTGGTGTCACCCAGCTATTTGCCAGCTCGGCCCCATACCCAGGCCCTTTGTAAGTGGGGAGCTATGTGTCATCAGGACTCAGGAAGGGAGAGCGAGAGAGAGTGAGAGAGAGAGAGGGGAAAGGTTATAATGGACAGTTCTTGATGGTGCAGAAGTGAGGGCTGAGGTGTTTGTGGGCAGCCTCTGGAATGATATTCATCAAGCTAGGCTGTTTGTGAGAGTTTTTTGGTCATTTTATTTAGTAAATGTACATGAATAAGCAACCACAAAGGACTACATGAGATAAGATAAGACATCAAAACAGTCAGTCAACAACTGACACCCCCTACCTCGCCACCCCCCCCACCCCCACCACCCTCCCCACACCTCCCCTGCCATGACCCCACCCACCTCCCTCCCCATACGTCCCCTCCCATGACCCCACCTCCCTCCCCATACCCCAGTGCAGTAATACAGGCATGCTGATGTCTCTCATTTAGGCACTTGAGTTTCCTCCTAGGCCGTCTTTGGTCACAGTCATTTTATGAGGGCTTCTGAGTGGATATGAATCTTGTATTTTTTCTCTTCTTCCTCTGTGGTTTCAGACTGGTTCCGTGAGTGTGTGTGTGTTCTGACAGGTTCGGTTTCACATATCTTATCAGGCCTCAGAGATGACCAAACAATGACCAAAACCTGACCACATCATGGGTGGTCACTTGACTGACCTCTTAACAAGTCAACAGTTGCACAGTAAGTCAAAACACAGTAACACTAGCTTATACATCACATTATACCCAAGACTCCACAAGAAATATGACATTACTCACATGATTCACCTGAAAACAATACCCTATCGTGCATTGGTGTACAATATCCAGTATTCAGTCATCTGTACAGTGTATTGTAAAGACATTGTGATTTTGTTTAAGTGTGTGTGACCGACTTTATATTAATTTACTTATTTCTCTGAAAGTCTTGTAAAAATAGATTGATTTGTCCTA
This sequence comes from Hypomesus nipponensis, assembly GCF_054491055.1. Taxonomy (NCBI): domain Eukaryota; kingdom Metazoa; phylum Chordata; class Actinopteri; order Osmeriformes; family Osmeridae; genus Hypomesus; species Hypomesus nipponensis. The sequence continues at coordinate 8,904,555 of NC_140361.1, forward strand.
CCGACCTTTGACTACGTTATAAAAAAGCTTCTGAACCTGTTTCTGGTTGTCTAAATTATGGATGTACATGTTATAATGTGTGAATTGCAAAAAACGTGTGTGTGTCTGTGTCTGTGTCTATGTCTGTGTGTGCAACACTAAATGCCACTAACCTTCTTAGGCAGCCCATGTGGCGCCCCCGCTGGTAGATTAATACTGTATATAATTATCCTCTTCATCTCTTTGCATTTCACAAACACTAATCCAGCTACACACACCCCTTTAGCTAAGATTTGGGAGCTAAGTCCTCACATAGTATTTGGCAGTGGGGAGAAACAGTCCTCGTTACCCATGCAAAATATTGAAAGATCCAACAACAGGCCACTTTCGCACTCAGAACAAACTTGTTTAGAACAACACAATAAGAACATGGAAATACTGCACGAGGATTCTTGAGTCTGGAAGAGATAGAGCTTCGTGTGTGTGTGTGTGCGCACAATGTGGGTGCATTCGACTGTGTAGCCGAGAAACACTGTGTGTGTGTGTGTGTGTATCTCTCCCTGCCTGTGCTTGTGTGTCATCTGTTCACCCGTTTCCCAGGGAGACTGGGAGCCAAGGTGTGACTCATACATTCATCACAGAATGTCTTCAATATCAGGAGAATTATTATTTTGCCACAAAGGGTGGATAATTACCTATAATCACACCACAGACCTCAAACAGATGTGGAGCTGCTATGTGTGTGTGGAGAAAGACCTACATGATATATCAGTGTTGGTCTAGGTCAGTGTTGGTGGTTTTTACACAGTGTGTCCTTTGCTAGACCAGGCCAGTCTGTGTGTGTAGATGTAAAGGATAGGGCTGGTACAGTAGGGTCGAACCTCCCTGTGGTATATAGTAGCTGCAGTAGCCTGGCTCGGCAATGTAGGGGGCGCTGTGCTCGGCCAGGTATGGCGCGGGCTGGTAATAGCAGGTCACATGGTCCGTGTTGGGGATAATGTTCTGTTCTCCCAGAACCCTCAGCGCCAGCACCGTGATCATGTTGAGCGTCTGCCGCCTCTCGTGTCCCATCAGGCACACCGTACTGTCGTCGACGACGCGTCGCAGGGTCATCAGGTACTGATATTTGCTCCGCTCCTCGCCGATGAAGTGATTCCTCAAGTAGGACAGGATCTTCCTCTGCTGTTCCTGCACGTCAGGGAAGTCGATGAAGAAGCGCGAACACATGTAGCGCTCCAGGGTCTTGATCTGGGTCTCGCTAGCCGGGCGGTAGTCCCTCACCAGCAGGTTGCTGTACTTGAGCAGACCCCCACCCCGGATCTCCTCCGGGTTCCGTGTGGCAATCAGCCGGTACCTCAGGTGATCCATGGCGGCCTCAAAGTCTCCATACATGCTCTCTGCCAGGACCTCAACCACGGGCAAGCCACTGGAGGTTCGGGGGATGGTATTCAGCACAGGCGTGTTTCCGGATGCCTTTGTGGCCTTGCTGTCCACTCCAGAGGCCTCTGTGGAAGCTGAATCATGTGTCCTACCTGGTAGATGGGCCAACTGAGCCGGGGGGACTGAGGAGGGGTTGAAAGTGGCAGGTGTGAATGAGGCAGTCTTTAAGGCCTGGGGGGAAGGAAGAGCCTTTAGGGACATCCTATCTACTGTCAGGGTGTCCTGTCGAGGCAGGTTGGAGAGAGAGGATGGCTCTGACAGCTGTCTCTCAGTCCCTGTGTTCTCTGACGAAGGTTCCGGGGTTGAAGACAGGGACCCACAGGGTATAGATTCCACTGTGTGTGCCACCTGAGCGAAGGAGAGCGGAGGAGAGGGGGAGAGGGAGAAGGCTGGAGAGGATGAAGAGAGGGGAGGAGAGGCAGGAGAGGGGCAAGAAGGGGTGGGGGAAAGAGAAGGAGGAGAAAATCCAAGGGTAGAAGGGGAAAGGGAGAGAGGGGGAGGAGAAAGAGAGAGAGGAGGTGGGGAGAGACAGAAGGGTGACGTAGGGGAGATGGGAGGAGGGGTGAGCGAGAAAGGAGAGGGACCAAAGCTGGAGGAGTGAGGAGGACTGGGGGGAGGAGGGGTGACACTGATAGGAGGTGGGGTAAAACAGAGAGGAGGAGAAACGAGGGGAGGAGGAGGGCTACGGGTAGGGGGAGGAGTACGAGGAGGACTCTGGTCGGTGATTGGTGTGAAGGAGGGATGAGGCGCAATGTAGAAGGAAGGAGGGGGAAGGGAAAGGGAAGGAGGAGCGAGGCCGAGGGGGGGAGGAGAGAGGCAGAGGGGAGGAGGGGTGAGGGAGAGGGGAGGAGGAGTGAGGCAGAGAGGAGGAGGGGCTTCAAAGCTTGTCAATTGCACTTGGGTCTCATGCTGTGTGACATGAATTACAGGTTTCACTCTGCTGGGGGATGAAGATGACTCCTCGGACAACTGAATGTAGATGTCTCCATCATCATCATCATCATCATCATCATCATCATCATCACCATCATCACTCAACTCTGCCTCCAAGGTGTGTGTATGAGTAGTAGTGTCAGAGTGTGTGGTAATGCATGTGTGGCTAATATGAGTGTTTGTGAGTGTGTTTAATAAGTCTGGGGGTTCTGACTGCAGTGTTCCCTCTGAAGCACTGCCTGAGGGCTCAGAATGGTTCTCTGTCACAGACGAGTCAGCAATCATCTGGGTGGAGTCTGACTCGGAGTCTGAGATCTTAGATGTTTGTATCTCTGATGACAGATCTCTGGGAACCTGAGAGATCGAGGTCACATGTAGTACTACAGCATTCAGGTCCAGAGTTGGTTCCGGGCAAGTGTTGGTTCTAGGTTCGGTTGTAGGGTTAGGGTCAGGGTTGGAGTCTATGGTAGGGTTAGGGTCAGGGTTGGAGTCTGGGATTGGATTAGGATTAACCTGAGAGGTTAAGGCAAGATTTGTAGTGGATTGTGGATCGGGGACAGCACTGCGGTCAGTGTTAGGTAAAAGGTCATGGTGGCCGTGGGGGTCTGTTGCTGTGACGGGGTTAGGGGCAGAGCTGGCTGCTGGGGTAGGGTCAGGGTTGGTATCAAAGACAGGAGTTACATCGGGAGTTAAACAATGGTCAGAGTCAAGAATTAAATTAAAGTTGGGCTCAGAGGAGTGGTCAAGGCTATGGACGGTGGCTGGGTCAGGGATAGATTTGATGTTTGGGGATACCTTACGGCACATCCTCCGTGGGGGTTTGGGAGAGGAGTGCTTCAGGACCACCATCTGAGACAGTCTGCTGGGGGCTTTGGAGGGGGGAGGGGAGGGGGACTTCCTCTCCAAGGGTTGGTTGGGCAGGGTATGTGGATCATCCTGAGGATTGGTTGTGTTTGTTGTATCTAAAGACCTAAGGTCTGTGTGTGTCTCTAGGTCTGTGTGTGTCTCTAGGTCTGAGTGTGTCTCTAGGTCTGTGTGTGTCTCTGTGTGTGTGCGTGTCTCTAGGTCTGTGTGTATCTCTGGGTCTGTGTGTGTCTCTGTGTGTGTGTGTGTCTCTAGGTCTGTGTGTGTCTCTTGGTCTGTGTGTGTCTCTAGGTCTGTGTGTGTCTCTGTGTGTGTGTGTGTCTCTAGGTCTGTGTGTGTCTCTGTGTCTGTGTGTGTCTCTAGGTCTGTGTGTGTCTCTGGGTCTGTGTGTGTCTCTAGGTCTGTGTGTGTCTCTAGGTCTGTGTGTGTCTCTAGATCTGTGTGTGTCTCTGGGTCTGTGTGTGTCTCTGGGTCTGTGTGTGTCTCTGTGTGTGTGCATGTCTCTAGGTCTGTGTGTGTCTCTGGGTCTGTGTGTGTCTCTGTGTGTGTGTGTGTCTCTAGGTCTGTGTGTGTCTCTAGGTCTGTGTGTGTCTCTAGGTCTGTGTGTGTCTCTAGGTCTGTGTGTGTCTCTGGATCTGTGTGTGTCTCTAGGTCTGTGTGTGTCTCTGGATCTGTGTGTGTCTCTGTCTTGTCCTGCTCCTCTGCCTCTGAATCATCTGAGTTATGTGGGATTGTAGACTCAGCTTTGTAGCATGGACTCTCCTCTGACACATACTCACTGCCCTGCATCTCACAAATGCAGGCACAAGTCTCTGACTGGTTTGGATCTGATCCTTCACTGGTGACTCTTGTGTCAAGAAGTCCATCTACTGGTGTCTCTGGTGTCTCTCTGGTATCAGCCCAACACTCAGAAATATCCTGGTCTGAAAGTTCAGTCTGGTCCAAGAGTTCTATGTGATCAGACAGGTCTGTCTGTTCTGAGTGTTCTTTGTGGTCTGAGTGTTCTGTCTGAACTAAGAGATCTGACTGGTCTAAGGGTTCTATCTGGTCTAAGGGTTCCATCTGCTCTGAGTGTTCCATCTGGTCTAAGTGTTCCGGCTGGTCTGAGTTTTTCTTCTGGTCTGATAGTTCTGTCTGCTCAGAGTGTTCCATCTCTTTTGAATGTTTTGTCTGGATGAGAGGTTCAGTCTGGTCTGAGTGTAGTTCCTGGGTTTTGAGTTCCGCCTGGTTTGAGAGTTCCGCCTGGTTTGAGTGTTCTGTCTGGTTTGAGTGTTCTGTCTGGTCTGAGGGTTCTGTCTGGTCTGAGGGTTGTGTAAGGACTTGGATTTCTTTTTGGTCTGAGAGTGGCTTCTGTGCTGTGCATCCTGTCTGCTTTGTGAGCTCTGTCTGGTCTAAGTGCTCTATCGCCATGTCCTTATCCCTGGACTCCACCCTTGAGGTGGGCAAAGACACAGACTCTTTGCTCTGGTTGGCTGAAGTCTGCTCCTTAGTCTCCAGTCTATTGGCTGCCTGCAGTGACTCCTCCTCCAGCAGGTAGCATTCCAGCATACGGTCCAAGATGATCTGAAATGAGTCCACGCTGAACTCAAACTGCCGCCTGAGCGTGCTCACAAACTTGAGTTCCAGGTTCTTGCCGCTGTTGTTGGAGAGGGAGATGAGGCTCCAGCGGTCGTGTTCGGTGAAGACCTTGACCATCTTCTGGACATAGGCCTCCTTCATGGTGGAGCTGCTGATCCTCTCTCTGTTCACCCCTGCAGGTAGACAGTCCAGCAGACAGCCCATCACTGTTTCCTTGATCACCTGGGGGTAGGGGAACAAAGCACAAGATCAAGAGGATGAGAGTAATGCAGAAATGGGTTCATCCCTAGATACACATAGCACTGAAATATTGTTATTATTACCCTGTCTAATGTTGATCTTATAAATATGTAAAACATATGAATATTGCATTGTATTAGATAGTATCAATATCATCTCATGCATTAACAATAGTTCCTAATAGCTGTAATGTAATTGTTGACAGTTATTTGATATTGCAATATCTGAGTGTGTAAATCTTGGGTCCCCATCGTACCTGAAAGTCTTCCTGCCTTGGAAGTTCCACACCAAAGATGATGTCCAGGTCTTTGTAGCTGGTCCCGTTGTCTCGGACCAGAACATGGCTGGCAGTGGATCCATTTAGACGTACGTCCCTCACGGTGATGCCCTGCGTCTGCAGCCGGGTGCGGACCGCCGCAATGATGTCACGGGGCCGCAGCTCCAGGGTTGGGAAATTTCCACGGCCGTGGATGGGAACCACTTCGGACAGAACCTGATCCAGGACCTCCACCTGCTGCGCAGTCAGATGGTGGAAGCGCTGAGCGGTGCTCTGGTCCGTCATGCTGTGGGAGAGGATGGGAGGAATGAAGAAGGGAGAGATGGATAGAAAGATACAGAGGAAGGCAGAGAGACAGTTGGAGAGATAAAGAGAGGGAGAAAAAAGGAAAAAGAGCAAAAGTGTGCGTAAGTGACAGATAGAGAGAGAGAGAGAGAGAGAGAGAGAGAGAGAGAGAGAGAGAGAGAGAGAGAGAGATAGGGAGGGGGGGAAGGGAAGGGAAGGGAAGGAGAGAGCTCACCAGGGAGAAATAGGCAAACAGATATAATGTTGTGATCATATAGTTCCTTCCTGCTTTATGGTACAGGTTTATGGCAGCTATATACACTGTTGCTTAGCAGCTCATGAGATGGGAATAGTGAACAAACACTGTCTGTTTTCTCTATCTCTGATGACTACTTAGACATACAGGAATGACCAAGAACCATCCTGTCTAGCCTGACCACACTCAATTTAAAGCGGAGAGCTGAGCTTTTTCGTAGAAAAGTCACACTGGTTTGCTGCCCACAGTCAAACAGAAACAACTTTCCTATCAGCGTGCCATTTCTGCTTTATCAACACAAACACGCACGCATACACACACATTCATGATCTCACGGCCCTCAGCTGTCTGTTTAGCTGACAGCTTCTCTACGAGCCTTGTGTTGTTGCCGTGGCGAGCAGACTGACAGGAGGATGTGTCAGATGATGTAAATGAGTTTGGCATAAACAACACCCTGCTTAAATTCTCCGAGCTATATTAATCAGTTAGAGATTCCTAACCAACCAGGGGGGAGTAGATCATAATCATGTTAATCTGTCCTGTTTTGTTACGTATCTTGATAATTAATGTTTTCATACTTGTACCATTTACTTGCTACATGTTTCAAATCTTGGATTACCTACCACAAAACCATAAGGTGGGTGCAGAAATTAATTCAGTGTAATTTACATCACAACAATGAATGTTATCTCCACAGTATAAACTCAGCACTTAAGACATGCACTAAGTGGCGCAGAAAGTATGAGGGCAGACAGAACGAGTTGTGTTTATGGCTTGTGTTCTTTCCAGGGGAGTAAGGGTTAAGCAGAGTGACTCACCGCAGGCAAAATGGATTAATCACACCAATGTCACTAATTAAAGACACATGTGCATGCATGGGTCTGTGCCTAACCCTATGCTGCACATGTATGTACAACAGTATCACTCCTACGCACTTTCAATGCTGGTGTGCACACATGTTTATGTATATCCTTTCATGTCTACTTTGTCACACACACACTCCTTCTCATACCCTCTCATTCATTAATCTTTCTTTTCTGTATTAACACACAGGCAAACTCAGTGGTCTGCCAGTGCACATATCAAGGCTTCCAGTCCAGGGGAGTAATCTTTCTAATGAAAGCTATTGTGATATGCTATCAGCTGAATTTTCCTGTCTAAATGCTATGTCACTCATACATGTCACCTATCTCCTCCACACTCACAGGCACACACACACAAATACACACATATACACACACACACACACATACATACACATTGCCTGTTAGCCTTGTCTGTCCATTTCCATCTATCAGATTAGACAGTAACCAACCCAGTGGCAGTTGGCACGGAGTGTGTTTGGTAATACGATTGTGTTGTTTTGTTTGGTCAATAGCTACACATTTATGTGACAGTGAGAGAATTTTGTGAATCACTTGAGTAATTCAACACTTAGTGTTAAAAAAAAAACAGTTTGAACGCGTTGCAAAGGATACAAGATTGAAGATACATTTGTTTTAGGTATGTTTGGGTATGACAAAGCACGACAGGGCGAATGGCATTCATGAATGCAACATCGAAAAGTATTGGTTTACAAAAACCACGGAGCTGAATCTTTTCATGTTAGTCTCAGGATGTTTGGCGAAGTAGCCTATTGTTAATTAAAGTGCTGCACGAGAAGACCAAGACAGAAACGGAGAGATAAGAGAAACAACATGTTGTGAGGAGAAGAATCGACACACACTGCGGGGTTTTGTTTTCCTTTTACCTCCCGTGGCTCCCCCGCCCCTCTCCCGCAAACAACCCGGTGAGTCATCCGCGCACATTTTCGCCCCTCCGCGCCTGCGACACGCACACAGAGGATGTTTGAAGCCAACGTTAACGGAACGACTGCTGATTAGCCTTCAAAAAGTCGAACGGGACTATGCAATATAAAATAATTTTTTTAACTCCTTGCGCCCAAACTGCAAAACAGCTATGCTCATTAGAAAACAACTAAAGCAGTGTGCCTTTTCAACTCTTCGTAAACTATTTTCAGATATTCATTCATATTCACAATCATCAGATTCGCCTAACATGTCCAAGTTTCGTAGTTAAACTGTTCATTTTAAACTTAATAGTTGCCGAATCAATCTTTGCATCCATTAAGTCTCCAACAAAAGTGTATAAACGCACATAGCACACCTGTAAAGATTTCCTGCAAAACCCGTAAAACGAAAATGCCCTAAAATGTAACTGATGAACCTAACTCACCTGTTGCAGTGGCCTTTTCGAACCTTACTTGGTTGAATCGGTATCCACAAGCCTCAGGTCCAAATAGTTCTGTTGGGTTATGGACTGGTGAAGTGAATCTGCTCGTCTTGAGTTTTCTGTCTGAAAGGGTCATTCGGCGTGGAACGAAGCTTAGAGCTCACCGGCGCTGTCCATGTAGCGCGTGGTTCTGAAATGAAACTCTTTAGCTTCTCGTTCTTGTTTTCTACCCCTGCTCCCCCCTTCTCGCTCAGAGCCGAGCGTAACGCAGTTTCCATGACGACCTGCCGTCATCCCGTTTGGGGTGGTCCAGCCATAGGCACAGAGGGTCCAGGCAGACACATTGGCCTACACTATATTGTGCGGGGGCTGGCTAACGGTGTACTAAAAGCCTTAAGGTCTGTTTTAAGTAAAAACGTAAGGACATTGATATCCATCCGCTTCAAAGATCACATTTAAATGTTGCCTGATTATATTAACTATTGAGAACGGTAGGCCTAAAATATTTGAGAAAACTCGAAAGAAGCTTTAGCATAATAAAAAAAAGGTTAATTGTTGTGATCCCCGTAGGCTACACACACACATATACAAACACACACACACACACACACAGTACCAGACACACACACACATCACGATGCAGTGTTGTGGCCACAGTGAATATTGTATCAGGCAAGAGGGTGAGTCATCCCTGGCTGCTACAGTCCCGTGATGAAGCCAAGACTAAACGCAGACCAAATCATCAATCTACCCCTCCTCCTCCTGCCACGTAAGCAGCCCTCTCCTCTGCTCTCTCCCTTTATCTCTCCTATCCTTCCCTCCATTCCTTTCATGGTCTCCCCCCAGATCTCAGTCTAATGGAGGATGTGGCCTACTGGAGAATTCGTATATTGCGAGGAATCACTAGCCAGTACGCCCACGCGTCACAAAACAAGGCCGCTGAAGATGAACGTCTGTGCCAGTTGAAAGGTCACTTTACCCTCATCCAAAAATAAAAATGACGTCACTAGACTTGAACCACAACCGACCGACCGAACATTCTATTTTAAAACTGCTTTGGACACGCGCCCTGGTGAGCCCTCCCGAATGATAGTGACGTAAACTGGGCGAGCACGCCCTTGAATTCGTGATCGTCTCATGACGTACATCTAATGTACCCGGAAGTGTCAATTACAAGCGTCCCGTACTAGAACCAAAACAGAGGAAGAAGCATTGGATGAGCTCGTCTTTACTTTTGATGTTTCTGGACACATAAGGGGCATACATAACTGTAATCAGTTCAACAGCGACACAATGTCGAATATGGAGAGTATCCTTTTATGAGCTCTACACAGGCGAACGCTGAATCTGCCTGCTGCAAGTTGTCTCACGTTGTTTGCTTACAAACTAGCTAGCCTAACTACAGTGTAAATAGTAAGTAGCTAGTTAGCTAGCTACCTTTCATTGAAGCTTGCCCTGGATATATCGACTTACTGTACATCCTAGGGAAGTTGTGACCCAAGTTATACGATACATTTATAAAATTGCCTGCTAGCTAGAAAGGGATCGATATAATGTGTTAGTTTGACAATTAGGCTAGTAGGCTACTGTCGCTCCTAATACTATAGCTTGTAAGCTAAATTTGAATTTGAATAGCGTATAATCCCGTTAATAGTCGTACTGTTTGAAAACGTTTTGCTGATATGTAATGATGTATCAGGAAGATTCACATGTCACTATATTCATACTTTCATTTCAAATGCCACCAGAATACCCTAAAAAAGATAGATACGTGCCAGCAGTTAGCTTTTTACACCAGAACTCTTTGCAAACCCTTAATTGACTACACAGAACACCTCTTCAACCTTAAATTTGCTGCTAAAGAATTACAACGCAACTCAAAGAAATGTGACAAAGAGGAAAGGGCAGAGAAGGGCAAAGTGAAGAAGGTGAAATTAGACAGACCCACTTCGTTATCATAATATATATTTGTAATTATTTAGTTCACTCAACTGATCCAAAGTACATTTGTGGGTTCAGGTCACATTGTGTGCACAATTACATAATAAGTAAAAAAAAAACATAATAGCAGCATCTGGTAGAAATCACAAAAAGGATGAGTGTGAGCAGGTATGCAGTGATAAAGTGTTGTGGGTTTTTTGGTGTGTGTGTCTCCTTGTTATTTTCCAGGCAATCCAGAAAGGCAACACTGAGGTTGCCAGGATCCATGCGGAGAATGCCATCCGTCAGAAGAACCAGTCCATCAATTTCCTGAGAATGAGTGCTCGTGTGGATGCGGTGGCGGCGCGGGTTCAGACTGCCGTCACCATGAACCAGGTAGATACATCAAGAGGTCAAAGGTCAAGCAACACTCCCATGGTTGATTAAGGGTTTGAGGAAATTAGTAGGAGACTTGCCAGAAATAATCAAATGGCAAACTTTTTCACCTTCTCCCAAGACCCAGTACTGCCATTGTCAGCTCATAACTCCCATGACATTCGGATGATATGCCCACAAATGACCAGCTAGTTTTAAAGTTCTGATGACCTGAAACCCCAAACCTCCACTTGAAACAGGAGCCCTGGTGAAGGTAGAGCACCATCTAGTGGTACAATGGTGGAACTGCACAGGGACAGATATCGTCTGGTCAAATCTTTGTTGTTTTCAGGTCACCAAGTCCATGGCTGGGGTTGTGAAGTCTATGGACGCCACACTGAAGAGCATGAATCTGGAAAAGGTTGGAGGGATTACACACAAGCACACATTCACACTCAAGTCAAATGTACTGCTTGTATGTGGTCTGTGTAAAGGACGTACATGTAAATGAGGCAGGCATAAGAAGTCCTCTCTCTTCCCTCTCTCCATGTGAAGATCTCTGCATTGATGGATAAATTTGAGCACCAGTTTGAGACCTTGGATGTGCAGACAGCTCAGATGGAGGACACGATGGGCAACACCACCACCCTGACTACACCACAAGTATACACACGCAAACTCAGTCAAACTGCTGTCGCTTCAAACCATGAGAGGCCAGCGAGAGAAATATATTGTCTGATCATGTCTGTTTGTTCATTGTTCCTCAGAATGAAGTTGATTTGCTGATGCATGAAATGGCTGATGAAGCAGGGTGAGCACAAACACAGACTCTCTCTTCCTGTCTCCCGACATACACAGACTCTCTCTTCCTGTCTCCCTACATACACAGACTCTCTCTTCCTGTCTCCCTACATACACAGACTCTCTCTTCCTGTCTCCCTACATACACAGACTCTTTCTTCCTGTCTCCCTACATACACAGACTCTCTCCTCCTGTCTCCCTACATACACAGACTCTCTCTTCCTGTCTCCCTACATACACAGACTCTTTCTTCCTGTCTCCCTACATACACAGACTCTCTCCTCCTGTCTCCCTACATACACAGACTCTCTCTTCCTGTCTCCCTACATACACAGACTCTCTCTTCCTGTCTCCCTACATACACAGACTCTCTCTTCCTGTCTCCCTACATACACAGACTCTCTCCTCCTGTCTCCCTACATACACAGACTCTCTCCTCCTGTTTCCCTACATACACAGACTCTCTCCTCCTGTCTCCCTACATACACAGACTCTCTCTTCCTGTCTCCCTACATACACAGACTCTCTCCTCCTGTTTCCCTACATACACAGACTCTCTCCTCCTGTCTCCCTACATACACAGACTCTCTCCTCCTGTTTCCCTACATACACAGACTCTCTCCTCCTGTTTCCCTACATACACAGACTCTCTCCTCCTGTTTCCCTACATACACAGACTCTCTCTTCCTGTCTCCCTACATACACAGACTCTCTTCCTGTTTCCCTACATACACAGACTCTCTCCTCCTGTTTCCCTACATACACAGACTCTCTCCTCCTGTTTCCCTACATACACAGACTCTCTCCTCCTGTTTCCCTACATACACAGACTCTCTCCTCCTGTCTCCCTACATACACAGACTCTCTCCTCCTGTCTCCCTACATACACAGACTCTCTCCTCCTGTTTCCCTACATACACAGACTCTCTCCTCCTGTTTCCCTACATACACAGACTCTCTCCTCCTGTCTCCCTACATACACAGACTCTCTCCTCCTGTTTCCCTACATACACACGTGGGATGGTGCGGTTACAATGTGTTTTGTGTTGTGATGTTCAGGTTGGATCTGACCATGGAGCTCCCCCAGGGCCAGACTGGTTCAGTGGGCGCTAGCGTGGCATCGACAGAACAGGTACAGTCACACACACACACACACACAAAACACACAGACTGTATCCAAAGAACTCCCTACTGTACATTCAAATTCAATTGTTCTTTGACTCACCTGCAGTGTTTTTGCGTGTGTTTGTGCGTCGTTTTCAGGATGAGCTTTCTCAGAGGCTGGCCAGACTGAGAGACCAGGTCTAGACTGGAGAAAGGGAAGGAGGTCACGAGGAGAGAGCAGGATGGAGGAGGAGGGCTCTGTGCCTACAGGAGCCATGATCCCCCAACCACCCCAGAAGTGATGGTGGGCTGCTATCACTGGTTCAGAGGAGGAGCATGTTCTGTGCTCCCTATCAAGTACTGTCACATCATCACAGACAGTGGTAGTGACAACAATGGCCAGTCCTGATCTGCCCCCCCGTCCCACCTCTCAGTTCCCCCCTCCCCCCCCCCAAAAAAAAAGAAAGAAAAAAAGCTGTGATCCTCACACTTGCACCATATCAGTATTGAGTTGCACATGTTTATTTAATTATATTTAATATTTATTTCCTCCAAATGTCGCCTTAGTTACGGCGTCACAAACGGCTGTACATGCCCACGGAATGTATCCATCCATCCTCAAGATATGCCCACATTTTTTCATGTGGAAAAAAGCCAATGACAAAGCAGCATTGAAATACTTTGCAGGTTGAGGTGGATGACGTTAGCAGTGTTCCTGTTGGTATGCAATGACGTGGCATTGAATCGACCTTCTAAGTGTTTCTTTTTGTGTTGTCTCTCTGCGTGGCTCTGAGCTTTGTGTGGAGAGAAGATCCCATCCATTGTTGATCCTCTGTCCTCATGTCAGCTCAGCTGAAAAGCTTTTCTCTTCTCCTCGGACTAAAAGTCAATAAAGAGTTTTTAACATTTACAGCGCTGTGTGTATCCTCTCTCTGCCTTCACAGCTGTGTACTCATCTCAACCAATCCCTCTCTTTTCTCTGTCCTCTCCCACCTCTTTCTCCATTTTTTCCATCTCTCCCCTTCCTCTCCTCCAGCGGAGAATAGATGAGAGGTCAAAGGTCAAAGGTGTCACCTGTAGAGGAAGTGGACGTCCGCCGCTCGCATGCCAGCGCCTCATTACACACACACATGGACACACACACACACACACGTAGACACACACACACACACATGGACACACACACACACATGCCTAGCCCTATTATCTCCCTAGGGGAGGCAGGACTCAGCTGGGAGCCATTACAGGTGCTGCTCATGTGCGCACACACACAGACACGCCTAAATACACACATACCCTATGGAACTCAAGTAGGGTGACACACCACCACCCCTGACCCTGGAAAAATGGTGCCCTGCCCAATCATCATCACACAGACACAATCTGATGTCTGAAAACACTCACACAAAATCATCACACAGAGAATTATTCATACACCTACACACTCACTCACACAATCATCACACAGACAAACTCACGCACCTACACACACCTAATCATAATCATCAGTGGCCCCTGACAGACAAAAGTGTCCATTATGCTCATTACTACAGACATTCTGACGAGTTGTTAGTCAGAAATTCAGCCTCTCTCCGCCCTCATCTCATCTAATGACTTGAATGACCCTGAAAACGTCTATATTTTCCTTTGACCAGAGTGCTCCAACACCTGTCAATCATGCTGTCAGGAATAGGCATGACTGATGTAAAATTCCTCAAGTCATCTCGTTATGTCGGTACAAGCTACGATATAACTATTGTTTAACAATGTTAGGTATTGATGATCTAAAATAATGACCCAGGTTCTGCAAGTTATAAGCAAATCACTTTCTACAATGCTGACTTCTACAGACTACTACAGTGTTTGTGTCTGTTCCTGCACTCAGATGCCTTCACCATATGTGGAAGAGTTCGCTCCAGTTTGAGCACCTGGGGATGTGTGTGTGGCGTTGAGATGGACTCGCTGGCTCCTCATATGCCTCTCTCATCGCTCTGCAAGCAGGGTAGTGTCCCCCGGCGGTCCTGGGGTGCTGACAGACCTGGATCCGGTGGTCCTCTCCCGGCTGCCTCCTGCATCCCAGCCCACCATGGTGTCTTGTGGCTGGGGGAGAGAGATGCTGAGAGGCCCTGGGAGAGTGACGTAGTGCAGCACAGAGTACACATCCGCTCTGATCCCACCAACTGGAATAACACCTCGTTGTCAACCACACACACACTCACACACTCACTGGTATCTGATGAGCTCCATTGCAGCGCTTCCCTGGCACTGCTCATGAGAGAGCCTACAGCAGATGAAGATTTAGAATTACGGCCAGAGCTTGTTGGGCTGAGTAACTGTTCCTCAGCTCTGCTCAATTCAAGTCTCTATCTTTCAATTCAAGTCTCTTTCACTCCCTTTTTCGGAGGGAGAGACGTCTTCCCTCCTGTCTGAAACATTCAATTACTGCGTGTGAGGGGTCAGGTCAAACACAGGAAGCTGACCTGATTGGTTCTGCTCGGGTATCATCGGGCATGTGTGACCAATCGCTGCTGCCCAGGGCTTTGCCCATTTTCATCTGCCGCCATGTTAGTGTGTGTGTGTGTGTCCAATCGTTCCAGCCCAGGGCTTTCCTCAGTTTCCACTCACCTCTTGACCATCGTTTCCTGTCAGATGTGTTAACGCTGCTTTTAATCTGTTTTTTAACTGCCCGACACACACACACACACACACACACCATATTACAGCTGGCCCCATCAGTCCCACTTTACCAGAAGACACTCCAACAAGGTTAAACAGTCTTGCTTACACTACTAGAATGGAAACCCTATTAACAGACACATACACATTCACCTGATCCTCCTGACCCTCACCCCTCAACTCACCCTCCTAACCCCCCATACCCCTCCCCCTGACCGTCACCTCACCTCACACACCTTGAATATTTCTAACAGCGTCACCGTAACAACCCAACAACCAGTGAACACTGACTTGTTGCCCTCGCTACTCATCTCTGCAGGAGCTGTCCGACCCTCTGCTTGACTTTCCATCTGTCACTATGAGTGTGTGGATGAGAGTATGTGTTTGTGTGTGTGCATGTGGGTGTGTGTGTCTATTGCATTGGAGGTTCAGGGATCAGAGGTTAATTAGGTGTCATCCTCAGCACATAGCTGATGACAGGAATGCCTTCCTGATGAAATCTGGGGAGGGAGGCCCAGAAGGAGAGAAGCAGAAGAGAATGAGAGGGACGAGAGGTGTAAAAACATTGCAAATAACGTTTGGAAAGGAAAGCTTATTTTCATTCATGGTAAAAATGTGTGTGCTTGTGTGTGTGTATACATTTGGATCGGCTTATAAGTGTGTATGAGAAATTCATTAGGCAACTGGACTGGGCCAGTATGTCTGCACGTTTTGCTAAATGATACGGCCAGTGTGTGTGTGTATGTGTGTTTGGTTGAAGGGATCTGGCCAGGTTTGTTAAGCGATATGTGTGTGTGTGCGTGTAGTGCATATGGTAAAGCACTCTGCTGTTCTGCTCTCAGTCACACTCCCGCGTCTCTAATTGAATTAGCGTTGACAGCGCTGTGCCGGCCGCGTGTGTGTGTGTGCATTCTGGGGGTGCAGCCAGCCTGAGGCCAGGGTGTGAGTGGTGTGTGTCCGTATGTGTGCGTTTCAGTATGAGAGCGGAGGCCTTCCCCCTGAAATCAATTAACCGAGTAGGGTCTGAGGCTCAGGGGGTGAGAGGGGCACATCCTGTGGAGGGTAGCCCAGACAGACAGCACCATCTGGGGCAGCAGGCGAGACGACCCTGGGCTGAAACATGAAAGACCCAGGCCAAGGAGAAGAGGAGAGGAGTGCACAGGCCAGCACTAAATCACTGGTCTCCTTTCCACCCCTAACTATCGCCCTATCCCCTCTGCTGCTATCTGATACACTGGCTCAGGAGCATCCTATCTCTCTCTCTTTCGCTCTATCAGTTTCCCTCGCTTTATCTTTCTCTGTCTCAGGAATGATAGCCTGTCACATACAGGAAGCAGGCAGAGATGAAGAGCATTCATCATAGAGAGAGAGATAGAGAGACAGAAGGGGAGAAAAAAAAAGAAAAAAAGAGAGGGAGATAGAAAATAGATAACGTTTCAGATTACTGTCTGACCAAACCCCCAAAAACTGATTTCTGATGCAAGAGAAAGTCGATATTGAAGATTGTTATTACAAGCACACACACACACACACACACACGCACATAGGGCCTGAGTGATAGAACATACCAGGTTCAAAGATTCCAGGAGTTTGAATGTGTGTGAATGTGATAGACAGCCAGGGTCAGAGTGTGTGTGGTGTTTGTTGGTTTTAAGCAGAGTGCTGACAGCTCTCTCACCAAGGCCTGTGTGCGTGCGTGTGCGTGTCTGACTGCAACTAAAATTACAACTCTGTACCTCAGTGGATGTTTGCGTGCCTGTTTCATTTGGAGAGAATCATCATTAGAGAGGGCAATAGTGTGTGTGAGGAATCTGTATGTGTGTATGTGTGCAGGTTTGTTTGTGTGTGTGTGGAGTATGAAGGCTGCTTATTTCATTAACCCTCCCTCTGATGAATGACATGACATCTGAGTGTGAGGCCTCAGTTGAGAAATTAGCAAGGAAACACACACATACATACATACACACACACAGACAGACCAGGTGCTAAGCCACATGGTAAAGCCATTGCCTCTCCACTCACCTGACCCTTGCTTCAATATTACTTGAGCCAGGCGGTCTACACATGCCTGACCAACACCCTAATGACCTCTCATCCCCATGACACACACACATACACACACACACACACACACGGTTCTATCATCAGTTTAATGCCACAAGCACTTCAGAGAAGTATCACAGATATTTGGCCAGTGGTTGGTCAGTGAGGTTTCAATGAATGAAGCAGCAGATGAGAGATATGTGTTCTCACCTTGTAGTACAGGACAGTGTTGGAGAGAGGAAAGGGGAAGGGAAGAGCGTAGAGGAGGGGAGTGACTACTTGAATGAGACCACTAGTAAGACAGTGGACATCAGTTTATTGGCTGGTATAAATGCGTTCGATAGGGCAGCAGATGATTTCTTAATAAACTGTTAAACTACCCTTGCTTTTCACATTACTGAGCCAGTCTAATTCAATTTGAGCAACAGCTGGTTTCACTTTCAACTTTACAGCTGGGCTCAGTCACGTCCCATAAGCTGACCTGATAAATAACCAGCTTTTATTGAGTTTGCAGAGAAAATAGCATCCAGTATAAACTCATGCACCCACGATGCACCAGAGCCAACACAGGCAAGGCTAGAGGGCATGGAGTTGCATTTAAACTGGACAGATGAGTGTGTGTGTGAGTATGCATACATGCGGGTGTGTGGTGTGTGCGTGCACACACATGAGTGTATACATGTGTGAGGATGTATGCACGTATAAACGCATGTGTGTGTAGCAAATACCTCATAGCTGACCAGTGTGTGTCTCTGCTGGTGTATGTTAATCTAATGAAGAGAGAGTATATTTACACGTCCCCCCTCATTCAGCCAGCTTCTCTCCTGTTTCAGGATGCTGTTTCATATGATTGGAAACAAATGACTCTGGTGTCTGATTTCCCTCCCAGTGCCACCTGTCAATCAAACTGGAAAACCCTGCAGTGCCTACTTGGCACAAAGTGAGTGATTCAGTGTTGTGATTTGATGTCATTTAAACCACCATGTTCAACGTGATTATGTTGACACATTATCAAGCACATTACCAACTTGTTAACCAGGCAGGGGTTGATGGTAAGATTATTTAGTATGACAATGCAGTAATTTATGATTTATAAATGTGATTATAAACATATTTATTCCAACATAGTAATCTTTGTTTTTCCTAATTTTCTGTATGTGTGTGTGGGGGCTGGGGGCGGGGGGTAAGGTTATAATGAAAGGCATGTTTAATCCGTATTTACTGCTGGAGGAAAGACACTGTGGCAGCTCACAGACCAGTAGAGGTCATTTGATTACATTTAGTGATTGTGACAACTTAGTTTCCTGACTTTGATTCTAAGAGCAGGTGCACAGCTACATTGAGGCAGGCTGGTATGAAAGCAATTAATCTAATTGAAAGATCACAGAATTAGTGGGAGTTTCTAATCGGTGTTCGTTCAGCATGCGTATGCCGAATTGTATGAAATGACTGACACTATCGAGTTACCGAAGCCGATTACTGCTGTCTACGGACAAAGAGGAGGTTGTTTGATACCGACGCACCTGACCCCTCTGCGAACAGCGAGGCCTTAATTAGCTCCTTCCTGCTATTTCCATGTCGCGCACACGTTAGTACGCTGACTTGCACGGCCATGACAAGTAAATTGCTGTTTGGTTTTGACCGTTTGTCGGGAAACGGGCCATTTCCCCCGCTTTGGCTAAGCCGCAGTTCCAACAGTGGCACAAGACCGACAAACGGAGGGAGGAGGGATTCTTGGGTTTTTAGTCGCGCTAAAGGCAATAATTATCACATCAGAGAGTCAACAACTGGGCGGGTGTGTCTCTCTGGTTTTACAAAAGAGAACAGCAGTTTAGTGGTTGCCTTGAGGAATTCTCAGCGTCAGTGTTCCATTTTCTGTTCCCTGTGGCGCATGGTATTGAAGAACTCTCAGAGGATGACAGAGGCAACCAGAGAGACAGCCGCTAGATCAACAGTCCTCTTCAATAACGTAGGTCAAGAGCAAAGCTTTTCAGGATAACCACTCTGGTTCTGTAGGTTATGCAATAGTGGTATACAGTAGGATATCGTATTTGATCATGATAGCACACAATCCCCCTACAACACTGGTGACATGCCAGCACAGGAATATAGGTCAACATTTCCTCAGTGCTATTGCTGCACAGGACTGTATTTGATCAAGTATTGTACAGAATCCCTCGTTCAACCTCATACTTCTCTGATTAGCCTTGTTATTGCTAATAAAGTTTAGTAATGGAAACTGGCTGGCCGGCTCTTACTCACTCCAGCATCACACAGACATGGTGAGATCATAACCAGTCAAGGGTGGCCAACCCACACATAGGGACCCAACTGAACTTTCTGTCATCGGCTATCTGGATCGCAGAACAAAAATAAGAGTTCAGCTTAGAGAACCCAACCTTTAAGCAAATGTGGGACTACTTACACAGAGAATAGGAATTTCGGCATCTGTATTGTATACTGTGCAGTATTTCAGAGAAATTCAATGAAAGGCAAAGTGTAGAAGTTATGTAACATGTAGTTCCTGGTGTTGTAATTTACTGTTCCATAAACACATAGTTGAAAGCAAATAGTTTCCTCGTTCACGTTCTTTATATGTATAAAAAATATATGACATGGATGCTGTGTACCCATGAGTCACATGGCTTATACGTCTTCCTTTTAAAAGGCACTTTTGGTTGTTTAAACCACAATAACAAACTCTATTTGTCAGTAAGTTCATGACACTTGGTTCATTGACTTGGTGCTCAAAAAACACTTTTATAGTCCATTGACTTTTGTAAGGAATAAAGATGTGTGTTTCCAAGATGGTACTCTCTTTAACTCCCTTATAGTCCTGTGGAAACATATGGCTGAGTGGGCATTGTCTATGACTTAGTTCAAATCCATTGCATGGCTTGAGTGCGTTACCTGAACAACCATCCCAAATGTGTCATGCTCTCATGCTCCTTTGGTAACCCGGCTTCGGTGAGTCCGTTTCAGGCTAGCTGTTCAGGCAAGGTCCAGGCTTAGTTGGTGAGAGGCTGGGGCCTAGGTGGCCTGGTGGAAGGTTAACTCTGTAGTCAGAGGCAGTGGTTGGTGGTGGGATGCCAGGCTGTCTGTAGGTGCCCTCGAAGGCAGTCCGTGGTGCCCTCAGCCAGCTTGGTGTGGCGAGAGAGCGCTGCGAGGTGGGGGTTTATGGGAAGGCCGTAACGGTAGAGGCAGTGGGAGGCACCGGCAGCAGAGTCAGGGAGGTGGGGGTGGTGAAGATGTGAAGCCCGGGGATTCAGAGGGCTCTGCAGGGGAAGCAGGCAGGAGGGGGCCCCTAAGGGCCCCTGGAAGCACGAGCCCCTACAGTAGGAGGCTTTCTTCCCCTGCAGCGCAGAGAAGAAGGATAAGTCTGAGAGCGGGGGCAGAGGGGGCAGCCCCCTCAGTCTGCCTCCCTCAGGGGAGGAGAAAGCCCGGGTTGCTAGAGGGGAGGAGGACTTGCAGTAGAGGGGGAGGCTGAGGCTGTGAAGACTGCCCTCCTGGCAGGAGAGGGAGAAGGGGTGTGCAGGAGGAGGGCAGGAGAAGGGGATGAGGCTCTTCAGGGGCAAGACCCCGCTGGCCGACATCCCAGAGTTTCCTGCTCCGGACAAAGAATGCAAGATGTTGGTATTGACGTTGCAGTAACTGTGTGATTGATATTGTTTTCATATCCCTTTGATGGCGAATGTTAGTGCAGGGTTCTCCAGTACCTTGTAGAAGAGTGAAGGGCTTGAAGTCTAAGCTCAGGGGACTTCTCCATGGGTAGGACTCCAACAGTCCATCTAACACCCCCCTACACACAACCATGCACGCACACAGCCATGTACAGAAAGATAGTTTCAACAATGTTTCCCTACACATCATATAACATCTTTGAAGATATTTTCTCAAGTAAGAATGCCCGGTTTTTAAAACACTTCATGCTAAGTTTAATTCTAGAAGAAAACGGTTAAATAGCTATGTGGAAAACCATGCCTGGCCCAGTTCAACTCAATTTACAGGGTTAAAAAAGTGTATTTATTGAAGTGATAAAAGATTACATTTCTCACACTAAAGCCATGTGATTGAGAGAGCTGAAGTACAGGCTATGAGAGTTCTGTGGGTTGAGTAAGGGTGAGGGTTCCATAATTGTTATGTTTGTTGAGGAACAAACAACATCCTAGAGGTATTGTTGACTGTATGAGCAGAAATAAACTGCTACTAGTGTACCTGTTCCTTCCAGGGTCTCTGAAGCCTTTTGCAAATGGATTCCTGTCAATCTTCAGCTTAGTTATCTAAAAAGAGAAAGGAGAAGAAAATGTTTGTTGTATGCACCTGTAGACTTGTTCCTTTCTTGAAATAACATGTATTGTTTATATTGAACAACACTAGCCTTATACATTTCGGCTATACCCTTTCCCAGGTAGCTAGTGAGCCAAAGTGCAGAACAAGGGTGCTGGTCTTTCATTGACCTGTAAAACTAACAATGACTTCAGTTTATGAGAGAGTATGTGGCAGCATAGACATCTCCCTCTGGGACTCCATCTCCCAGCAGCACCCTGGGCAGCCGCCATGTCAAACATGGACACTGAAGCAAGGACTGGTTATTCAGAGTTTTATGTGAGTGTTCAGCCCATAGTGAGTGAGTGTGTATATGTGTGTGTTTTATAAACAGATTTTATGGCAGTGGACTCCTGCAGTCGGCCCGTTACTGTGTTTCTGTAATAATACGTTCTCGTCTCGTAAAATAGACCCTGATGAAAAGAGTTGGCAGTCCCCGAAGAAGGCTCTGTTACTAGAAGAGCACCAGCCAACGGCAGGGTCAGCTGCCCTGCACACACACATTCACACACATTCACACACACACACACACACACACACACACACACACACACACACACACACACACACACACAGAGAGAGAGAGACACTTTGGCCCTCCTGCATACCTACAGGCCAGGACCTGTATGATTTATGAGCCCATGTAGACCACAGTGAAGTAAGGCCTGCAGCAGCCATACCAATGTAAGAGGAAAGTCTTGTACACTGTTGGGACAACAGCAATACAAGACCGGCAGTGGTGACAGCAACATCATAAAGTATGTCGAGTGTTTCAGCTTCTGAAACTAGAGATCTGCTTTCTGCATGGCACTGAATGGTAGTCTAATATAGATTTACCGTTAGGCCCTGTATTTTGTTTTCAAATTAAATACCAACTTTAATCTGTTGATAAAAAAAGTCTTACATTATATTACATTGTACCACCAAATGGCAGTTTGGAAGTATGGTATAACAGAATGGTGTCCATTAACTGTCAGTTACGTTGGTGCACACCTGACATGATGAGAGTGTCATACCTGTTGATTCTGATAGGCTGTAACGGTGGTGAACTCCGTTTCTTGGAAGGAAAAGGTGTAGACGCCTTCGGCTGGGAGCGACGGAATCTGGAACAGGTCCATTCGCTGGTCGTGCAAGATGACATGAACGCGAGGTTTGTATTTGTGCATCGACTGAAGTATTATCTGTATTAACAGAAAATATAATATCATTAAATTGTGATTGACGTTGTTGTAAAAGTGTATGTTGTTTAAATGATTGAATGTTAGATGTTTCAGAAGAGACAGACTGGCATTTATTGGCATTACGCACGTGTCCTTTATCGTCCATTTCATTATTGGTAAGTTTGACGCGGTCGAAACTGATGATTTGGCGCATCCACGTCTCTCCAGCGCACGGGGAGTCCGGGTGCACGTATAGGCGCGGAGCGATACAGGAATGATCCGTGTTTCCCGCCACCATCCACTGTGAGCTATGATACACATACCTGGAAAGAACACACTTTGAAATTTGATCTGGTGGTTTGTTACGTGCTCACTTTTTCAAGATGTCTTTAAGTATGTATGCATTATAAATGACTGCAAACAGAATGTTAAAATAATAGAAAAATAAATAGGCCTATTACTATGAAGCGCAATCCAAAAAATATGGCTACTTGTCTCCATATGTTTTGTTTCGTGCACAGTTTTTGGAAGAAAACAATGTATTTGACTAGACTCCCTTTGAGCCACACCAAAACACACGCACAGACACTCTGACTCACCTGTAACGTTTGGAGTCCACTGGCATGATGTCCATTGCGATATAATACTGCTGGCAGGGGTCTAGGTTACGCACCTTCACGCGCACAGACGGAAACATTCTCCTAGTAAAAGGCCAACAAGTTTTGTTATTATTTACACATTAAACTGTAAATACCCTTCAGACCTACTATTTAGTAAGAATGATAGTATCAAAAACAGGCATTTTTATTGTAGGGCTGTAGACCTATGTTGCGCAGCGCTTGCTGGTGTCACGAGAAGGCACCTTTTAACGGTCAAGGTGAAGTTTAGTGGGACTTTTTTTTAACTGATTTACGGCGTTGGCTCTAACAACTGAATATTAACGTTTCAGTTGACAAAGCTAATAAAATAGGCTATAAGAATTTTCACAACAATAATAGTAATAGTAATAATAATAATAATAATAATAACAAACTTGAATCATTCATACAGAAAACTATATTTAACTGTGGCGATAAAGATTTCAAATTGGCTTGCTAATCTACAACCTGCAACGTCAAGTTTTTTTTTTCTCCCCAAACATTAAGATAAACTAACATTTAACTCAAATGCACCTTATTCACAGTCCTACATTTGACATTCCAATTTCAATAGTTTCTATAAGTCATTTCACCCTTAAAAAAACATACAACTACACTGTAGAACTTTTTCTTTATTGTTTTGGGGAATGTGTCCATTAAATCCGTAGGGAAGCCTTGATGTAATAACTGAGAAATTGTATTATTATTGGTCCTAAGGAATATGTTTGCAATCAAATATAATAGAATTGTTAGGGTCTCATTTTCATAATTTAGATACATCTAAATGCTGCGGTCTACATGTTGGTTAGCCTACATGTTAGTTAGGGCGAGAAAGCTTGTATCCATGTTACCTGCCAGCCTTGGTGATGATCATCTCCGTACCGATCTCATGGAATCTGTTCCACAACTCTGAACCCTGCAGCTCTACCCGAACATCTCTGCCCGGATGACACATACTCTCCCCCGGCCCCCTGGTCTCTTCAGCCAGACCGGATTTGTCCACCCCGACTCTCCGAGGCTCTTCTTCTGGGTCAGACCCGGGCGTCATCGGTGTCGAACGTGATTTTTTTCTGGGGTTCGACTGGTGATCTTCAACTGTAGAAAATTGCGTTTTAATTGCATATAGCAACTCTGTAGCCTACAAATGTGTACTGCCAAAAATGCAAAATCTAATAAGTTTCTAAGAAACATTTTAAAAAACGTCCTCATAAAACAACATGTACCCGTATCAAGGCCTATGCTACATTGTGATAATTAATCCCTCTACCAATTTAAGAAATAGTTCATTGTAAATTTAAAATGTTCCTCATTTAGCCTACTTTAGAAACAAAACAGCAAAAACATTTTTGAAATGAAGCCGCCTAATCTTATGAAAAACATTTAAGTTAGAATTATGGACATCTTTCTTTATCATGTTCAAATAGCCTAGGCCTACAAGGATTATTAAACAAAACTAAAAAGATCAATTGAGTCGATATCCATTCCGGGTTTGCCGTTTTTCTGACTAAATAGCAAATACGTAAAAAAAGTTAAGCAAGCAGACTTAATAAGAGGTTTACTAACCATAGTCGTCTGAGTCGTGAATTATTGTTCCTGCATCGGTTGCGGTGTCTCCCATAGAGCTTGCTTCTTTCTCGTTTTCCACTTTCATCCGCTTGCAGCTTTTACCGACCAGCGCCTCCACCGAGAACGCATGGGCTCGTGAGCTCAGACCCTGCATCCCAACGCAAGTCAATCTCCTCTTATGGTGTCCGTCTTAAATTCGTCAAGTTGTTTTCCGGTTTATCGCCTTATCCAAGGACTCGGTGCGTCAGCACCTCAGCATCTCTCCTTGAGGGTCCCTGACGACTAATTGGCCCTGTGTGTTCCCATGTCTCCAAGGTGCGCGCGTGCCTCTATGAATCCCAGATTGTTGTCCCACTGTTTCCGCCTCAGTCTCCCTTACACAGCTTCAATCTGTTTCTGACAGTCTCTCTGACAGTTCCCGTGTTTCCCTTACTGTCCCAACGCGTCACCAGAAAGAGGGCGGAGGGGAGACCCACGCGAATTCCAACAGTGGGCTCAATAAAAACGCTTTTAGGTCATTTAAAGACTGGCAGCTGTCGATAGAAAATTCATGATGGATGCAATCCGCTATATGGTTTTTATTAACTCACTGATGTGATCAGAAATTAATCAACTTTTTTTTTAAATACGTTTTGTTCATGTTATTGCCTACATGTCTGATATGAGAAGTTTTTTTTATTTATTTATTAAACAAATAATACGTCAGAAATAATTAAATGAAGGGGTTTTCGAGGGATAATTCGTCCATTTGTCGTTATCCTATAAACGAGCACAACAATCTCGACTTTGTCTATTGAGGCAAATCCAGACACTAACCAGAACCTATGCAAAACAGATTAAGGCAGCAATATATGCCATTAATGTTTTTTCTTTTTTTTTCTTATCAAGGCCTATGGGAACACTCGATTTAAAAATGTTGTTTGCTTCGAAATGGAATCATCTTAGTTTATATCAACATGTAAACTAACTAAGTAACATTTTATAAAATAAATAAACATTGTCTTTTACAAAACTGCTCAATAGAAAACAAGCTTTTGTGCTGTATAGCCTAGGCTACATTGATCAGATTCAGAGATTCTTTAAGACCTATTCAATAAAGTTTTTAATTTGTCTATCTCATTTTCGATGGGAGGTTAATTCAGTGAATTTAAAAAGAAGGAAAATCTAGAGACAAGTAGCAAGTTGGCTCTGACTAACACAGACCATATGGAACGTTCAAGCATGTTTAAAATATCTCCATGAAACTCACTGCTTTTCGGTTGAAGCTAACATTTCCTATATTAATTTGAAGGCTTTCCGTAAAACGGTCTCTCGTCTCCCGTTTCCCCGGTGTGGGAGTGGGTTTGTGGTACCTGGTGAGAGCGCGCGCACCTCTGTCTGGTTCTCATAACTGCGGAGATCAGATGGAGTTTTGCACGCGGGGGAACGGGCCTTAATGACAGGTCGAGATTATTACATTACTGTCTGACATGAAATAGATCCGCGTTACACAAATAAAGTTCAGCAAGGCTTATTAAAAATGTTTTTTAATCACAAAACATAATTGCTCTGAAGAAAAAACAAATGAGAGTGGTGTTTATGGCACGGTTGGTTTCGGCGGAGATGGAAAACTCCGGCCTCAAGACCGACAACAGACGGGAACTGGAGAACTATGACCAACTGGAATCATATGTTCTCTGTCATCAGAATCTGTTTAAGGCATTGTCTGGATGTTTATTCGTTTCTAAATTGTTGTTTTCTTTCGATAAATTGCTGTGACAAAGTGCATCGCAAACAAGCGGCCTGCATTCTGCCAGTAAGTATTCACATGGCCTGCTAAAAACAAAAAGTGATTCTGTTTTTCTCTGTGCACAGTGGAATGCCTAAACCCAACATAACAATGATCAATTATTGACAAAAACTGGATTTAGGCCCGAAGCAAACTGTAGTTTAGTCTCACACTCTAAATAATGACTGCTCAATTGTCGTGTAATTTGACAGATCTTCACTTGGA
Organism: Hypomesus nipponensis; assembly: GCF_054491055.1. NCBI lineage: Eukaryota > Metazoa > Chordata > Actinopteri > Osmeriformes > Osmeridae > Hypomesus > Hypomesus nipponensis. The sequence continues at coordinate 8,931,242 of NC_140361.1, forward strand.
GGCTACGTGCGGCGACGCAGTTTCGGGGTCATAATTCATGGTTATTGGATTATGTGGCTGTCAGATGACTGATAGCCGTGCAGGCCAGTGATAGGTCTCACAAACCGACAGGAAGAAGCCTGTTCGTTGTTTTATGATTCCTAATCCAACACAAATCTGAATTTGTCTGATTCAGGAATGTTTGGCACATGTGTTTCCTCTTATTAAGAATGTGCACGCTCTTGGCGGAAACGAGACACTCCAATCCAATTAAGAGCGAGCCTCAAGTTTCCATCAATTCGGAAGTTTGATGATCAGCTGCAATTAGTCATCCCGAACATTTCCGCCCTGCGCATTTGCCAGAATACTGTTGAAGCTGTGGATCGTGATCTGACAGGCAAAAAGACAACATTTATATGAACAGTTGGCATTATTGGATCAAGACTGGTCAGTCCATTTATCTATTTTATTAAACAGACCTAAAGAAATGTTCATCCTAAATTGTAGAGATTACCTGTTGGCTCTCTGTTGCATATGCACATGCAATCGTACACACACATTCATGCACACAAACACCCATACATTAACAAAGAGTTGCTTTTTAGCTTTGCTTCAGTGACAGGTTTTGTTGTCTCACATTTAATGAAGAGAAATAATTTGTTGTAATACAGATTCCTCGCTTGATACATGCCTGTCTGTGTGCCTTTGTGTGTGTGTGTGTGTGTGTGTGTGTGTGTGTGCGTGTGTGTGTGTGTTTGTTCGTGTGTGTGTAGCAGGGTTGTCGGCTGGTGCCCAAAGTGTAATCATGTCCAGCCTTGTGAGACAGCATCACAGTGATATGTGTGTATAGGTTATGTTTTTCTCTCTCTCTCTGTGTGTGTGTGTGCGTGTGTGTGTTTATAAACAGAGCAGGATGTCTGTTGCTCAGTGCTGAGTGGATGTGACGGGGCTCCTGATGGTTTGTTTTAGGTTGGACCCTGATACTGAGCAGTCTGTGTGTGCAAGTATGTGGTTGTGTAAGTCTGTGTGTGTAATTATGTGTGTGTCAGAGAATGAGAGAGAGAGGAGAGAAGTTATCTTTCTGGTCATGGGGTGCAGACGGGAATGACCACTACCAGTCCAGAAGCCCAAAACTCCCTAGCCCAAATATCTCTCTCTCTTACTCTCTTACACACACACACACACACACACATGCACACACACACACACACACACACACACACACACACACACACACACACACACACACACATGCACACACACATGCACACACATGCAAACACACACACACACATCTCCTTACACACACCTCAACACCCCCCTCTCTTCCTGTTAGTCAAGCTCATGTTTTTCCATGGTATATATATATTTTTATTTTCAACATGCAGTTCATTGTAGTACTTCTGAAGTGTGCTCCCTTGGTGGAGGGGTTAAGGGGGAGAGGAGCATGGAGGCAGAAAGTAACAGGGAGGTAAGTAAGAAAGTGAAAAGCCTTCTGTCTGCACTGAAACATGAGTGATTATAGAGTGACAAATTCCTGTGAACCTGCCTTGTCGTCAGTTCTATTTTGGGTGGGACATTACGCGTGCATGCACTTCTGTCTGTGACAGATAGAGAGAGAGAGAGAGAGAGAGAGAGACCAAGCAAGCAAGAGCAAGAGAGGGCGTAAACTTGGGAGTGTGTATGAGTCTGTGTAAATGTATATGAGTGTGTGTATGTGTGTCACATCTGCTCCTTATACTGTAACCTTTTTATGTATTCCTGTCTCAGGTTCAGACATTTTCTCTGAGGCTCTTTTTGTGTGTTCCTTTTTGGGATGGAGGCTTGTCTCCCCAGGGATACTAATATAGTTTATTTGGAGTCTCAGTTTTGTTGAGATCAACCTCCTGATTGGCTGAGACTGGTTGTCCCCCATCAGGGACCTTTAACTGCAGGACTAATGGGAGAGTCAACGAGCCGCCAATCACATCACTCCTTGCCCTGGACTTAATTGAGCGTGCCAGCCAATTGGAGTTCACGCACAATTGCATTTTGGTCTTTGATTGGCTCGTTGAATGGCGTCCAAAGTCTCTCCTCATTCACTCCACTGATCATCCTGTTGGGTTTGAACATTTCACCCTGTGATCAAACTTTGGATATGATCAGGATCAGCATGATGTCTCACCTAGTGTAGATGCTACTAAAGTTCGTCAGAGTGGTTACGTTCACGTTATATTACGTCTTCCTGGATATGGTGTGAAAGTGATCCAAAGCTCAAAGATTAGAGATATGAGATGTGATAAATAAACACACACAATACAAACATCTCGCCTGCTCTTCTCTCTGTTCTTCCCACTATCTTCTGTTTGGTTCTGGCCTGGCAGAGACGAGGCACTCCGGGCACGAAGCCTGGTAATGCCACCCTGTGGTGCCCACAGTGTGGGGAGATTTACCGGCTCATGTGCCACAGTCTCTGCCTGCTCCCTTAACGGGGCTGGCAGCATGCAGCAAGGGTAACGAGGGATAGGGGAAGGAGACGAGAGGGAGGGAGAAAAGGAACAGACCAGAGAGGCTAGTCTAGTTTGAAGAGTTCTGCTGGGCTGTGACTGCCAGGGGGACACAATCTCTCTGCGGAAGTATGTTTAGAATTATCTCTCTCTCTCTCTGCTTCCCCCTGTCTGTCTTTATTTCTCTCTCTCTCTCTCACTCTCATTATCTCTCTCCCTCCCTCCTCTCTCTTTTGCTTCCGTTCTCGGCCCTCTCTCCCTCTTCATCCCTTCCTCATTCCTTTTTCCTCTCCCACTCTCTAAGCCTCAGTCATACTTCACCATTCATCCTCTCCTCTATTTAACACAAATATATCTTCATCTGTCCACAGAGCTTTCATTTGGGTCTGTGTAAATCTAGCCTAGCGGCACATCCATCTCACTTGTTTGGATAGCTAATTCTTTTTGATGAAAATTAGCCTTCCCAGCTCCCTGCCTCTCTTCCAACCCCTCCTCCCACCCATACCAACACTCCGTGCCTGTCTCTCTCTTCTCTCCCGCACTCTCTCTCCCTCTCCCTGGCTGCCAGTGACCGTGTGGTTAATGGTTGGGGTTTGAGAAACAAAAACAGCCGTAATTGATAATGAGACTCAGACTCTGCCTGTGAGCGCCCCGGGGAGCATCCCCCCCTGCCCCCTGCCCCCACAGCATCCACCCCGTCTCTCCCTCCCTCCCTCCATCTCTTATGTGTCCTGGGTGCCTTTGCAGGCTGACAGACAGGCAGACTGGTCTGACAGACAGACAGACAGGCCTGCAGAGAGGAGATTGAAGAGATCCCCAGGGATTTGGGGAGCCGTGGTTTCCTGATGGGTTTGGGATTCGGGGAATAGCCATCTTTGAGGAACTAAGAAAATAAACTGTCAAATATGTGTGTGTTAGTCTTACAATGTTGGTTGTACTTGATACCAAATTGACTGGGAGGCTTTGCAGAACTACTGTTAAAACGACTGTAGACTCATTGTTCACAATCCCCTGGTAAACTGTGGGTCCCTGGTTAGTGATGGGACATCCCACAGTTTTTTTCTGGTGTGTGGAGTGGGGGGGGGGGGGGGACAGTCAAAGAGGGGAGACACAAACAAAATTGTCTTTATCTGTCTTTCTCCCAACAGGCACAATCGTTTTTAACGCAACTATTTTTCATCAAAGCCTTTCCACATAGGATGGTATTATTTTTAGATCGCTCTGATAAATGAGGGGTTTCACATATCGGGATGTGGTTTGGAGGCAAAGAGTGAGCGAAGGAGTTGAAGGAAGAAAAGAAAAATGGAAAAAATGGCCCCACCGCAAAAAGCTTATAAAACAACATGTGAAAAATCAGCAGTTCTTTAACAGTTAGCTTGTCATTTTTATTTGCCTCTTCAGATGGTGGCAGGCCTGGTCTTTTCAGGCTGTGCCAGCTGGGAATGGCTGCTGGCTGGAAGGCCCAGGCCTGGCCCTGCTTAGCACTCCTATTATCATCACCACACACTGTAATTCACATGTCAATCACTGCACAGCAGAGGGAGAGCTGGAGGGAGAGGGAGGGGGCGAGGGGTATGGGGCCTTGGACAGGGTAGAGAGGCGAAATACTTCCAGGCCCCTAATAAGCCTTCCTCATCCCCTCAGATAGGAAAGACTGGCCCATGCTGGGGATGGGTTGGCCAGGGTATGTGGGGTCAGGGCTGGGCTAGTGAGGGCTTGGCTGGGCTTGGTTTACACTGGACTGGGATAGGTTGAACTTGGCTAGTCTAGGCTGATGGGCCCAAGATCAGACGTGCAGAGGAGAGCATGAACTGCACGGTTAAACTAGACCGCACAGAGCGCAGGAGTATTCGGCACTGGGGGATCTAGAGAGTCTGGCCTACGATGACAACTGGGACTGGCCTGGACTAGACTGGATTACATCTTGGTGATGTAACGCTGGTTTGGGGCTGGTGGTGGTTCCAGGTCAGAACTGAGACAAACAATTAGTCTCGCTTCTGAACGTTTGGAGAAGATCTCCAGAAATCCTGCCACATCAGATCCTGGTTTAACCATGAGGAGATTAAATCCTCATATGAAGAAGAATGTTTCATCTCTCAAACTGCCTTTCTCTCCAGAGACATTTTTCAATCGGGAGAGACACCATAATTTAAACCCCGCTCAAACGGGAACTCCGAAGACAGCATGCTATTTCAATCAGAACCCTGGTCCCAGACCCATCAGTGTGCCTGCCAGAGTGTGGTCACACTCTCACTCACGCGCACACACACACACACACATGCACACACAGACACACACACACGCAATACACCTTCACACATGCATCTCTCTCCTTCTGTCTCCTCCTTGCCTCTCTCTCTTACTCTCTCTCACACACACACACACATACACACACACACATACACACACACACACAGCCTGCCAGCGTGTGGTTTGCTCTCATGATGCTTTAATGCCTTGTGGGTTCTGCTCTATCAGGACCATGAGAAATGATTTATTAGCGGCTCCCGCCTGTATTTATAGATAATGAGCCTCCGTCACTGTTAATAAAGAGATCCCGTTCTCTGCCTGGAAACACAGCGCCTCTTTAAGGGATTACTGTCACTGCTAAACAATAGGATTGGGTCTAAAGATAGTATTGTGGTGTGTGTGTGTGTGTGTGTTGTGGGATGAGGGGATGGGGGGGGGGGCAAGGGGGGGTGCAGGGGCCACTAATGGTGGAAACAATCCACTCTGCCACAACACAGACTTTGATACGAAGAAACACATTGAAGATTTATGCTCACTCAAACACACACACACATACACACACCAACACACCCTCATACTGACACGCAACAATTGTTGGCAAGACTCAAGACTTGGATGAATCGGATGTTTTATAATCATTCGGTCCTATACGTCCCTCAGTCATGAAGGTCCATCTCTGGTTTCTCTCCTCCTGTCTCCTCTCTCCTCCTCTCTCCTTCTTTCTCCTCCTCTGTCCTCCTCTCTCCTCCTCTCTCCTCTCTCCTCCTTTTTCCTCCTCTCTTCTCCTCTCCTCCACTCCGCACTGAAGCATTTGATAGAGGCCCAAGCTGGCAATGAGCATCCTTCATTATGATTTGATGAAATATTGAAAAGCATGGAAGTAAGTGGTTTGTCTTTATGTCTTTCTGCTGTGCAGTGTGCATGTGTGTGTACGGGTGTGTGAGTGTGTGGGATGATAATGATGACGAGGATGAAAGAGAGACACATGATCACTCTGGCGGTCATGTCTGTTTGTGTGACATCATTCTGTGTCCTTCTGGTTCCAATCAGCCCATCTCATCCTGTTAACGACACCTGATAGATTAATGACCGATAAAATGTGCATGTGTGTGCAAGCATGTGTGTTTCTAAGTTTGTGTGCAAAGAAATGTCTGTTTGTGTGTGTTTGTATGAGTGTGTGTTTGTATGAGTGTGTGTTTGTATGAGTGCATGTGTGCGTGTTTGAGTGTGTGTTCTGTAGGGGCCTACTAAGGGGCCGCAATCAGACAGCTCTCAAATTAGCGCTCCATAACTACATCCTGACCAGGGCTTAGAGTTCTAAAGCTAAAGGAAAGTCCTTCCAGACCATATACCCATCACACACACACACACACACAAACACACACAGACACACAGACACACGCTCTGCCTCTCTCAATCTCTGCACACGGTATCACATCTCTTCGCATGGTGAACTTTGGCATCTGTGGGGTTGGGGGAGGGGAGGTATTCGACAGGGTTTGGGGGCAGTGGGGGGGATGTCATCAATTTCAGCAGATTCCCCCCTCCCCCATCTTCTATTTCCCCCTGTGGTGGAATTGTCTATGATTGAATGTCTGAAATCAGAAGAATTGGTGTTTATCTGTTTATTCTTGAAATCAAGGAGGAGCAATTCCAAAACAGGAGTAGAAGTGCTCTCTAAAGGTGTCATGATCTGAACACTCTTTTATACAGTAATTCCAGACAGTTACATCATTAGTTCATTAGTTAATGTATATCAAAAGAGGAACTCTTCAATAACAGAGTTAAAAGGGAAATAGGTTGCAGAACTGGATAAAGATGCTCAATATTAAAAAACAGAGCTTGAGATAACAGAAAAACCCTGGAGTATGGGCAAAACACCAAGGTCAAAAAGTCAAATTGTTAGACGTTTGTCAGCAAACGGAAACGGCAATACTGTCTTTGGCTAAAAGGTTATTCAATTTTTACAGAAGTTAAAACCTCAGCAATAATTGTTCTAGGCCAAAGAATATTATAGACATCTTAAAGTAATAGTAATTTTCTATGACACCCCTCTCTCTAACCCTTCCTCCTCTCTCCCTCCAGCCCTTCCCTGATCCCAATTGGCACACAAAGCTGAGAACATACCCACTCCCAGAGTAGCTTCCACTCCTCGGCATCCCTGGTAGAGGCTGCATGCAGGGACAGGGCCACCTGACTACCCAGCGTCTCCATCATACATCTTTGTGACCAGGTATCAGGAATACACTCTCAGGAGGCTGTGACACACACACACACCCTCTTTGTTCTGTAGGGAGAGAATTTATTTGTTCCCACTTTTTTGTTACCATGTAAATCTTTATGCCAACTCAAGACAAGGTTGTGTGTAGGGAATATGGATCAGTTCCTGTTAACCACAGTCTAAAGTGTTTAGGAGCCTGGTTCTCTGCCCGTAACCGTTGAGGGGAGGAGGGGGGGGGTTCTGGGTGATCTGTTATGGGTTTATAAACTGTTCTAAAGAGGAGAAAAATATGATGATTAAGTATGAATGTTCTGGATGACTTGTCTTGATGTGACCAGCCACCAGGGAGGGTGTCACTGAGCAGTAAATTCACAGCCTTTGGTCAGTCTATCGCCCCCAAGTGGTCAGTGCTGTGTGTGTGTTCTGACTGTTAACCTGATCGACATAACGTCATTGAGTCTGGAAGTGATTCCGTTTAGCTATGATGCTATTGGCCATCTTCCAGCAGTGTGTGTGTGTGTGTGTGTGTGTGTGTGTATATGTCTCTGAATTAACAAAGACGAAGCTCAGTGCTCTTGCAGTGCTCTGGAGCGGTGCAATGATGAGGTCATTTCCCCAGAGCTCAGTGCTCAGAGAACACACCGACATCCCTCCATCTTCCCTCCATTGCTTGTCCTTTTTCATCTGTTTTCTTCTCCTCTCTGCTCCCTCTGTACTTTTCCCTGTCTATTTACCTTGAATCATTCTTTATCACTCACACATGTCCCCCTCTTCATCGGACACACAGTCAATCTCTTTCTCTCTCACGTTCCCTCAAACACACATAGCGTCACTCTCCAGCCAAAGGCACTCCTGCCTCCCATCTCCCTCCTCCTTTCTCCCTCCTCCTTTCTCTCTCAGTCTCTCTCTCACCTTAGAAGAAGCTCTCCCTTTCCACTTGTCACCTCCCCCCCACACATACCTTTCTCTCTCTTTTTCTTTTTCCTCCTCTCGTCAGCTCCTTGGTGCTGTGTGTGTGAGCTGGGCCTCCCCCAGTGACCTGTCAGCAGCACACAGGCAGCAGTGGGAGACACTTCCTCCTGGCCCACACAGAGAGAGTCCCAGAGGAAAGGACACAGGTTCTGAATCAAATCCATTACACCATGTTATTCTCCCAATCTACTCATGTTGTGTAGCTTTTGATTACAGTGAAGAGCGTGTGTGTGTGGTGCGTGTTTGTGGTACATGGTGGGGGGTATGAGGGTATGAGGGGCTTTTTAATTAAGGTGAATATTTTGGAAAATTTTTGTATAACAAGATAAGAAACGTGGTCTTTCCTGCCTCTCTCTCCCCTTCCGGATGAAATTATCAAATTTTCTTAGCAATCACACACACACAGAAAAACACACACACACAGACACACATGGTTGACTGTGAGGGAGGTGAGAGGATGGAAGGATGAGAATGTGTCTAAGAGACGGGGGCTTTAGAAGTTGAGACGAACAGGAAACCCTCATTTGTCACCCCTGTCTCTGAACCTGTGTGATCTCTATGTGGGATGAAGTGTGCAAGGATGTGTGTGTGTGTCTGTTTGTGTGTGTGTGTGTTGGCAAGTGGAGTGGAGCTCCTGGGAATGAAGTCTGCTTATTTTTGACAAAGTATCTTTGAAGCAGTCTTCATATCATCTGCCTGCGGAACAAAGCCTGAGGCTTTCTTTATGTCTTCATCATCTGTCTGTCACTCTTTCTTTCTTTCTTTCTTTCTTTCGAATGACTCTCTTTCTCTCTCTTTGTTTTCTTTCTCTTCTCTCTCTCTCTCTCTCTCTCTCTCTCTCTCTCTCTCTCTCTCTCTCTCTCTCTCTCTCTCTCTCTCTCTCTCTCTCTCTCTCTTTCTCTGTCTACTGACTTTTCCTCACCTCAGACACATGGTGATTATAGTCACTTCACAGACAAACGTGTCAGTGACATTATAATGCTATTCTCTAGCATATGTGTATGTGTGTGTGTGTGTGTGTTGTCAGGAATAATGAACAGGGAACAGGACAAAATCATTTGTCATTTGTGGCTTTGCAAGTCACAGGATTGTGACCAGTGACAGAAATTGGAGGGTGCATGTGTGTCTGTGTGTAGGTGATGTCATGACTGTTAGCACTGGTTTCTCACACTCTTCAACCCGACTCTGCCTTCAGACCCTAACAGTTTACTGCCAGAGTAAGTGTGGTGTATGTGTTAGGCCTGTGTATGTGTGCATGTCTATACTTCAGACCACAGGGAAAGAGTGGTTTTCCAAGTCTGAGGTTATTCTCTGTTCAGCTAAGGGTGGATGGGAAGTATTTTCTATGAATGTGTGTGAGTGTGTCTAGAATATGAGACTGTGAGGCAGAAAAGGCCCAGCCTATGGAGTGTTAGTCAGTTTGAGCTCTAAAGCGGAGCGACAGAGTTTAATCTTTTGTTAATCAGCTCCTCGGAAAACTCACTCATGCATCAGCAGCCACAGATTACCCTGCCTCCCTCTGTCTCCTCACTCTGCCCCTCCTTCCCTTCCCCCTTTCCTTCCATCCCCTCCCTTTCTTCCTACTTCCTCTCCTTTCATTCCCTCCTGCCTCGCCACTCCTCTGCCTCTCCTCTCCTTGAGTCTTGGGTCAACTGTAACTATGTTTTGCTTTTTGCCCCAAAAATATGTATTTTTTATACTTCCTTATTGCGTGTTCAAGTGTACAGTTTAAGTTTGTGTGAATGTGCACGCATGAGTGTGTGTGTGTGAGAGTGAGACCAGAGTTCCAAACCCACCGTAAGATGAGCCCATAAACAGGCCTTCAGGACCACTTATCCCTCTCTGAGAGGGCTGGGGGAGTGGTGAGGGGCTTCACTACAGAAATCAGCTGCTCTGTTTATGTACCTTTCACTGGTGATTACCGGTCCAATCTGTCTGTATAACAGAGGAAATGTCAGCGTGTATGTGTGTGTAAGTATGTGTGTGTGTGTGTGTGTGTGTGTGTGTGTGTGTGTGTGTGTGTGTGTGTGTGTGTGAATGAATGCCATGTAGAGCCTCAGTAGAGCGTGCTGGAGGGAGCTGCTGGCTTGTGTGGGGCTCCAGTATGTGTTTATTTACTTACAATATGAAATACCCTGTGAGTCAGCGGAGAGAGAGAACAGAAGAGGAAGAGGACCACCGTGGCCCTGCAGCATGTTTAAATCTTTGTGTGTGTGTGTGTGTGTTAAGCTCAAACTGTTTCAGACACTAGTAGTGTGCCTGGCACTAAGCTGAGTTTCCACGTTGGCTTGTGAAGACGGTGGAGCTTGTCAGTGAGCAAGTATTCTGGCAGGCAGGTGGGTGCGTGTGTGTGTAGGCGAAGGGCAATAAAGACTGTGGAAGACACCATGTGGTGGTGTAGGAGGTTATTTACATGGAACTGCAGTGGCAGATGGATAATTTCCACAATTTTCGTCTAGCTTAGCATAGATATGAAACACTCATCTACCATAATTATCATGAAGTAAACTTTCTAAAATACCGTTGTTAATCATTTACTGTAAAAGACTCTCGTTTCTTTGTCCACAAGATGTCACCATAATTCCACAATTCCATTGGAGTTTTATGCATCAAAATCCAATGTTTTTGTTTTATTTTTTTTACAACGAACAGCAACGAATTATTGACTTTTGTAATGCTTTTTCTGTCAAAATCAAACATGTTCTGCATCGGCTGTAATTCGCCGGACCCAGAGCCATATGAAAAAATAAAATAAATGATATGGCTCTGGCCGGACCAAGTTAAATTCCCTAACATGTGACCGGAAGCGGGATTCAGTCTGAATGCAAAGTGCGTCATAGAAGAGACCTGCTCACGGGGATAATCTTCTCCGTCCATTAGATAAAAACAGACCGATTCAGTTTTCAGATTTACAATGGTGAAGATAGCGTTTAGTTCTGCTCTAGCTCAGAAGGCGCTGGGAAAGGAGCTGCCAGTGTCCGAGAAGGTAAGCGTTTTTGTTGCTCATAGTGGAGCAACGGTGGCTCTTACGGTGCTTCTGCATTCGTACAGCGGAGGCCTTTATAACATACGTGGGTTTTCCCTTCGACTGTATGTTGACACACATCTCCGCGTAGACCGACTGTCCCCCGTTCACACCATCTCATTGATAGACAGCAAAGTGGGGTATTAGTCATTTTTTGAGGATTGCTTATGACCTATTAACAAGCTGCACGAAATGGGCCCTATCCAGCATCTCTAGCGTCATTCACTGCGTTGGAAAGGTTTCCTATTATTAGATCGATCTAATAATGTGGCCTGGTCCCAAATTTTACACTTTGCATTATTCCGATTCACCGTACAGAGTCTAATAGCATTGCTTTTATAGTCATATGAGCTAAAAATAGTTATGGATAAATTCTGGCTGTATTTTCATCATACTAAGCATGTATCTGTCGTGCGTGTGCGTGTGCGTGTGCGTGTGTGTGTGTGTGTGTGTGTGTGTGTGTGTAGGACCCTGAGCTAGCTTCTGCGTCGAGGAGCAATGAGGGCTCCACAGGTCGTTGTCTTCTAACGCTACTTGGCCTAGCCTTCATCCTTAGTGGACTCATCGTTGGAGGAGCCTGTCTCTATCGCTACTTCACCCCCAAGGTACAGTGTGTGTGTGTGTGTGGGTGTGTGTGTGTGCGCGTGCACACACGTATGCTCCATCTCTCTTGCAAGACTGTGCTGATGCCTGCCTGTTTCTCAATACAGTTCATTTCAAAATGGAGTGATACATATTGTTTATGTAGTGCAGGACTTTTCCAACACCAAAGGAGAGACCAAATTGGAGTAGAACTGAATAATAAAAACAAACCTGTCCAGATGCTTTTGGTGGTAAATCTGTATGTATTTTTGTGTGTGTGTTTTCTGCAGAGACTGTATCATGGGGCGATGCAGTTCAGTGACGTGTCCAGCGGTGCGACGGAGGAGAGCCAGCCGTACTATCTGCCTCTGGTGGAGGAGGAGGTGGAGATATCTGACAACATGGCCGTCATCAGCGTCCCCCCACCTCGCTTCAGGCCCGGAGACCCTGCTTACATCCTGCATGACTTCAACAGGGTGAACAATGAGCTCTCTCTCTCTCTCTCTCTCTCTCTCTCTCTCTGTCTCTCTCTCTCTCTCTCTCTCTCTCTCTCTCTCTCTCTCTCTCTCTCTCTCTCTCTCTCTCTCTCTCTCTCTCTCTCTCTCTCACACACACACTTGAATACTCACTCATGTGACTAATGATAATGAGTTATTGTGTATGTAGAAGCTGACGGCGTACCTTGACCTGACCCTGAGGACCTGCTTTGTGATCCCCCTCAACACCTCCGTGGTGCTGCCCCCCCAAGACCTCATGGACCTCTTCATGCAGCTCATGGTGTGCACTTGTGTGTCTGTGTGTGTGTGTGTATTTGTGAATGTGTGTTGGGGAAACGTCAAGCCTTTTTCTGAATTCCTGTAAATCATTGACTGTTGTTTACCCCCTTTCCCCAGTCTGGTTCTTACCGGAGCTACCTGGTTCAGGAGGACCTGGTGGTGACGGAGCGTGTTGACAATGTCAAAGCCTTGGGCCACTACATCCGCCGTCTGTGTGACGGCAAGGACACCTACAGGATGCAGCGCCGCAGCGAGCTCCCAGGTGCAGGGCAGGGGAGGGTTCTCTTTGTACAGTAGAAATTCAAGCTATTGTGGGTTTTTGCAAACAACCCACAATAGCTCACCCGACGCAAACTCGTGACATTTCATGATCGTTATTACTAACCAATTGGAAAGGTCATTTTAATCAATGTTTATACTAATGTACTGGTATGTACAGATTGATGAAGCGTAGATTTTATCCACAAAATATTTAACTCTAGTCCCTTTTAAGAGACATGAAAAGGTGCCAGAACGACTATATTTCTGCAGTGAAGGCATCTGTGTCTCCTGTGGGGAAATGATATCAGGCCTGATAAGTACTTCCTTGTACCAGTGAGGGAGGAAAAGACACACAGTTATAACTGTTGTTGTTGAATAAACGAATACATGTTGACATGTTGACACGATTACTGATAACTCAGTTTGAACTCATCCAAAGTGGCTGACTCAAATACACATGGGTCTGTGTTGATTTGTATTCAAATTCCTGTGCGTGTGTGTGTGTGTGTGTGTGTGTTCGTGTGCGTAGGGGGAAGCATCCAGAAGCGCTCCGTGGAAGAGTGTTTCACCATCCACCACTTTGAGAACAAATTTGTGACGGAGACCAGAATCTGCAAGGCCTGAAGGGATGGAGGTAGGAGGGCAGAGACTGACCAGAGGTCCCTGAAGGGAGGTGAGAACGAGAGGCAGAGAGAGCAATAGAGGAAGAAAAGGCTGTCTTCCAACTCTTGCAGCAGTGGTGTTGGCGGAGAGATATTTTTGTACAAATCTAACTTGCAGATCATGCTTCTCTTGCTTTTGTTCCTGTGAACGGTGATTATCCTACAAGTTACTGTGCAGCTTTATGGCCCATCCCCTCTTGTTCTTTCCATATACTGTCATCACCTTTAACCCCTAGAGGGTCGTAATAACCCCTGCCCCTTCTGGTTCCTAAACTACTAACAAAGTTAGTACTAAGGTAGATAATTTTGAGTTAATATTGAGTTAGTACTAAGTTATTACTGAGTAAATATTTGTCCCCTTTCTCATCTCGCTAACTGAAGTAAAACTAATGTCTCTGCTGTATTTCTGTTTGTGTGGACACTGTAACATGACCTCTCATGTGCGTCATTTAGCGTCATCCCCCTCAGCCACAAGAGTTTATGATGTACTGTTGCTCAACGGTACAGGGACAAGCTGTTACCCGGTTGGACAAAGTCCCCGCAATGTTGTCAAGTAATTCATATCAAACATGCCTGTCTGTGTTGGACTGCTGTTTACCTTGTTAACTCATAGAGGCTGTTGAGATGTTGCACTCCTAACCAAACTAAGACTAACATATAGTTACATTTTGCTGACCCCTTAGTAATCCTGCTGTAGACATTATCCAGAGTGTCCTGCTGCTCCCCTGGGGTCTCCCCCCCCCCCATGCTGTGGTTGATTGTTTTCTATCTGGTTGTGGTGTTGTTCCCTCAAGTAGTGTCAGCTTAGTGTCCTACCAAAATACAGTATTTGTGTTTGTATAGATCCCTTTTAGTTAACTAATTGCTGTCGCTTAGAGAGACAATCAGACAGGAGACAGGAAGTGTGTGTGGAGGTCTGTACTATGTGTGTGTGGTTCAGATGCACAAGCACTGGGAGATGTCTGTCTTGAACAACGAGTAGAGAGTACTATGGCAATGTTGTTAGAGTGACGCTCACTTTGTATTTGGTTGTTGTCAAATAAAGATGAATTTCGTTACCTACCTACCGCTGCAACACCTGTTGTTTTTGTGTTTCCTGGAACTTCAGCAGATGGGTGGAACAGTTCACACCTCAACACACACACACACACACTTGTACCAATGTGTTGAACCACATGGAAACAGTGATGCATGTACCTTTTAGATTTCACTTCTCACATCTTATCAGATCATACATCTACAGCAGCATAATGGAACTTGAGAAAGTTTTTTTCATAAACGTTTTTTCATTTAGCTGCCAACAGTGATGGGAACAATAGGCATGACCCTTAACTAATCAAAACCTTTCCATAACGGAATGTGTTTGACTAAATGTATGAGTTAATGTCCATCGTAAAACTTAGTCCTCACTGAAAAAAAGTTCGTAGACACAGGAGTACAGGTTATCCATTGACTTCTCAGATTGACAGAGGTTGGAGGTCAGACTTGACTTGAGAACTACTTGTTTGATTTCAGTTCTGTGGTCCTTCAGTCCTCTGGTCCTTCAGTTGAGGGTAAGAACTTAGCCTCTGCAGGGGTGCAGGAAGGTCTCGGGCCCAGAGAGAAGCTCTCCGGGATCTCCGGCCGACTCAGCCGCCTCCTGAACTCATCTGTGGTGAAGTAGTACATGATGGGGTCCAGCCCTGAGTTCAGGCTGGCCAGACACAGGGTGACAGGGTGGCATCGCAGCACCAGCTCCCTCAGGGCACAACTGCCCAGCGCATCTGCTTTGGCCAGGAAGTCTAGGGGCATGGTGATGTGGTAGGGGGCGAAGCAGAAGAGGAAGACGAGGGCGCAGCTCATCACCATCCTCAGGGCCCGCCGCTTCTCCCCCCGGTCCTGCACCCCCTCGCCCACCTCCCGCAGGCTTCTGGCCACCAGGCAGGCGCAGGCCAGCACTAGGACCAGGGGGAGGACGAAGCCCACCAGCTCGGCCCCGGCCATGAGCGCCCAGCCGGCGGGCACGCTGATGTGCACCATGGGGAGCTCGGAGAAACACGCCGTGTCGGGGGCGGGGCTAGGGGCGGGGCTGGGGGCCGTGGGCTGGGGCGTCCGGCCAGCGTTGCGCAGCAGGGGGAACGGCAGGCAGCCCAGACAGACGAGCAGCCAGCCGGCGGCGCTCACGCAGACGTCGCTCCTCCGCCTGGACGACGTGTAGTGGAGCGGCCGGATGATCAGCTCGCAGCGGCGCACACTCACACACACCAGGAAGAAGATGGAGGCGTACATGTTGACGTACTTGAGGTAGAAGCAGAGCATGCAGACAGAGTGGCCGAAGGGCCAGGAGTGGATCAGGTAGTAGTAGATCCTCAGAGGGAGGGACAACACCTGGATGAGGAGGGGAGAGCAAAGGAGGGGGGCAAGACAGGAAGGGAGAGAGGGGGGCAAGACAGGAAGGGAGAGAGGGGGGCATGACAGGAAGGGAGAGAGGGGGGCATGACAGGAAGGGAGAGAGGGGGGCAAGACAGGAAGGAAGAGAGGGGGACAAGACAGGAAGGGAGAGAGGGGGGCGCCACAGGAAATCGGTGAGGGGAGGGATTCGAAAAGGGTGCTCCAGTCCTTTCAACACCATGTATGAAATAACATGAATGGTTGCCTCAGCAGAGTGAGAGGGATGATGGTTTTACCTGCAGGAGGTCTGCTACAGCCAGGTTCATCATGAAGACCACGGCTCTCTTTGTCTCTCTGATGTAGGACTGGAACACCCACAACGCCAGCACATTCCCAAGCAGTCCCGGCACCAGGATCACACTGTAGATGATGGCATATACCCGGTGCTGGTAGATCTGCAGGTCATCACTGTTTCCACAGCTGTGATTGGATACATTCATCCTCCCTCCACCTGACTGGGTCCAGCCACTGGTCCAGGCAGGTGTCAATCAAGAACTTGGCCAATAAATAGATAGGCTTCGGGGTAGAAATAGAAAGAGGGCACGGTGTGGTTAGTCCTCTGGTCAGTGGTCCGTTTGTGTGTATTCAGATGTGTCCAGTTGTATGGCAGTCTAGAGTGTCCCTCATGGCTGTAAGTGTTCACGAGTACGGTGGTGACCAAAGGAGGAAAAGCCTTGGTTGAGAGATGGTATGTAGCAGCAGTCCACTTCAAGTGTAGTCCCGGTTAGGTCTCAGGTAAGTCCCAGTTTAGTTGCTGTGTCATCTCAGTTTCAAAATACCTAGAAGTGACAACATTGTTGTGACTGTCAGTGATGTAAGCTAAATGAATAGAATTGAACATAAAACAGTGTTTTATTTGTGTTTGTGTGTCCCTCTGCAAACTGTATTATGTACAGTAGTGCAGTTTGGCACTACACTGTGCTGTTTTACATATTGTTTGCTCTCAGCCATGGTAAAACATGTGTACTTATGCTATAGAACAGAGCTTTCTCTCTCTTTTCTCCTCTCCCCCCTCTCTCTCTCTCTCTCTCTCTCTCTCTCTCTCTCTCTCTCTCTCTCTCTCTCTCTCTGTGTCCCCGTCTCACAAACACACCTGCAGCAGACTCCATTTCCATCTGCGTACACCATATGGACTGTATGATTGCAGTGGCATTCAAATGTGAACAAACCACAGGGAAATTCTCAGGAACAAACCAAGTGAATGTTGCTGTTTCTAAGCATACCAATCCATGTTATCTCATGTGAGGAATCCTCAGGGGAGAAGGTAGTGAAACTACTGAGCCTACTGTAGAACCAGCCTGTCATTTCACTGGTTAGTATAACTGTCACTTGGAACATGGAGAAGCTGTGTTTGACCCCTGACTCTTGGCTGTGTTGCAGTTGAATCTCCCCCAAATATCTGGACACTGATCTCCCCACCCCTCTCTGCTGTCCTCCCTTCTACCCTACTTCTCAGGCCAGAAAGAGGCGTTCTTCCAGACATTGGTCTTTCCAGCACCCTCTCCCCTCCCTATCTGGTCACCTCTAACCCAGAGAAGGGAGCTGATACTGGGAGTGAGGCTGAAAGGGACAGCCCTGATATCCTCCCTCACCATCGCTGCCTCAACTTACATGGTCACAGTATACTTATGTCACCTGTATAACATCCAACACTATCTATGAGGTGTCAGTCTCATCATTGTTTTTTTGAAGAGTATCAAACAAGGTCCAAATGTTAGTCAAGTAAGCCAGGTCACTCCATCAGACGTTAAGCAATCAGAGAAGGTTAACTTTCTAACAACAGAATATTTTAAAAGTGTCGACATCCACTTCCAGCGTACTGATCAGATCACAGCACCTCAGTGGGTTTCAACCTTTAGATCTCAGTCAGACATGAACTAGCAGTCTCTCAATCCGTTTTGGATTGGATGCATCTCTTTGGGACACCTCGTGGTCAGAGAAAACAGAAAGAGATCTTGCCAGTGGAAAGTTTGTGTTATTTATCCACCGTGAGTCATTTCTCTGTGGGCTTTTTCTACCGCCGTCTCAGTCACAAGCAGCATATCACACTCAAAGTGTGTGTGTGTGTGTGTGTGTGTGTTGGTGGGTATGTGGGCTAATGCTAAGGCCCGTCCATGTGCACACTGCCGCTCAGTAGCCATGCTCATTCCCCTTCCTAAGACCAAGAAATCCCTCTTTCCCCCTTCACACATACACACACATACACTCCTTCGCATATCAGACATTCCACACACACAGGAGAAACATATGAGACCTCCCGGGGGGCATGACTTCACAGTTTAGGCATTCCCACAACCCTCCAGCCCTCAAGTCTCTTCCAATGCACACACGCACACAGAGACACGCACACACAGAGAGATTACGCTCTTTAGCAGAGAGAAACCAATATGAGCTAGTTATTGATATTAATTATCAAGGCAGAGGATCTTACCTCAGTGTGTCCAAGCAGTGTAGGTATTTGTAGATAGAAGACAGCAGATTGTGATGAGAGCCAGGACACACATTACCCCACTAACCGTAAGTTCCGCCCACACAGGCTCTTCTTCACCTCTCTTCTTCTACCTTTCTTTGCTCCACAGTGGTACTCACCAAAATTGTGTTTCCTGTTCTTAATTACTGTTCTTATTTCATGAAATATCTCTCTTGCTCTCTGTATCTAGCTTTTGACTTTCTCACACACATGCTTATGCTCCAACCGACTCTCTCTCTGACTGTCTCCCTCTCCCCCTCTCGCTCTCTCTCTCTCTCTCTCTCTCTCTCTCTCTCTCTCTCTCTCTCTCTTTACTTCATACTCAGACTTATCTCTGATAGTATTTCCTGTCTGTGTGGGTGTGGCAGCTGAAACCATCACTTCTGCAATTCTGATCCATGAGTGGCTTTTCATTGTGACACCAGGATGTATTTCAAGTATCTGCATATGCACGAGACATGAGCTTAGTTCTGTACACTTCTAATAAGGACATCAGATCGATTCTCTACCCTCATCTAACCAATCTAATATAATCTCCTTCTACTCAGAACCTCTCAGACACTGCCACAATGGGACTGGACCACTTTAGGGTATCCATTTCGTCTCTGATCTCTCTGTGGTCACTGGTCTACTGTCATCTTTCTCATTCTCTCCGAGGGCAGGGAAGATGCTATTGAAGTTGAGAATTCATAAACATTTCTAGCATTCAGAGACCAGGACTCTTTCACGCACGCAAATCCTTATCTAAACACATTCCAACACCAACATACACAGACACACATTAATTCGTTCTCTGATTATCAACAGTTTTCTAAACAAAATAGATTAGTATATTTTAAATACTGGATCTTTTAGATATTGCTGATGATGAGGAGAAAGGAAATAATATGATGGCTGGAAGGAAGGATTGTGGGTAGGTGGAGGAGGAAGGGGGGGCGGGTTTAAGTGAGGGTGTTGAACAACCCAGCACTTCCCCAGGCAGCAGACTGCTGGAGCGCTTGCCAAAAGCTGAGGTCGAGGTTGCCATGGCAAGGAAGGGGAGCAGAGGGACGGTTAAACTGTCAACCTAGATCTTGCCAACCACAGTTTTTCTTTGACATCTGTCAAAGTTATTCAAGAAAACTGAAACAGAACTATCTATCCATCCATCCATCCGTTTATCCATCCTTCCATCCATCTCTGTTATACTCGAAGCCACTTATGTTGTCTCTAGATTGAGTTTCAGCCTGTATAAAACTGGAAGGGATAACAAAAAAAAGGTTAAAACCTATGTGAAAGTCATACAAAAACAGGTTCAAAAACACCAAGTGTGTATTGTGAAATATTGTGTGTATACTGCATAAACAAAGTAGTATAAAATGTTTGTGAATAAATAATCTTGGGAACAGTGCATGCTAAAAATATTCAGAACTGTACCTTTAAAATAATACCACTAGAAACCATGTGGTCTGTAACTGTTGTCTGTACTGTTAGATACACTAGCAACAGTTAATGTAGGTTGTATAAGTCCCTGCAATCAAGTTTCGAAAAGGATGCAAGGAACACATGCCCTGCTTATTCTAGTCATTTGACTTGGCCATGGCTCAAGTACTGTCTTGTTTGCAAGTTGAGCCTCACAATCTCTCTCTGCACACACCTCCCTGCCTTGTCACCTGTCCTCCCTTTGAGGGGGCACATTGGAATAACTAGGCTATCCACCCCTTTCATTCTGACAGGACAACCCATCGGTCTATCTACAAGTCAAACACCCCTATGAACATGAAGTCATTATCACATTGGCAGTGACTTCTGAATGACCAGCACACAATAAACAAACAGAATGTTTTCATCTTTCAAACTAAAACAAGCTTGACTTTTATTCATGTTATAAACTAGAAGGTTGTGCAGCAGCAGTTGCAGCACAGAAGTAGCTTCATAATGACCCTTCAACACTAGCTTATCTGTTGCAGCTTATTCATGATCTCTAAGTTGAGGCCATGGACTGGACGTGAAGAACGTCAAATGATGCTTTTGAAATACAGTGGATTTGAAAATAACTGGAGATTGTGTGTGTATTCATGAGATTGCTCAGCAGTTGTGGGCATCCTGATTATCTTAGTTTGGGTGTGCCCGTGGTGCTAGATATGAAAGACACCTCAGATTACTCATAACTGTACAATGTTCATGCCACCCAGACACACACAAACACATACACACACATAGTCCAGTAGCACTACAAAGCAAGTTCCTCTGGACCAATTCAGTTCCTCTGGAAACTGGACAGGTTTTTTAAACAACAGCTCCTCTGGCTCTACACACACTCAAGCTAAGGTCAGGCCGCTCCAGGGTCAGTTTATAAACAATCCACTGTCACATGACCCAGGGAAGTTCTCCTCACTTCCTCATCTGAAGTCATTGTGTTGTGACGTGTCCCATCCTATTATTATCAAGGACGCCAGATGACCAAGCTGCATCTCATCTGATCCCTGGTAGAGGAGGAATAGGAGGTGGGCGGAAGAGGAGGAAAGGGTTAGAGTGTCTTGAATTCCCTGTGGGATCAATAGAGTGAATTGAACCGAATTGAATTAGAGGCAGACACGGAGGAGGAGGAGGCATAGTGGGAAGAGAAGAGGAAGTGCTTCTCCTTAAGTGGCACGAGGGGCTTCTGAAGGAGCAACAGTCAGACCGAGGAGGCGCCTCTGCTCCCTGGCCCGCTACTCCCTGTACGAGGAGACGCTCTCCATGCTCGTGAGACGCTCCCTGTTCGGCCGAGGCTGCTGCGAGGAGCACGGAGGGGAGGAGAGCAGGTTGGAGGAGTAGGAGGATGTGCGTCTGCGGAGGTGCATCTTAAACTCTGCAGTCAGGAAGTAGTAGAGGAGGGGGTTGAGACAGCAGCTGACGCTGGCCAGACACAGGGACACCGGGTGGAACTGACGCACTGCCTTCTGCGTGGGGCAGTGCGACACCAAACCCTGCGACACCATGAGGTAGAGCAGGAAGTTGAGGTGGTAGGGTGCGAAGCAGACCAGGAAGAGGGCGGCGCAGCTCAGGACCATGCGGAGGCCGCGGCGCTTCTCTCCATCCGTCTGCCGGGAGGAGGAAGAGAAGGAGGAGGCTCTGGTGGTAGGAGTGGGAGCCGCCAGGTTGGTCTGTCCACGTTCCTCCT
>NC_140361.1:8955000-8965000 GCF_054491055.1 Hypomesus nipponensis
ACCTCCGTTATGTGTTTGGCCAGCCTGCACCAAATGTACAGCAACACTGAAGGTGTACAAAAATTGATTACTTCCTGATATTGGGTTATACACTTACAGTTGTAACTCTCAAATGTTTCTTATTGTAAAGAGGGATAATTGACATGTCGTTTTTCTAGCCTTCCTGTGAAAATACCATGTTACCAACCCCGTTGAAAGTATGACAACTTCTAACATCTTACGTGTCTAGCACCACAGTTAACAAAGTTAGTTTTTATCTGGATGTATTACCTTAAAATCCACTTTGGTCTGAAGGTCTTTAAGAGTTGGAGTGGATAGTCCTCTGTGTCACCAATAAGATCCCCAGCATCATTTACCTGTGATAGATATACACACGTTAAGTTGAATTGCATGAACTCATACACACACATCTATGCCAATTAGACGACTGGTGAAAAGGCAAACCAACCTCTGTGTGCATGTACAGTTGGCTTGTTGCTTTCGGCCTGGCACGCAGCACGCGTGTTTGTGTGCGTGCGGGTGTCAGAGTTGGGTGTAGCAGGTTTCTGGTGCAGCGCTGTGTTCTCAGTCCACCGATGTCTTGAGCGCGGGTAAAGGAAGTGGCTCTGATAGCACTACGACTCTGCCCTGGACTGCCTCAGGGTTTTTGGACCATAAACTATGTCAGGTTTGCACTAGCACCACATGAAGGAGATCGAGCGAGCGAGAGAGAGAGAGAGAGAGAGAGAGAGAGAGAGAGAGAGAGAGAGAGAGAGAGAGAGAGAGAGAGAGAGAGAGAGAGAGAGAGAGAGAGAGAGAGAGAGAGAGAGAGCAGACAGGATGCGTGTATGTATTGAGGCCAAGGGAGAGAGCAAAGATCTAACTGTTAGACAGACAGAGATACAGACAGGCAGACAGACATAGATACAGACAGACAGACAGACAGACAGACAGACTACCTACATTATCACAAGGCAAGATCTGCAGGGACGTCTCTTCAGAAAGATGCAGATCCCACTGAAGCTGTCGGTCAGGTCTGTTCTACAAGCTGGTCTACAAACACGTTGCTCCAAACCAAAGAAACACCTTTATCATTGATGCTCAGATATCTGCCTCCCCAACAGCTTTGCTACAATGCATCTGCATAGATAGGATCTCTGCCCAAAAAGAGGTGTGAAAAATGCGTGCCTGCTTCCTCTTATGAAATATGTAACTTCCTTTTTCAAACCGTCTTTATCATAATTTCCCTCCATTATAAAAAGAGCTGGCTCTGTTTACTGATGAAGTCTTTGTCCAACTGTCTGCAAACATTGGGACAGCTGTTCAGTGTAGGTTTATTTTTCTGACTGTATTCCTGGTTTAAGAAGGAGTTTTTATGGTGTCCCTTCTAACACTTGGCCAGCTTTGGTTTGCCCAAGTATTGTGATGTGGCTCCATCTGCTCTGCTGTCTTCTCCTTTCCTTTCCTTCACCACTCTGCTCTTACTGTGTGTTCACCTGCTTTAGCTTTCTGGGTTCATTTCTGCAGATAAAGAGAGAGAGAGAGAGAGAGAGAGAGAGAGAGAGAGAGAGAGAGAGAGAGAGAGAGAGAGAGAGAGAGAGAGAGAGAGAGAGATCAAGTCCACTCCAGACTGCTGAGACACAAGTCATGGTGTTCTTTCAGCTATTTCTCAGAAATAGCTGCAATTCCAGGGGACTAAGATCTTCAATGTATTCTGCAACATACATTGTTTTCATTAACATCTAAAACATGAGAGACGGAGAGAGAAGTTAAAACTAGGCCGAGGCAGGAAGATGTGTCAAGAAGAATTGTGTTTTCTTTTTTTAGTTTGTTGGTCTCTGTGGTTTCATCACTGATGTTCATTTTATCTTCAGCAAAAACATTGATACCATCAATGTAGCTATGTGTGCAACTTTCTAATCACCAGGCAGAGGTTGCCCTGTTCTTTACGGTCATTGATTATTTATGCGCTTCAAACCTGCAGTATTATTTTAAGGAAACGATAGCATACTCAAAAAAGATAACAATTACAAAATCCTTTCTTAATTTTAGTGGATTACTATGTGACAATGTCAAGTTTGTTTTCAGAAACTAAACCTTGCAAATTCAGAGCATTTGGTCTAGATGCAATAGTCTTCAGGTAAACAAATAAGCCCCATTGTACAATAGGTGTAGGACAGGGGCAATAACAGCATCTGCATCCACACATAAACAGACTGACATCTATCCTGATAGGGAAAGTAGCCTATACAAAAATAAAAATAAACATTTGATTTTTGCATTGAAGTGTTAGAATTTCATCCATATTTAACTTTCAAAGATCTCCACATCAGCCCTTTTCAGCATCTGTTCACTTTCCTTAGTTACACATTTCGACACAAGATTACTTTACATAAGCCTCGGCCATTGAATCAATTGCATGCTTTGAAATCTGTGCTGGAGAGCAGACAGGATCGTTCTTCTACATTTTGAGGCAGGATAAATTGGGATTCACGGTGCCACCCCCAGGTTGGTTTAGGTACAGAGCAGTGAGCCTCACTGCAGTTCCAGCAACCTACCACCAGAGAGCAGGTCAGGACAATTTGATTGTGCACAGATTTTCAAGGTCAGGCCAGCTCTTAAACCTTTGGAATGAAGCCTGAATCCCTGCATGAATGATTGTGTATATTTAGTAAAGGAAATGATCATGTGCAGTTCAAGCCCAGTTGAAAATATAATTTCAGTTTAGACACAAATCCCGTTTGATGCTGGGTTAGACATCAATTTTAATTGACTGCAACCCCCCCATCCGCTTTCCCCACCCCACCACCTCCCAACTCACATACCCACTGCCCTCTTTGCTCCTCTTCTCTCACACAGTTTCTACCTCTACAACCCTCCCTGCTCCCCCCCCCCCTCTCCACCACCTCCGTCTGTAAGGAATCCCTTCAGGAGGTGACTGTACACATGGTCATGCCAATCACCGTGCCAGGGAGGCCTCGTGTGCCAGAGCTGGGATTACAAGATAAACACCAACCCTGGGGGTGGAGCCAGCAGTAGTTTCTGTAGTACTGTAGTTTCTGTATGTACGCAGCTAGTAGCTGACTGAATTTCTAATCTCACTTTAAGTCATGAAAAAAGACAACCATTTCCTTCTTTCCTCCTTTCTCTTCCTCGTTCTCTCTCTCCCCTCCTTCTGTGTGCTTACAAGTTTTTCCAGTTACCAGTTGTCCCAAGGCTGTCTCTGCTGATATGCATTACTTACTGATGGCTGAAATGTAATTTAGGGTGACCTGATTACATTCAATTACATACAGGCCTTGCAGTGCTGAGTAAGGCAGCCTCAGTCTGGCAGACTAGAAGCTCAGTGATAAACAACTGAGGCCAACAACATGTAATGTCCCAGACGGCGCCCGAGGCCTGTCTACGGTGAACGTGTCTTTGTCTTAGTGAGCCCAGTCCTTAACCTGAACACACACTTATACTTGAACTTGTACTCACACTCAACTTGAAAACACAATCAGGAGTTGTACAATTCCACTGGTACTTGCTTGCTAATCAAGGGAAGGTTACCTACCAGATTGGGCCATGTAACATTTTGTCAAGTGTCTGTGTGTGCAAGTACCCCTGTGAAAAGTGTGTATGTGTGTGTACCCAAGCATGTATTTATGTGTATATGTAAGAGACTTAGAGTAGCTCTACAGTCTAAGGCCAGATTAAGGCAGAGAGGACTCTTTCAGAGCCACACAATGGGCCATTGCTCTGGTCATAATAAGCATTTGGCGCCGGAACCATCCAGCAGCTCATGGGCAAAGCTCTGGTTGAATAAGAGTTTCCCTCCAGAACCCTGGACAAGCTTACAGTAAGTAGTGGGTGAAAACAAACTAAGACAACTATCACAACCCCTTAAACCCAAGCCTATCACCCCTGAATCCTCAATACTCCAGGCCTGGATTTCATGGGCTCTAATAAAGTGGACTGTACCAACTGCAGGAGAGGAAGGGCAGGGGGGGGGGGGGGAGAGATGAACACAGTCCAGCCAGCAGTTTGGAACAGGGTTTTAATGGCCTCAGTCAGGCTGCAAACAGACAGTCAGTGCAAAACCCAGTCAACTCAGCAGGTCTAGGAGCTGCTGTGGGACAACATTAGTGGAACCGT
This sequence comes from Hypomesus nipponensis, assembly GCF_054491055.1. Classification (NCBI taxonomy): domain Eukaryota; kingdom Metazoa; phylum Chordata; class Actinopteri; order Osmeriformes; family Osmeridae; genus Hypomesus; species Hypomesus nipponensis. Next base: position 8,959,117 of record NC_140361.1, read on the forward strand.
TCACCTCACTAAACAGTCTCAGGCTTAAAGGTTATATAGAACAACACAACAGCAACTACAGCAACAGCATTGTTTCAGCAGACTTACAACAGTGTTTAACAGCACTATACTCATTAAGGAACAGTTACAAACTCTCAAAAGATCTTAATGACAGTGCATTTGTTTGTGTGTGTGTGTGTATCAGTCTGTCTGTGTCTGTGCGTGCATGCACCTGTGTATGTTTTAGTAGTGTGTGTTTAGCCTGAGTATAATAGTCTCAAAGTCTCTGGTCCATGAGAACGATGCAAATATGTGAGTCTTTCTGGGTGTCTAGGGATGTGAGGCTGGGTTCCCCAATATTCTGTCCTATTCAGTCACACTCGCACGTACACACACACTTATACACACATTCCTCTCCTATTGTGGTTAATCCCTAAAGCCCATGCCGTATCTTAAGATTTACCTCAGCTAACTTAGCTAATCTGCTCAGTTATGTGTTTATCACTTCCAGGACCAAACTGCTGATCGCCCTGTTTCTCAAGTGAGGCCCAAGTTGAAGGTGAAGACCTCGAGTCCCTCAAAATTGGTTCCGACCTATCCCCTTTGTCTGTCTCTGCATTCTCTTTCCGTTGTCACCTGTCTTCTCTGTCTCTCTTCCAGTACCCCTCTTGTCCTTTTCCTTTTCTCTTTCTCTTCCCCCCTTCTTTCCTTGAAGGGGTCATAAACAGAACTTCCTGTGGACTCAACACTGTCCCCCTGCAGTCAGAACTGGGTCTCCGACACGCCTGTCTCTTTGCCGTTGCTGGCCAGTGCGTTTGTGTCACGACGCGTGTCCCTGGTGAGCGTACTGAGGTTGTTGGTCTCGGCGTCGCTGCTCAAGTGCGTGTCACTGCGCGGGTTGCTCTCCTGACGCCCACCCGGGCTCTTGGCCCCCGTGGTTAGACTCTTCTGGAAGCTCTCTGAGGTGAAGTAGTACACCACGGGATCCAAGCAGCAGTTGAGGGTGGCCAGACACAGGGTGATGGGGTAGAGGGTGCGGGCGAAACGCTCCACGGCGCAGCTGGCGAGAGCCTGGGTGCGCACCAGGGCGTAGAGGAAGAGGATGGAGTTGTAGGGCACAAAGCAGATGATGAAGATGGCGAGGTGGACCAGGATCATCCGCAGGACGCGGCGCTTGCTGTCGCAGCCGTGGGCCACGGTGACTGGGCGGCGCAGTGTGCGGAGCACCATGGAGGAGCACACCAGGTTGATGAGGAGAGGAAGCAGGAAACCAACGATCTGAACAGGAAGGACAACACTCGTAAATAAACTGAAACTGAACCCAGAGCAGTACTTTCACAGAGAAGCTTGGATTTCTTTTCCTGGGTTTGTCCAATGATAGCCTTACTTTGAGCAATATGAGCAATTTAATCTCTTTACATGAGCTTTACTTTCATTCTCTCTTTCTACAACCAACTCTCCATTCTTCTGTCCATCCATTTTTTCTAAATATCCACCCTATTTCTTCCTTCCCTTTTTCCATCTCCATCCCTCCCTCCCGCCTTCCCTTGCTCACCTCGATGAAGATGGTGATCTTGGACAGATAGGTCCTCCAGGTGCTCTTGGAGAAGCCCTCGAAGCAGGCCGTGGCCTTGTTCGCCCGGTTGATGGTGGAGAAGAACGTGACGGAGATCCCTCCGCCCACGATGGTCAGCCACACGGCGGCGCACACCAGCGCCGCGTTCCGACGCGTGCGCACCGAGCGCGAGCGGAAGGGGTAGACGATGGCAAGGAAGCGGTCCACGCTGATGCAGGTGAGGAACAGCATGCTGCCATAGATGTTGGTGATGAAGGCCGTGCCGGACACCTTGCACAGGCCGTCCCCAAACGGCCAATGGCGGTTGACGTTGTAGAACACCTTGAAGGGGAGGGTGAAGACGAACACCAGGTCGGACAGCGCTAGGTTGGTCATGAACAGCGTGGTCTCGTTCCGGAGCTTCATACGGAAGCAGAAGACGAAGAGGGCGCCGCAGTTGGTCACCAGTCCCAATACGAACACCACGCTGTACACCACCGAGTACAGGTCGTATTTGAAGGAGTCGTCGATGCCGCAGTCCTCCATACCCGTCTCGTTGAGCACCAGGCTGGCCATGGCGGGGTTGTGGGGGGGGGAGGGCCGTCCCCTTTCCTCAGGTCAGAAGGACAGGCGGGGCGGGGTTTGATCTGGTGGAGCGGATGGGGTACGGTGTCAGTGGGGCGTCCACCTGGCGAGCCTTTTCCGGGCCATTCCGGCGGTCACACACACTCCAGGGCTCCTCTAGGGATAAAAGTGGAGAGGGTGAGTAAGCATTTTCTCAAATATTTGACCCGATTGAACTGGTTATGAGTTGGCCTTGAATAATCAAACAACCCTTCGAGTACCATTAACGCACCGGCCTATGAGTAAATAAATATGACATTGCTTACAAATATCACACAACACCTGGATATCATTAAGCCTGCCTTAACCCCTGACTCACTGAGATGATGCCTGGGTTTGTGGTGCGGTGTATGACTGAGAGAGTAACTGTACTGTACAATGTGTGTGTGGGCCCGTCTCTGAAAGGCTGAGTGAGTTCACTGTGCTCCACACACAGGGGGAAGCAGTTCTCATGCTGGTGTGGTATGTGTGTGGGCATCGGTAGGAGTGGGCGAGGCAGTGGGCTGAGGAGAGCCAGAGACATGCCAGCCTGTCTGCCAGGGCTGCGGGGTCAGAAACATTCCCCCATAGATAAGGGAGGGCTTCTGCTCCAACTCTGACTCCTCGTGTCATAAACAACGAGAGCCAATAGACAGGTACTGGATTGGACAGACCACAGGTCTATCGCAGAGCTTAACTTAGTCTCATTCAACATACTGACAGAGGTCAAACTGAAGACAGATGTTGTCTGTGTAGGTCTGCACGCTCAATGACGCACACAGGCCGGCGCACATGCACACGCGTGCACACGCACACACTCAAACGCACAGAAGCTGGGCTGTAGGAGTGAGCAGTCTATCAGTCTGTTTCAATGCCAGCTGCCATGTGACATCTTTACTGCGTTTTCACACGCCTCTCTAAAAGGCTTCACTGCTCTTCACAATACCCTCCCTGTACCAGCTCTCACACATGAACTTACACCAATCCACACACACATGCACGCAACACTCACACACACAGACATACACAAAAATGACCACGTTGACACAAACTTTTACACACACACACACATACACACTGAAGACTTTGTATTCTGTGGCCCTGATACTGCCTGTACCAGATTCAGCTGGCTTCTATAATACGAGTGCCTTGTCTGCACCAGTTCCCTTCTGATGCAGGTACCCCAAACTGTTTTGGTCAACGACCCCATTCTTACATCTGAAATGATTTTGTGATCCAAACCAGCTTAAAATCATTTTCATAAATTCCATTTTTGTTGTGTGTGTGGGTCAGGAGTGGGAGTGGTCAAAACATTGCCTGCTCTAACTGCGTAGAATAGGGGGGGGATTCAATTTGAACTGAAACTCCTTCGTTTTGTGATGTGAATGTTTTCTGGAGCACTCAGTTACCACACAACTCAATCAGCTGTTTTTATTGCCTCGGTTTTGAAAACAGAGAATCATCTCATTCTTCTCCTGTGACCACATTTTCAATACAGGCGACCTCACATGTGGTCACCACCCTCAGCTTGGGACTCACTGTCACTGTCAACACCAGAATACAGTTCTTCTACAAGTTATGATACTGAAAATCTGTAGCATTCTTTAGAATGTACAAAGAAATGCACGCCTATGTGTAAATCGACGTGTGTGTGTGCGTGTGTGTCTGTTGTATGTGTGTACGCGTGTACACACGTGTGCAGTGCGGGGGAGTGAGTGTGTAGGGGCCCAGGTCCTGGACTTTGTCTGGACAGCTGCAGAGCAGCACAGTTTGATCACAGCAAAAGAGGGTAAGTGAGGCGGTTTGGGGAACATTCTTTGGAGACCTGCTGGCTTGAAGATATCAGATTCAGCCTCCCCTCTAATCCAGCTGTTCCTTTCTCTCACTCTCTGGGCCAGGGAGGAGTGAAGGAAACTGCAGCATGAGTCACTTACATATTGGAGATATGCCTAAACAGAAACACATTTCATCCATTGGAACATTCCAGTTTGAGAAGTGTATACAAGCATATGTGTATTATGTCCAGAATTAGCACTTTTAGCACTTTTCTAAGTGTTTATGAAAAGCAATGCAGAAGAGTGAGGGGGGGGGGGGGCATTCTCAAGTTGATAAGCAGACTGCCAAGAAAGACCAACTGTCCATGATACTTCAAAACAATGAGCCCTGCCCGTTAGTTATCACAGAATTTCCTGTACTAAGCATGTCTTGTAATAAACGTTGGATATTTTCTGCATAGCCTAGGCTAGTTCAACAAAAATAATAAAGTCACTGGATAGTAGCCTACGTTAAAAAAATACACATATTAACAACATATTTAGGAAATATCACTGTAACAAAGTTACAAAAGTACACTGTTGGCAAGAGTCGATATAGGCTCCTATGCTCATTGTACACTGGCTTCTGGTGAAACTGTGATTTGACATGATTTATCTTATTGAGTGATGATGACAGCTCACCTCGTTGTCGCCTGGCGTTATCAGCTCAATACAACCGGAAAGGTCTACCGTGTCTTATCAAATGAAGAAGATCTAGGCTAAATCAGATGTTTCATTCCATAATTGTTGCCCGAAATCGATGTCATCGGTTATTTCCAAACATAGATGTTGTGAGAAGTTTAAGTCCTCTATCTTTAGAAATCGAACATCGCAAAGGGTTACTTGAAAATGTAAGTATTTCCGTTAATCTTGCTAGTCACAACTTCCCAAAATCCTCCAGTCAGGATCGACGAAACGATAGTGTATCACATCCAGCTCGCAGCTTTCCGTGCTTGTTGGAGTATGTTCACCATCGCGTTGATATGTGAGTGTGTATGTGTGTGTGCATGGGCTGGACGGCGACTTGCATGGCCACAGGAAACGAGACAATAGCACCTCGGTCGCAGTAGAGGGGGACGGGACGCAGGGGAGGGGTCGCGGGGTGGGGGGCTAGAGGCTAGGGGCTAGGGGGCGGCTGAATGGTTGACTGTAGGGTCTAGGGAGGAGGAAAGGGAGAGAGGCACAGTGGCTGGCTGGTGTCATCAGTAGCTAAATTGGGTAGCTGATTGTTGTTGGACTGGGCCCAAGCCTTTTTCCTTTGCAATGTATAGGTCTTCCTTTTACTCAAAAGTTGACTTATTTTGACAAAAAAAACAACATTAAATGAAAGGGTAATTACAGCTCTTTATTATCTCTATTGCCAAAATCCCACAATAACTGTAGCTGACATCTGAAAGTTTAACATCACAAAGTAAAAGGCATGTAATACCCTTGTGTTAATTGTGTTAGGAGCAGGGTTAAAGATCTTCATAGGCTTTCAACCGTTGGTGGTGCTGACCTCATCGAGTAGCTATCTTTGGGGTCTGATCAAAGCTGTGCCACACTATTGTCCAAACCATACAGACTACTTGCAGTTACATTGGCCTATATATAGCCAGGTGTCTAGGCGTTGCTTTTTAGAATTTCCCATTGTGTTTGACCTGGCACAGAGCTGAGATCATGTGTGTGTGTGTGTGTGTCTGTCTGTGTGTGTGTGTGTGTGTGTGTGTGCATATGATAGAAGGGATGTGATCTTTGGGCTGGTGTCTCAGGCAGTCAGGCAAGGTTCTCAACAATAGCAGCAGGGAGGACAGGATATCCTGCTCACTGCTCTCTAGCACACTTACAAACACAGAAATATACATGGTCACGCACAAACATGCCCACACACAAACACCCACATAAATAAGCACAAACACATGCATGTGCACTGCCCAAAAGTGTAAATGGAAAA
>NC_140361.1:8967500-9285000 GCF_054491055.1 Hypomesus nipponensis
AAATGTTTGTGGTCAAGCAACAAGAATGCACACATACACAAATGTTTGTGGTCAAGCAGCAGACTGACCTCTTTTTCTTCTATCCTCCCACATCCTCCCATATCCTCCCTCCTTTTTTCCTTCCTTTGCCTCCCTCTCTTCTTGTCTCCTCTTTTCAGTAATACTCTACTTCTCTTTTCTACTTTCCCATGTTCCCCTCTTCTTTAATCTACTATTTAGCTATTTTACCATCAAAAGTGGAATTAAGCCTTGGTAGTGTGCTGCTCTCTGGTGGAAATGTGTATTACTTCAACTGGAAATGATCCCATTGCATTGAATACTGTACCCTTATTAGTGATTGTTTTTACATTCACTTAGACACTAATTTCAGAACCTTGATGTCCTTTTTCAAAACTCTAGATACAAAACTCGAAACTGTCACTTGTAACACAGACTGTCACATGTTCAAAGCATAGCATTGTATTTTCATATCTTTAAACACCTTGTGCATGCAGAATCATTAGTTCAAATTGATCATGAAATACCACAGGAACATTCACTTAGATCATCCACACACAAGATACCCATAGTTTTACCATGTAGTTGTTTGTACAATCATAAAATATTGTACTACAAAATGCGTGATACATTTATTTATTTCGCTTCCATCCAAGGCGACTTCCAAGAGAGAGCTTTACAAAAAGTGCATAGGTCAATGATCATAAACAAGATGGCCCCAAACATTGCGGGTAGCAAAAAACTCGAAGCATACATTGTGAAAAGCAAATAAGTGCCAATGGGTAGAATCAGAATTGTCATTGTGTTCCTGGAGGAAATAAGCTAACATCTGATCCAACAAATCTTTCTTAAGTGCTGGTGCACTCCCAGAACAAGTGCGTTTTTAGCCTTTTTCTTGAAGGTGGAGAAACAGTCAGTATCTCTGATGGAAGTGGGGAGGTGATTCCACCATTGGGGGGCCAGACAGGAGAAGAGCTTGGGTTGGGAGTGGGCACTCTTGAGAGGTGGGGCCACCAGATGGTTGTCAGAAGAAGACCGTAGGTGGCGGGTGGGGGTGTAAGGCTGGAGGAGAGACTTGATGTAGTCAGGTGCAGTCCCGTTCACCACTCTGAAAGTCAGTACCAGGGTCTTGAATCTGATGCGGGCTGTGATGGGAAGCCAGTGATGGGAGATGAAGAGTGGGTAGACATGGGTAGGTTGACGATCAGGCATGCTGCTGCGTTCTGAATCCTCTGGAGAAGGCGGGTTGCACATTCTGGGAGACCGGCAAGAAGAGACTTGCAGTAGTCCAACTTGGAGAGGACAAGTGCTTGGACTAGCAGCTTGGTTGAATGCAGGTATCTCCTGATTTTACGGAGGTTGTAGAGGGTGAATCTACACAAAGGTGAGACTGCAGGAATGTGGGCCGTGAGGGTGAGCTTGTCATCCATGGTAACCCCGAGGTTCCTGGCAGAGCATGAAGGAGTCAACGTCTTAGACCCCAAGGTGATTGAGAGATTGTGGGAGATGGAGGGTATGGCTGGGATGATGAGAGGTTCTGTTTTGGCAAGGTTCAGCTGGAGGTGGTGCTTGGTCATCCAGGCGGAGATGTCTGTAAGGCAGGCCTCAATCCTAGCTGAGGTCCCTGGATCAGTCGGGGGGAACGACAGGTACAGCTGTGTGTCATCAGCATAGCAGTGGTAGGAAAAGCCATGGGATACATGTTTTATAAGGTACTACAGCACCATAGATGGAAGAGAGAATATTACAGACAGTGGAATCATTGAGCAAAATCAGAAATGTATTGATGAAATACAATCAAATTACAACATTTCTTAGTTTTTTTTTTCATATCAAAGCAAACATAATTATCTAGAAAGGAAAACTATGCTACAGTACGTGAAACATGTAATGCAGTGTTCCTCACCTGGCTCAACAAAAACAAACAAACAAAGCAAAACAAAGGATTGATTACTGTCCTACATTTCCATCAACCCCGTCTTGTGGATTTGGCCACAAGTTTTCATCCACATCGCAATGGATGTTTTCATTTGACAAACATCTCTGAATCTCTGTGCATGGCAAGTCTAGACCTGACACTGGTGTGCCGTGATGTAATTGCACGCCTCATCTATGGCCTGGAGAAGGTTAACTTGTTCATGAGGGTAAAACAATTTATTAATAACCAGATGATTCAAGCCTGATGCTGTTTTGGTCATTTCCTCTCAAGTGTGTGTTATTTCACCATGGGATTCCACCAGAAAAACAAATGTGTCATCCATTTTTTTCAAAGCCTCTGATTCCAAATGACTTGAGTGTGTGTGTATGCAAGCTTGCATATTGATGTGTATATAAGTGTGTGTGCGCATATGTGTGTGCACAAACACGTATGTGCGTGCAGTCATTACTCTTCTCCAGCCCAAACGACTTATGTGTGTCTCAGACGGGAGGATGACAGGAAGACAAGAATTCAGGTCATTTCCTCTCATTTCCTCACCACTTCTAACCTTGTTCAACTAATGGCTATATTATGACCTTTTCTACCGGCGCTGTCTGTGGTCACAGCTCTTCTTCAGTAATCCACAGTCTGAGAGCCAGCTGAGTAGACTGATCCACATGTGAACAGTGGCAAAGTAGTGTTGAGTCAAAAAAGACAGAATGACAAAAGGAGTTGTAGTAAACTGAGTTGTGGTAGTGTACTGAATGGCCATTATTCAGTATTTCTTGTCAAATAAGAAGTTAAAGTTACTGTAATTAGCTACAAAAGAAAACTATACCACAGTACGCAAAACATGTACTGCAGTGTTCCTCACCTGGCTAAAAAAATATACGCACCAAGCAAAACAAAGGGTTGATTACTGTCCTACATTTCCATCAACCCTGTCTTGAGGATTTGGCCACAAGTTTTCATCCACATCGCAATGGATATTTTCATATGACAAACATCTCTGAAAGAATCTCTGGGCATGGTGAATCTAGGCCTGACACTGATGTGCCATGATGTAATTGCATGCCTCATCCATGGCCTGGAGAAGGTTAACTTGTTCATGAGGATGTCCATCGTACACCTTCCACCTCCATGTGGAGAAAAATTAAGTACAAAGCGGTAAATTGTGGATGGGCTTGAAATCAAGGTTCAGGCAGGGGACGCAAGACAGCGCGTCATCAGCAACTCATCATATCACGCAGTCAGGACACACCTTCTTAGTTGGGCGGGCTACTTAATCAGGATATTGCTGCATTCTGCATTGCTTAGTGCGACACAGGATGCTCTGTTTAATCTGCTGCCTCTGCTTCCCCGGCCTCCACCCTTGGTTCTGTGTTCCTGTCGTAGGTGGGAATGCGTCGCTGCTCTCTGCTCGGATGTCGAGATGGTGTCTCAGTTGGGTGAGGCAGGGAGCCACTGCGAGCAGAACCATTATGCCAAATTCAAGTATTACAATCATGTATTGTACCGTGTGAAATAAAGTATCAAGTAAATTATCACTACTGAGTCCTCCTGCCTGAACCATGCTTGCACCAATTGAGCATGGTGTCAATGGATCTCGTTATACTGAAACTTTCATTCTCTAAACTTTGAATATTGTTTGTCAGTTTCTATAAAACTTTGCATTGAGAAGAATAATGCAACAGTTACTTATCTATTATTATCTATTATTTTGAGCAGTAGTATCAATTGACAGATCATTGTAATGTAAGGAAATTACAGACATTTCAGATGTTATGTGTGGATTGCATTTTAAAATGGTGATACTTTGATGTTAAGTTGTGTCATTTTGAACAGATGATTATTATGATAAGGTGTATGTGTATTGTATCCAAGCAATTGAAAATCGTGTTAGCGTTTTGAAAAATGTGCCTTTTGATCATCACTTGTGAGTTTTGTTTTGTGTCTAGAGTTTTGAAAAAGGACATTACGGTTTTGAAATTAGTATCAAAGCGATTGTAAAAGACTGTATTCCAGAACTGTAGGCATAACACCTAATGACTCCTTTACAACTTTTTAACACTGTCATGTTTTCTCACTCTAAGTGGTACTGTTGTGGTTCTTATGCGTGGGTGCCTCTTCTGTGCTTCTGTGCATACATGTGTATGCAGTACGTGCAGGGTGTTGTGCCTGTGTTAGTGTAATTGTTTGTGTGTGTGCATGGGTGACTGCCTGCATGCCTCTGTGTGTTTGTGCATGCAACATGGGTGTGTTTGTGTGCGTACGTGTTGCTTTTAACCTCATTTACACAACATAGTTCCTGCAGGGATGGCCTGGTCTCCTAGATAGAAATATATGAGAGTAGGATGAAACAGAAAAGCTCAGTTAGGAATGTACTGTTGTTTAGAGAGCAGATTAAAATCTTTTTAGATAATTTCAGAGAAGCTATTCAGAGAAGATAATTTCAGAGATGCCAACTAAGGAAATGTTTGCAAGGTCATTAAAAGTTCATAATCTCATTAGGAGCTAAAGACAAAGAGTATGGTACATAACATGCCTGCACTTTCTCTAACATTCAGTTCTCATACAAAGTTTAGTTTAGTTTATTTGTAGAAAAAAAAGAAAAAAAAACGCATACATATATAACATTAAAATTAAAATGACAGCTTAATAAGGGCATGAATAATTGTAAGTCATTCAAATTAGAAGTGATTGAGATCACAATCAATTGTGTGCTGTAAGACAAAATGTTACAATAGTTCTCACATACTTATCATAATGTCCTGGAGACTGTTTGTTCCACAAGAAGATACTAAGTTCACAGTGTATATTTCAAGTCATGTTCTTATTGGAAGAAGGTATCTCTGTTGGAATCCTTAACCTTTAACAAGTATCACCTCATTATGTACGATTGATTCTCCCAGTATTCTCAATTAAGACCATTATTATTTTTAATTTTTATCATAGCGTTTATACTAACCACATCCAGTCCAAGCCTTTTTGTCATGCAACAAACACACAACCATATTCTTATACCACTAAAGCGACATGTCATCAAATAAGAAGAAAAGTAACAAATAATAAAATTATTTTAATTTTTGTCAGACTTGCTTAAAATATATCATTAGTTGGTAATAAATTACATTTAAATAACTTGATAGTAACATTCAATTTATGCCCTAAAACATCCAAGAGGTCAAAAAGTCTTACCAAACACTTGACACATGAAACTGATTTAGTGTTCCATTGCACATGTAGAGATCCAAGTGGACTTGACCAGACTAAGCAATTTGGCAACTCCAGCATGACTTCAACCTAACCAGTCCACACGGATCTCCTCTATTGTGGGAGGAATGACTCGAGGGCTGTTTAGAAGGAAACCCCAGATTGGGCTTCTAATGGAAGAAGCTCTTTCTTCTTTGTGGTTTGTTGTAGAGGACATCATAGTGTAGCCTAGCATTAGCCAGCCACAACGTCACCCTCAGACAGGTCAAGGCAGTGTGGAAAGGTAGAACCAAAACAGCACAGGCCTGGAGGCCTGCAGCCGTACCCAGCGAGCCAGTGTCAGAGTCTGGGAGAGATTGAAGGCCAGCATGAGACCCCAGAGCCTGGTAGAGCCAACAGGTCTGCAGAGCCAGGGGCTCCAGTAGAGCAAACACCCAGATAAAGGTGCAGGCGAGTCGGGCAAAATAAGAGGTCCGCACCCAACGTGTCTGCAGAGGCCAGTGGGAGACCAGAGAAGCCTCCAGCCCCAGCATTCCCAACAGTAAAAGAGAAGCCAGGTGGTGGGCATCCAGGAATCCTTGACACAGCGTTTCAAGCTGCACCACAAGGCCCACTTGCGTCCCCAGGCCCACCTCCGTTCCCAAGCCCAACTCCATCCACAGGCCGACCTGCATGCCTAGCCCCAGTCCCCAGCGCAGCAGCACCAGAGCATCAGTGAGAGCCAGCTGTCTCAGCAGGACAGTGCTGGGCTTGGTGGAGGTGTGAGGGGAACGGAGCAAAAGGAGAGCCTGCAGGCTGAACACACACCCTACAAGCAGGGGGAGCACCGCGCCAGAAGGGAACAGCAGTACAATCACAACCTTCATCAGGAGGAAGCGACGCAGGGTTCCGTGAGCATCCCCTCCTGACCCTTGACACCAGCCTGCCTGGAGCTGCCTGCCGAGACAATTTAAACAGGCATCAGTGTAAGGCACCTAATCCATCCTGACTGCATTGATATCCTTGTAAAGGTACAGGGTATTTCAAGGTCAGACTTTGCTACTCGAGTGGAGAAATCGACACAAATCTTCTCATCAGCTTCTCATCATAGACTTCACCAATGACTCTCAATCATACCTGTTAAACCTAACAAAGTAAATCCAATGATTCTGTTATCTATTACTAACCTGGTTAGAGTGAAGTGGCTGAATCTCATTCTGTGTCTGCCTGGTGCCCGGTTGGTTGAGCTGGTCTCGTCTGTCTCTGTCACTGGTAGACTCTTGCTGCTGGTCTGGTGCGATCCTGTCTGGTGGCAGAGGAGTTGGTGTGAATGGGAGTTGTTTCTCTCACTTCTGACTCAGGGTAGTGAAGTGTCTTTGCATGTGCATTTGGGACCTGTTTCAGCCAGTCACTGCTTGGCAGTGTCATCCTGTCTAGTTTGGAAGAGAGCCAGACTTTACTGTGACTCACAACAATATTGGGTGTTTGTGTGCGTGTGTCAGTGCATTTGTGTTTGTGCCAGAGAGAGTGTGTGTGTGTGTATCTTTCATGAGGGGGATGACAGAGAAGATTCACAGCCCTAGGCTTTCCCTGTCTGATTCTGACATCAGCAGACATACTGCTATATGTGAGGCATTTCTAAATGTGTTGTGCCATTATGAGTCTGTGGTGTTATGGGGAGACATGCTTGACTGCTTTGTTCACACACACACACACACACACACACACACACACACACACACACACACACACACACACACACACACACACTCTGCTTTCCATTGTTTCAACACGTTGTCTGTGTATATAAACCTACCAGAAAACACATGGCCTTCAAACTATGCATTTAAAGCTAAACAATTCTCTGAAACACTTTAACAACATGTTTACAGTGTGACAGAGACCTGTGTGTGAGAGTGGGAGAGAGACCTGTGTGTAAGAGTGGGAGAGAGACCTGTGTGTAAGAGTGGGAGAGAGACCTGTGTGTAAGAGTGGGAGAGAGACCTGTGTGTAAGAGTGGGAGAGAGATGTGTCCGTTACATCTGTGCTGATAGAGACTTTGATGTCATTTTTATGTCATTGTATCTGGGAGGAGCATAGTGAGTCAAGTTTCCCGCCGCTCACCTGGGTTTGGTTTCCATGTCAAATGGCTTCCATTACCACACTGTTCAGTGTTGGTCTTTGACTCACTTTTACAAAACAATTTCATTAATCAGTATCTGCTCAGAACTAATAGTTCGCTTACGTATCTGTGTGTTTTTATAAGGCCTCTTATGTGAGCTAGGTAAGCTCTCAAAGCTTTTAAGTCCACACATACTGAACCAATACATTTACAGTAAAGTACTTAACCAGTTTGAAGGGGACTCAAAATTCTAAGGTTTTGAGATGTTAGTTTGTTAAGTGGGTTAGTACTGTGTCAAGTGCTTCTTGATCATCACCTGTGGTTACCTCATTTCCAAACAGACCATGTGACTGAGAGTGACTCAATTCTGGCTGCAACAAACAATAAATATTCTAATCTTTCTAATCTTTTGTAAACAAATCTCTTAAATTAGGCAGCAGCCTATAAGTATAACTCAACGTTTTAACAAATTGCAAAATGTGGAATAATCATTCAAAGCCTACTGATTAATTGGTGAAAAAATTGATGATTAGACAATCTTTCACTGATTAATCAGTAGGCTTTGAATGATTACCTATTCAACTTTTGCAATTTGTTAAAACGTTGAGTTATACTTATTCTGACTAATAAATAAAACCAGGAAATCCATTCAGCTTTTGAAAAAAATGTTTTTATTGCACTTTGAGCCAACTGAACAGGCCAATCTCTTTTTGTCCAATTACTCACAGTTTTTCATTGAACGTAACCCTGTTGTCTTACAAATAAAGCTCTTCATGCTGCTGCCTAATTTAAGAGATATGTTTACATTCCTCGCTTTATGTCTGTAATGCATGTCTAAATGCTGTCTGTGGACACGTTGCTACGGTGTCAGTATTGGTGAAATGTAATGCGTTTTTATCAACTGGTGTCGCTAACTGGCTTAGTTCCAGCTGGAGCACACTCACTCACCGTTTCCAACTGCTTTCGTGCCGGGATATTTCCTTTTTAAATGTTGCAGCATGCACGTAAAGAAAGAAAGAAAGAAAGAAAAAAAAGAAGATGACAGTAACGCTCAGACATACTCGGCCGTTGAGAGATAATTTTAAGAAACCAATAGCAGCAGAGATGTAGGTTGAGATAGATAGGGGAACATCCGCTTGCTTTGACTAGTTAATCTTTCTGTGTGGGCCATTGTCTCTTTCTCAGAATGACATGTTTCATCTGCATGCCATCTTTTGTAATATGTGTATTTCTATTTTGTAAATTACGGCAACTTTTATTTTAATTCTAATTTCACTTAGTTTTGCTAGTTTATGTACCCTTGGTATAGTTAGGCCACATGTTTAAATGTAAGATTCCTATATGTTTATTGTATGCACCTCCCTGCCAAAGCTAATTCCTTGTCTGTGTAAACTTTCATGGCAAATAAATCCCTTTCTGATTCTGATAAGTATCGAGTCTAGGGCTGCACGATTAGTCGACAACGTCGACAATGTTATGGCATGCAGATGAAACCTGTCATTCTGAGAATGACACATACAGAGAAAGATGGACTGAACTAGTCAAAGCAAGCGGATGTTCCGGAACATCCGCGGCCCCTATCGAATTGATCTCAACCTACAACTATGCTGCTCTTGGTTTCTTAAAATAATCTCTCAGCTGCAGACCAAAACATGCAGATCTGCAGTGTCAGAGTATGTCTGTGCGTTACCGTCATATCTTTAGCTTATTTATTCTCAATTCCCTCAAGCAAAAATAGAATACCTCCTTTCAAACACTGAACATCTTACAGTCTAAATGCATTGCATGAACAGATTTAATAACTAGGAATGCTTTTCCATGTTTACTTTAACACAGATTTTCTGAGAGTAAAACTATTCATTGCAATTCAACATTATTTCAGGAATTCTGGAAAAAGGAATTAAGATGAGGAAGAAAACAGACAGAAAAACATCGAGGTGCAGCAGCCACCCAGACCCAGACTAGTTATCAGATGGTTTGCCAGACATTCACTGGAATCTGTAAATGGACTGTGTTATGAAGATTTACAGAGCACAGCTGCATTGAAATCAAATAATGAGTTCCAGGAGTTCCCGGTATGGGACTAATGTTTAAGCAGCCGGTAAACAAAAGTTTGGCAATGGTATACCTTAGTAGGGCATGCTGTCAGATTCCCCTGTGTCACACTGAGAAGGGAGAGGAGAAAGAGGAGTTGTGAAGGGAAGGCAGTGGAAGAGGAGAATACAATTCTTAAGTAAGGAGAGAAACCATCAGTTACTGTCAGTGTCATGGTAGGCTACACAAAGTTGAAAAGCTACAGGGTTTGTTTTGATTGTGATACCTTTGTAGAGGGGATGTGAAAAGAACAGGAAATTAGCAGGCACAGCAAACCAAATAATAATGTTCCGTCCCTTGAAATAAATTATTGAACCATGTGAACCATATGGCACTTATTGTCTTTTTAGTGAATTGAGTTTATTTTATTTTTACAGGGACAGTGCACATATTAATCAACGTTCCAGTAAAAGTTACGGTTTTAGCCAGTAGGCTAATTTTCAACTGCAGTCCCTGGGTAGGTTACTAAAAACAGTTACAATACAGACAATCATTGAGCATTGAGCACACGCAGGGCAACGTAGGACAAGCAAGACGTAGCATACAGATAGAGCAACATAGAACAAAAGGCAACAAGACAAAGTCCATGAAAGCAACAGTGTTTCCACACCTAACAAACTACAGACAACATGGAAAGCAACAATACACAGCTGGGATTATGTTCACAAATCTGATTGACCTTTAGCCATGTTTTTTGTGAAAGTGTGATAGGTGGCGCAGTTATGTGTGTCTGATGGCAGTGTATTCCAAACATGGGAAGCTCTTACAGAGAAAGCGGATTTACTAAAGGTGCTTTTCCTTAAGGGAACTCTACAGTCACCGCTCATGGCAGACCTTGTGGATTTGCTGCCGTATATTTCGGTTTTCTGTTTAACAAAAGTACTGAGAAGAGGGGGAGCCAGGCCATGAAGGATCTTGAAGACATGCGTCGGTGTATTACACAAGATTATTCCAACTCAGGATGTCATGCTTTCTGAAGATGTAACAGTGATGATTGCAGTTAGGCTTTCTATCAAGCACTTTGAGAGCCTGTTTGTAGACAGACTGAATGGGTTTTAATGTTGTACAGCAAGCTTGGGCCCAACTAGTCAAGCAGTAGGTTGAGTGGGGGAGTATCATAGATTTGAAGTGCAGTTTTGCTACCTCTCTAGTCAAACAATTTTGTATAAATCAGAAATTAGCTAGGTTAAATTTGATTATTTGAATGACCTTTACCTGCTTTCTAAAAGAGAGGTTGGAATCAAGTATGATGCCAAGGTACTTCAAATCAGATATCACCTGGAGCTTCTCCCCTGACACAGTCATTACAGACACCTGACTCAGTAGCATCTGTTGCCCTCTTTGTGAAGAACATGCAGACAGTTGTTTTTCACATTGAGATGCAAACACGGGTCATTGAACCACTCAACCTGGACCATTACAGTAGTGAGTTCTTGTGTAGCTTGTTGTTTGCTCTTTGCATGCACATATGTCACTGTATCATCTGCATACATTTGAACTTCAGGACAGACAGTACAGACAGAAGCCAGATCATTAATGTATAGGCTGAACAGGAAGGGCCCCAGTATTGACCCTTGGGGCACGCCCACATCAGAGCTAAGAGTGGGCAACAGCTCATTGCTCACTCTTACACACAGAGTTCAGCCTTCAAGGTATGATTTCATCCATCTCGATTGGGGGAAAAGTTGAACTTCGACAATTTTGTGATGAGAATGTCATGGTTAACAGTATCAAAAGCCTTCCCTAGGTCCAGATAAACAGCCCCAACAACGCCCCATTTGTCCATCTTGGACTTCACATTTTCCAGAAAAAAGCAGTCGGCCGTTTCTGTCGAGTGTTTTGCTCTGAAGCCACACTGCATGGAGTGTAATGTGAAGGGGCTGTTGTTGAGGTAGGAGTTGTTCTGCTACACACTTTTCAACAACCTTTGCCATCACAGGTAGTATACTAATGGGCCGGTAGTTACTAATGCGGAATAGTATCCTCTGTACCATTTACTATCAAACTCTATCCCTCAATAACACCCAGCACTTTTATGTTGATCCAAGATTCAAGTGACTTACTCATGCAGCTTGTTTGGAATCTGATGGTTCAAACCCCTTACTGGAAATGAAATAATGGCTATGAAATAATTAAATATGGCATTGTTGTACAGTAAAGCTTACTATAGTCATAATGTTGTTCTTTATGAGCATTGGCTGTATTACCAAGTTACAGTTTAACCACTCTGCTCCCTGAGTGCCTTCCCAGTGGCCCACAACAACCATATCCACACTTTTAATTGAGTTTATCCTTTCTCATTTCCACTGAAACATCCCCACTCCATTAGCTAAACACTGTATTTGCGGCTCATTATGAGTCAGAGGAAATGCACTGCCATAAAAGCATCAGTTAGGAAGAGTGGGTCTTTAGTGCAAAGACTCCCACTGCAAAGTGTTCTGGGAGCATGAAACATGATGCAATATAGGACAGAATGTCAAACAGAAGTTTGGCTTTGAGATGAACCCAAACAAAACAATGGTTTGATTATGTTTTAGGCGTGGTTGTACTCCCACACTGCATTGTCTTTGTTGAAGGATGATACTGTAGAAGAGGCCTGAGAGCGGTATGAGGACTTTGCCTCTGAAATAACTTGCTGTATTTAACCAACTGTCAAACTTTCTCTCTTAGAACAACCTGCTTGACCCCAACCAATCAGGCTTCAATCCTTCATCCTACCTGTCGTAAAGATACTACCAGGTCTCCTGGGGAGGCAAACTGTCAGGCCCTTGCCAGCTCTCCACTGGTGTCCCACAGGGCTCCGTCCTTGGACCCCTCCTCTTCTCTCCGTACACCACCTCACTTGGACCAATCATCACCTCCCATGGCTTCTCCTACCACTGCTATGCTGACGAGACGCAGCTGTACCTGTCGTTCCCCCTGACCGATCTGGGGATCTCAGCTAGGATTGAGGCCTGCCTCACAGTCATCTCCGCCTGGATGACCAAGCATCACGTCCATCTGAACCTTGCCAAAACAGAACTTCTCATCATCCCGACCAAACCCTCCATCTCCCACAATCTCTCAATCACCCTGGGTTCCGCAACGGTGACCCCTTCATCCTCTGCCAGGAACCTTGGGGATACCATGGATGACGAGCTCTCCCTCACAGCCCACATTGCTGCAGTCTCCCGGTCGTGTAGATTCACTCTCTACAACATCCGGAAGATCAGGACATACCTGTCTGAGCACTCCACCCAGCTGCTAGTCCAAGCACTTGTCCTCTCCAAATTGGACTACTGCAACTCGCTGCTCGCCGGTCTCCCAGCATACGCAACGCGCCCTCTTCAGAGGATTCAGAACGCAGCGGCCCGCCTGGTCTACAATCTACCCAGACGCTCCCATGTTACCCCGCTCCTCATCTTCCTCCATTGGCTACCCATCACGGCCCGCATCAGATTCAAGACCCTGGTACTGACCTTCCTAGCAGTGAACGGGACAAGTCTCTCCTACAGCCATACACCCCCACCCGCCACCTACAGTCTTCTTCAACCGCCTGGTGGTCCCACCGCTCAAGACCACCCGGTCCCAACACAAGCTGTTCTCCTGTCTGGCCCCCCCAGTGGTGGAATCAACTCATGTTAATTTCCTCAAGGATCACAATGACTCTTGTGATTAGAATGTTCAGAGAACGTTGACCAGAACGTTATGGTGTGACTGGGCCTTTAGAGACTTGTTGCTCTTATTGGTTAGTGGTAACTGATTTAAATTGTTGTACTCACTGTGAAATATCTATTTATTTTTTTACTGTTGCTTGCTTTTCAATAGGTACAGTTGCACTTATACCGATTCATGTTGTTTAATTGTAACTTGTTTAACTATATGCTCTTATGGTTCTTCCCTTTGGCACTTATTTTGGTTGCTCACAATATGTGCTTCATGTTTTGGCTACCCACAATGTTTTCGGGGATATTTTTGTTGTTATTATCAGTGACCTATGCACTTTGTAAAGCTCTCTTTTGGAAGTCGCTTTGAATAAAACCGTCTGCTAAATGAATACATGTAAATGTAAATAAACTTGCTGTGGTGTCAGAGTGAGTTTAGGGGGGTGAGTGTAGCCAATGTGAATTGGTTAACCTCACTCCTCAAACACAATTATAAATGCCCTACTTTTGGTTTTGCCCCCATTTTTCATGAGATGTACTCTAAAACTTTTTCTATGTAGTGTTGCGTTTATAATTGTGTTCAGTGTAGTATAGGGTAAGATGGGGTATCTAGCCCCCTAGGGATAACTACCCCCACCTCTCCTCCCTCTGCCATCATCATTTTGGTATATTCTTGAAATGATTCTGAGGTAAATTAATGAAAAAAAAATGAAAATGTTGAAAACATTTGGAGCTCACTTCGTTTTCAAAGAATAGAGGTCTGACAGGTGTCTTGCGTGGCTAGACACGGCAGACACACACAATGGGTAGATTGACTTAGCTAAACAAATATTGATTTAACCTTGCATCAGACACCGCGTGTATCCTTTATAAAGGTAAACAAACGAGTAAAGAAATGAATAACTCGGACCCTTCCCGAGAAGTGTATGGACCTTTGAACTTCAAAGTCTGAAGAAAGTATAAGGCTTAGTTCTATTTGGAAAAAAAAAAAAATTGTCCTGGCAGTGACATAGCCTATTACTGTGATGACATAATTACTGGCACGCAACGACGTGCAGAGCATCCTCGCGATTACAACTCGGACTGAGAGACACATCACAGGATTAAACAATACCTCCCGTTGGCTATAGGCTTTACAAAGCTGCGTGCCGTGCATTCTGCAAGAGGTTCTTCACTGAAGTTAAAGGTTTTTGCGCTCCGCCCTGGTGAATAACGGTCTGGAATTTTACGGTAAGAAACTCTGTTTGCACAACCTCATGAGAATTAGGGTTAGAGTTAGATGTTATGGTTAGGTGACTGAGAATTATTAAACTTCATCCTTAAAAAGTTGACTTCAGCTCTCGTCTCGAAGGCGTTGCGCTAGGTGCTGTCTCCGCAGAACAGCGGCGTATTAGGTGTTAGGCTACCGTTACGTTTTCGATTGGTATGAACTGAAAATTAATTGAAAAGACCAAGAACAATAGGTTTTAACAAACTATGTATGAGAATAATTAAGCAGGTTGAAATCATATATATTTTTCTCATCAAATCTTAATTAAACATGTTTGTTACCGCAAATTGTAACATGGGTTTGAGTCATAAAGGCTACCTTGTAATCCTGAGAGCAAGTACATCTGTCACCCCCGGCATAGATGTTTTTTTTTTAAACATAATTATGTTTATTTTATTGCTTTTTTATAAATGTTCATGTCAATGTAAAAAAATAAATAATCTATGCATAGCCAATCAAGGACATTTCAGAATGCAGAGGTACATCGTGGTCATGCATGATGGGATTTGTGGTATCGATCTAAACTGCACCAAGGCAGCTCTTTATCTCAAAGAAACAGAAGCCTAGGTAAAATGAGAACAAGTTATAACAAGCGCACTTCATCACACATTTCTCTATGCCGCCAATTTGAATAACACACATCTATCGCCTGATAACCGGTTGTGTTGGTTGGTTGTGTTGGTTGAGACTTAAATGCATGCACTGTTAGGCTACTTTAAATTTGTGCTCACCACAAATCAACCGCTATAGCCACTGTAATCGAGATGCTGTTGTAAGCTATTCATGTTATTCGTGCACTTATTGCATTTGTTGCACTATGTTATTTGTATTTATTTATAAAAAAATGTGTGTAATTGAAATTCAGAGTAAATTAGTAGGCAAGACAGGTGCGCGCTTGACTAATGACCGAAATACTGTAAAACAGGAAATGCGTGATCACGAGACTTGAGACCTCTAATGTAACAGCTCTCACCCACGAGTACACAAAGATCTTCACACACATTGAAACTTGTTTACAACACACACACACAATCTTCCTGACAAGCAGGATGTTAGTGAATTATCTTGGTTTCGAATTTCACTGCTTTCTTTAACCTCAGAGTTTGGTAACCTACAATCTTTAGCGTACCTTCCTCCTAAGACATATTGTCCAATCAAAGGTAGGCTACTTAATTCCACAGATCCAAAACCGTATCCAGACACAATAGAAGCTAGAATGACAAGAGAGTAAGACATGAAAACAAGTGCCTTAAGCATTACTTCTAAGACAATTGCAAACACGACTGGCAGAATTTGGAGTATGCCAAATTTATGGATAAATATTGAATAATTAAATAATAACAGAGGAAGCAAAGCCCATCTTCACACAAAAGCATAAGGTAGGAGAAAGCTATGTTATATATATATATATACATTTCCCACATATGTATGTGTTATATATATAATACATTGTATCAAATTAAATAAGATGTCACTACTACAACATGTGCTTGTGGGAGTCATCTGTCTAATTAGGATGCTATAGAGACACGACAGGATGGTGTAATCATTTGGAACTAAATACATCAGCAAAATGTAGATAACACACATTTGCAAAGAAAAAGCAAAGTGACCTGAACAACTGTACACATAACCAGATGCATTTAGTGTTAGGTGAACAACAGCATACTGCTACAAAAAAACTGATAAGAAAATAGGCTTGGGAAGTCACGCATTCACAAAGACTGGGAGCTAAATATTAACAGATTTTATTAACCTCTGTAGAAAACAAAAGGTTGAAGTTGTTGCCAAGCAGGGACTTGGTATTTCGGCGTACAGTAAAGCATTAAGGAAAATCATCTCACATGCTTACTCTTTCCCTCTCATTCCCTCATTCTCCCATTCTTACATTTGTCTCTCCCTTTCTCTCTTTCTCTCCCTACAATTTGAACGTATTCTCTCTCTCTGTCTCTCATTGTTTGATTTTCTTCTGTTTCTCTCTGTCTCTCTGTCCTTTTCTCCCACTCTCCCCCCCCACTCTCTGTCACTATTTCTTCATCTATCTTTCCCTCCTCTCCTATTATCCAGAGATGGAGCTGGACAACATGACACTGAGGGACAACTCCAGCCAGACCTGTCCGTCCATCGATGAGTTCCGGAACCAGGTGTATTCCACCGTATACTCCCTAATAACCGTCTTTGGCCTGGTAGGAAATGGCTTTGCTGTGTTGGTACTGGTCCGAACCAAGCGCCAGAGCTCGCCCTTCCATGTCTACATGCTCAACCTGGCTGTGTCCGACCTGCTGTGTGTCAGCACGCTCCCGCTGAGAGTCCTGTACTACGTCAACAAAGGCCAGTGGAACATGGGAGATTTCCTGTGTCGCATCAGCTCCTACGCCCTGTACGTTAACCTCTACTGCAGCATCTTCTTCATGACCGCCATGTCTGTCACCCGGTTCATTGCCATCGTCTTCCCCGTCCAGAACTTGCGCCTGGTGTCTCAGAGCCGCGCTCGCCTGGTGTGTGTAGGCATCTGGGTGTTCATCTGTGCCGTCTCCTCGCCCTTTCTGATGTCAGGCGAGTACTACGACCCAGACACCAACAAGACTAAGTGCTTTGAGCCGCCGCCGCGCAAAGATAACGACCTTTCCAAGCTGAACATGCTCAATTACTTCTCTCTGGCGGTGGGCTTTATCCTTCCCTTCCTGATCATCCTGATCTGCTATGCCGGGATCATCCGGGCACTGCTGTCACGTGCCCAGAGCTCACGGTGCAATCGCGGCTCGGGCTCCAAGGCTATCCGTATGATCGTTATCGTCGCTCTGGCCTTCTTGCTTTGCTTCACACCCTACCACGTGCAGCGCAGTCTTCACCTCAGCTTCCTGACGCGCGCCGACACCACCTGCGACGAGGTGGTGGCAATGCAGAAGTCTGTGGTGGTCACGCTGTGTCTGGCCGCGTCCAACTCCTGCATTGACCCGCTGCTCTACTTCTTTTCCGGGGAGGGCTTCCGACGTCGCCTCTCCACCATGCGGAGGCCCACCATGGTAGGGAACTGCAGGCCCCAGGCACTGCCCAGCCCCACGGAGAGTCCTGAGGGGGAGAACTGCCAGCTGAAGGCCCACTGATGTGCCAGTGAGCCAGACATCACGCTTGAGAGAGAGAGGTGCATGGGCTAGAGTTGTCACACGCTGACCCGACACAGCGTTGTGAGAGGAGCTGCACTTCCAGAGAAGTCGGTGTTTTATGTTTCTGATGGTATTCTGTGGGCTTGTTAGGATATGCTGTTATGGCGATAGTGCTAACACTCCCTTTACCCTCAAAAGGGTGTTCATTTCAGGTCACCCTGAAGCGGAAACTTCCTTCTTCCTTAGAATGCCACCAAGCTTGTTGTATGAATACACAGATTAGACTGCCCCATTGTGTGCCTCTTACCTGTTAGTTTTTCATGTTTCCCTGAAACCAAACACTGAAAACAGTGTTGGTGCTTTCCTAATGTAGCTCTTAGCTTTCATCACCATTTGGTGAAATTATGCCTTCTTGCATATTTGAGGAGATCATGTAACAACTTTAAAAGGGAGGATAGAGGGATAGAAGGATGGGGAGGGAGGATAGAAGGATTCTGATAATGACATACAGACTGACAGACTAAGGGCCTCATTTACTAATAGGATTAAGCCCATTTGAGGCGTAAAATAGCGGGTAAAAACATAAAACCGTATTTACAAAGGCAGACATCCCAACCTGCAGAGACTCATCCACCCCCCCCCCCCCCTCCCCGTCCATGTAACATGTTAATGTTAGCTGTAACTTTGTGAAACAATATGCTCCTGTTCGCTGAACCTTCTTTTTCTTTTCCTCGAATCACTCATGGTGGCAGTAACATGCAGGTGATTTCTCCAGGCTTTTAAAGGCGCACTAATTAGGCCTAACACTAAAGGGCGGAGTAAGGCGCTGATTGCCCGATGATGATCTGGTTTGATAATTACCGGAATGCGGAAATACACTGTGCGCTATTTACGGTTGGGCAAAGGCGCAGATGAAGCTGCGGTCGCAATGTTAGTAAATGAGGCCCTAAGTGTCATTGAAAACATTTAAATGGTATTCCCTGACAGGTTTCAATCTCTATCTTACTAGACAATTGAATTATTGCATGTGTTTGTGTATGTATATGAGCAATGTGTCGTACAGTAATAGATGTATTGAATTCAATATGTGATGAATTAAATCTAGAGCACTTAAATATTGGATAGGATTTGTCTCATGACTGGTTTCACGTTCATCAGTTCTGATGTTTGCTCGTGGCCAGTATTATGGGACAGCTGTAAGGTTGGAGATCTTATTGTACCAAACTGCTATTTACTTGAAAGTTTGCACTCTTGCACACAACATACAACTTCTAAGTGTGCTTTAAATCCTGCCTGCTGTACATATGTCCACATAAAAATAAAAATGTTATTGTATGGTCCTGACAGCTTTGTTCCTGTGTTAGCACACAAGAACATGAAAAACACGTGACAAGGTTACGAGACTGAAATATGTCGTTATGATGATAATCTAATGATTGGGATTAACGCATGTAAATAATTGAATTTTCATTATCCATTAAATATTGTGCTCCAATGACCGTCTCCAGGCCTATCTGCAATACACTGTCAGCCACTATGTGTCAGCAAAGTGCAGAAATCCTCCTTTCTGCGCTGCATGTTGAGGAATGTGTACCCCCCTTTGACCCTGACCAGAATGTAAAACAATGAAGATCAAATTAAGTGTAAAGTCTACCTTTCATATTTTTCATACTTGTCTCCTTCAAGAAATGAATGAGTTTGTTACTAATTTAAGAGCAATCAAAGGGTGAAAGGCCCAGTGTGTGGATCTACGGTTCAGTCTGTGACAGAGAGCTGTAGAACTTCATGTAAGTTATTGGGAAATGTATGAACATTCTCCAATGAAATTCTTTGTATGTTCAAGTTCTGAGAACACATTTCATAGAGTACACATTCATGTTACAGCTAGGCTCTGACACATGATACATCTTTCTATGTCAACGCAGGTTAGTTGTTGTGTCAGCGCTTTTCCCTTCCTGCGCCTCTCTGCTCTCATTCAGTCGATTCTGCCAAAAGTCACTCTAAAGATGAAGCTTTATGTTATAGCGGTTTCCTCAAGATTAGGGTTATCCGGTGACCTCTGAAATGTGGAGGGAGGTACCGCAGAGCAAACGTCAGCATGTATGAGTGCTAGAGGACTGTCTGCAGTGAGTCAAGACCCAGAAAGGAACACACAAGGACACTTCGGTCAGGCTGTCCTGGACTGACAGTGTGTGTGTGTGCGTGTATGTGTGTGTGTGTGTGTGTGTGCGTGCATGTGCGTGTTTCCATTTCCGTAACGGAAGGGCAGGAAGGATGCTAGAACAACAATGGGCAATTTAGCATAATCACTGCCCATTGTAACTGACATCATCGCTGTTGTGATTGTGCAACACACACAGGGTATGTGTGTTGACATATTTGTGAATGCATTTGCATGTGTATTAGCATGCAGAGTATTGCATGTCTCCACATGTGCCGGCCTCTGCATGTCTGCGGCACAACCTGAAATAGACCAGAAGCCAAGTGTGAGTGCCGCCCACACACTCCTACACCTTTGTTAGCTTCAGCAGAAGGACCGAAGTGGCAGTAGGTGTGTAAGGGTGGGTGTCTCAGGGTTGATGGGTGGGGTTCAAGGTCAAGGTTCAGGGGGTGGTAGCTGAGGTGCAGACAGGGGACTGTGGGGGTCTGGAGTCTGGAAAACCACTGTAGCCCTGGAATGTTCCTGAATTCACATAAGGAGTCGATCACTTCTCACTCAATAACCAACCAGCTGAAACATGAACATAGCTAATGTCACTGGTGCTAAGTCAGACGTTAGGCTGGTTGTTCACCCCAGTGCTGTGATACTCACCAGCCCTGTCCTCTCAAACAATTCCCCATGCCCCAGACCCCTACAGTCTCCCCATCTCCCACCCAGTCTCTCCTCTACAATTTCCTTTTGTCCCAGTTACTCTCGTCGTCCTTCTATGTTTTTGCCTTAATTGCCAAGTCTCTCTGTGACTATCCAGCTATTTAAGTCCATCTCCACCCCATCCTCCTTCAAGTCCCCCTCTCCTATCCTATTCTTCCAATCCTTCTCTCCCACCCCATCTCTCATACCCTCCTTTACTAGGGTCCATCTCCTTGCTAACATGAAACCCGTGACTGAAGAGCCGGCCTCCTCCACAGGGCCTGTGTACTCCACAGAGAGTATTTTTGTCTGCCAGTGTATTTCTGTCTCCTTGACTAGCACGATGTGACGCACACACTCCTTGGAGAGAAAGGGTCTTCAGTGTTTGTGACCCTCCAGTCAAAATGTTATCACCCCATCGCTTTCCAAATCATATCAAGTCTTCTGGCATTTACCAAACCCCACATTTTCCTAGAAAAGACCAGAACCAGTGTGTTCGATTTTGTTATCAGGGTACAAACCATTTACAAAGTTAAATTGAATGATAGATCAGGTTTAAATTATAAATGTTAAATAATAAATAAGTGATTCAAAGACTTGTAGTAACTTGAATACCTAACTCAGGCTTTTTATGTAATCTGTAACTGATATCACTGTATACTTTGTGTAAATATGACACAATTTGAACTCTGTTCTATTTGATTAAATGAGTCATATTTACTTTAAATCCATTCCTTAAATAAAAAATCTAAAGGCCTAGAAAATTGTATTTCCTCGTGCAGAAATATCACAGGAAGTGACGAGAATAACATTTAGTGGAACCTTTCAAATCGTCACGTACAACTGGATGACAGGATAACCAAACACGTCATGTTGTAGACACAAATAGCGCAGTAGTACTGTGAACCTCAAAAGAGCCCATTTGTGAACTGAAGAATTTCCTAGCATACATGCCAGAATGACATTAAAACAGACGACCGGGTCCATCTGGACAAAAAAATGAGTCTGGAATTACAGTGAAATGGTAACTTTATTTATTTATTGCCCAGAGGCTATGGGACTCTTCTGACTACGAGGAACACAAGAGACCCTTCTGTCCCTAATCAGCCAAGCTGCCCCATCCCCCAGGCTCCTTCTAATGTCTCATTCATAATGGCATACTCTTCCTAATTTACTGATAAGGTGATACGCCCTGTCAAATCAATTCATGTGGATCGGTCTGTGATGTGGTACTGTGTGGTTATGAAGCTTTTTACCTCAATAGTGACCCTGTCGAATGCACATTTTATTGAACTCCCCCCTCAAACACACACATTATCTACTGTATCTTTTCTTTTTTTTCTCACTTTCCAACTCTGTAAATATCTCTATATGTAAAATGTAAATGTAATGTACTATGTATCATGGCTAAAACAATGTATGTTGTTTGCTGAAAATAAAACCTTCCCGGCATTAGTTTCTCGCACCCCTGACCTCATTCATGACCCTGACCCTGAGCTTCGTCTTATTCACTGTTGCCCCCACACTAAGACACTCATCATGAGGGATCATGACCGCACGCCTCAGTCACCAGGAACAGACCCACAGGAAACTGCTGTGAATGACCGCTGGCTTGTTTGCTTGCTTGACAAAGTCCAAAGTGGATCACTCTACCTAGGTGTAAAGTCAATGCCACAGCACATCATGCATGATCTCAACTTTTAACATCTGCCATCAGTGATTTGATACACCACAAGTGGATAAACGATTTTGTGGCTGTTGTATTATGTGTGTCCAACAGAGGGCGTTAGTGGGTGTAACTGTTAGCGGGCAGACAGAGATCAGGATTTAGGAGGAAAAGCATGTGAGATGGTATATATATATATAAGAGTGAGCAGAGGAGAACATGAGCACTAACTAGACAAAGACTGGAGGAGGGGGCCACTGGCACAAAACAGGGCTTTGTTTGCGTTATGGGGGTTCACATCTTCTGACTCGAGTGTTCAAGGACTCTACTGAAGAATACGGCCACCAAGGGAAAGCCGCTTGGTGAAACAAAAGTTTGCTGGAGTACGACAACGTAGAGGATTTGGGGATTTGTAGATAAATGATTCACAACAACATGGTTCTCTCTATCTCTAGAGAGTAACTAAACACCAAAACCACTTGAGTCAAACTCCGACGATTCATATTCACGCATGTCTTTCCATCTTGGTCTGGATACCGACAAATTTTTGCAAGTGTTCTTTATGATGACATGGTGGTGAATCCCAGCTCTTTGCTGTTAAAAACATTTAAAGACGTTTGTGACGTCTTTGTGTTTATAACATATTGCATGTGTGTGTGTGATGGTTTGCCGTGTTCATGTTTAACATCGATCATGTGAGGAAACCCCTAAATAAGTAGTATAATAATAAAATAATAAAAACACACACAACATTTCACAATTATTATTTTTTACTAGGAAGAGGCATCCTAAGGTTTGGGGTGTGTAGATTTTTATTTTATTTGCTGCTTTTAAGCTTTTACAAGTAGTTTAAGAATTTGGAAAGAAGCTTTGAGAGCTTCACAGTTTATCCAGGCTAGAGGGAGCAATGGAACAACCAATGTTGTCTTGATTGTTTGGGGGTTTGTATAAAAGTTTTCTTATGGTAAACATTTGTAACTATGTGGCTTTGTTCTAATGTCTGTCTTCTCTGTGATACTGAAAATTGAAATAATGGAATACAACTTCAACTAATTTTTATTTTATTTTATTTGTGTTGAGTTGACTATCATAGCTAGTATGAACTGCACACTATGGGAGGGATAGTCAAGGGTTCTGTAATGGGCGTCTCAATACTGCCATTTACTGGCATTCAAACCCATAATGTTGGTCTGGCATGTGCCTTTTCCAACAAATTAATTTGCGTTGCTTTGGTGGAACATAAGGACAGTCACAGACGGAGGGCAAGGCTCAATGGGTTCCATCAGCTGGGGTGAGATTTATCTTCAGGTTTGTCCCTGAACAGTGTCACTGTCTATTTGCCATTGGGCCTGGAGCCTGGTTAGGCTGCAGACTCATTAGGCTGCAGATTCATCCAGGGGCCCTGATCACTGCTGGGATCAGGCGGCATCACCCAGGGAAGGATCACGCTGGCCAACAGATAAAAGAGAAAGACAAGGAAGTGTGTTTGATCTAGCTCTCTGGGCTGTGGATGTTCTGTACAGTCTTCTGTTTAGAGGGGACGCCACTGTGGGCCTTTGTGTCAGGGGTCTTGTGTCTGAATTTCAAAGCCAAGGTTAAAAAGAAACACCGTTGTGGCTTAAGGCTAATTTTGGTTTGAAATAGATGTCTTGTAAACAGGAGTGTTTATGTCTCCTACCTTTACTGGCCTTAGAGAGAAGTATGTGTAAGCATGTGAGTGTGTTTACTATTTTAACCCCAGTTACTTTAATAGGTGTGTGTGTGTGTGTGTGTGTGTGTGTGTGTGTGTGTGCGTGCGTGTGTGTGTGTGTGTGTGTGTGTGTGTGTGTGTGTGTGTGTGTGTGTGGTACCATGTAATCTGTGATGGTCTATTCTACTGGGAGTTTAACGGTCTCTCTGTACCTGTGTATTCTAATGTTTTTCATGTGAGTTCTCATGAGTTTCTCATGTCCAAGTAACAAGAAGAAGACTGGGGGAGACTGTGCATGGTTGAGGGGGACTGGGTAGACAGATGGACACAGAGGGAGACGGTGTAGACTGAGTGGTAATGTGTATGTGGAGGGTCCAATATGCTTTGAGGTTCAAACTGAGGGGTTACTCTCTCAAATGGCCATTGTGTTTTCCCATCACATGACACCTGGTCACAGACTTCTAATCAGACCTGGAAATATCCTTCAGTTTACAGCAGACACAGACAGTACACATACACACAAACAGTATACATGCACACATACTCACAATAGGCTGTTTGTTTTCCCCACAGAATGTGCAGCCCCACGTTCATAGTGACTGTGTTGGTGTCTTATAGGCTTCTTCTCCTCCCTTCATCCACCTCTTCTTTCTTCTTCTCTTTTCCCTAGTTTCTCCTCCCCCTCTCCTCTTCCTCGTCATACTCTTTCTGCTTCATTCATCCACCTTCTCTTGTCCTTCTCCTCCTTCACCCCTGCTCCAACCGGCCACATTAAATTGACGTCTTTATTCACTTAATATCACAGTTCCGCTCATGAACTACCAACTGATCCCTTTGATCCCCTTGGAGCATGAGAGCAAGCACACGGCCCTTCAGACCTGTCAGAAAACTGACGTGTCCTAATGAAGCCACAGTTGATGTAGCTTCCATCAGTTTTTCCTGAGCTCAGGTTTCATTACCCAAATGTAAACATGACATATCACAGATCAGAATAAGAGGACTACTTGGTGCTCAAACAGACATAATGGCTGACTTAGGACCCCAACATTTGAGAAATTGGATTTAAGGACCCATATCTGATAGGCTTTGTCTGCTTAGTCCCACAGCCACTGGAGGCTCTTTGGCCCAACACCAAGATTTATGAAACTCGTAACATTTATTAGATTTACTGGTATTAGTCAGTCTCACAGGCCGGAGACACAGAGTCTATAACATTTAGACATACCGCGACAGGCAAGCTTGACCATGATAACTTTCTCAGACACAAAAATCCATTTTTGTCCCCTTTCCAATTGTGTGTGTGTGATAAGTCATGTTTCACCACCTGTGCTTTATTTTCGATGCCAGAAAATCGTTCTCAAAGCGTGCAAATTGATATGTGATCCTGTGTTGAGCACAATTGCACAATAATGCATACAGACACAAACACACACATGCTTCCACATCCACACACAATGTTTCCAGTGTCCAGCTGTGTTCAGTCCCAACCTCCTACCAGAGGAGATCAGGCCCTGCAAATCACTGTTCAACTAGACTCCACTCCACCCAATTCTCACTCGCACATAAACACACACAGACACACACCCCTTCTCCCAACTCTGCTGCCGCCCCCTTCCACACACACACACGCACATGCGCACATGCACATGCACACGCACACACACAAACACGCACACGCACACACACCAAACAACAAACCCCCAAACACGCACACACACACACACACACACCTGAGGCCACTCCACTCCATCCCATGATCCGGCTTCTTGGTGCTAATGGTGTGTCTGCATCCACAGACCAGAACCAAGAAAATCAGAAGCAGATGTCTGGTCGAGAGTCCGTCTGTATAGCACCCCCCCAGCATCACTGAGCCCCTGTACAACAGGACATGACAGGTAGGTATGGGGTATGTGAGCCTGCAGTTTAGATATAGGACGTGTGATCAGGTACAGGGTTTACTCTCAGAGAGGGAATGGGCTGAGTGTTGTGGTCTGGTCATGCCTTCTAGTGTTCCCACGGGGCTGATACTCTTCAGGACAAAGACCCTGTCTGCCTGCCTGCCTGCCTCTCAACCTGCCTGCCTGTCTAACTGTCAGTCAGACTGTTGTATGCCCTGTTTTGTCTCCCTCTCTTTCTCGCTCTACCTCCATAAACTCAGGTTTTGGCTGAGGATGGCTCCTACTCTGGCCTGATAGGGTTTGAGGGCCATGAGGGGCCAGGAGAGTGCCAGTTTATGTGCAGACACACACACACACACACACACACAGAGGGGTCGATCGGAAGCAGATGTATAGCCGGACGGTTCCAAGTCTTCACAGTATACTGTTCGTTGATGTGTAAGCTATCTCCTGTCCAGATCAGTCTCTTTGTACACAGCCTGATATTAATCCTTGTAAAAAATGTCATGTCTTGTGAAATACAATGTAAATCAGTCTCAGCTGGACTTTCCAGACACAGTTCTCAGAATATGGCTCTTCATCTCCTCCACTCATCTCCTCTCCTCTTGGGTTGTTGTTGCTGGTAGAGTCTAGGACCTGTTGGACCTCTGTAATCTGTGTAACATGGCTACCACTCTGAACTGTTGACAATCGCCTGCTTTGTGTCCCCAATTACAGTGTCTGCCAGCCACTAATAGGACACATCAGGGGTG
Source organism: Hypomesus nipponensis (assembly GCF_054491055.1). NCBI lineage: Eukaryota > Metazoa > Chordata > Actinopteri > Osmeriformes > Osmeridae > Hypomesus > Hypomesus nipponensis. The sequence goes on from NC_140361.1 coordinate 8,993,702, forward strand.
CATTAGTAGTTGGCTGGTAATTCCCCATATTATATGACTATTATGGCATAGTGAAATCTTACTCACACAAACATACCATATAAACACAAATACCTGCCCATACATTGCAACAACAAACACATGCCCAATGTCAACAAGTGTCAAGTAGAAGCTCCACGAGAAAACACAAAACTGTCTCAAAAAACCTGATGACAGAGAAGGAGACAGACGTGTTGGCAGACAGACAGAATCGCAGGGTGGCAGACAGGAAGAGAGAGAGACAGCAGACCTGCTACGCAGCCACACAGAACCCTGGTAATACTCGGCAAGTCTCCATTCCAACATGATCTGGTTAAGATGTAGTTATGGATACCTCAGATGTGTGGAATGACACATTTTCCTTGTGTGCCATTGTCACAGGTGTAGTCCCATCGCCCCTCAGTATTGCTTCCCACTGATCTTGCCCACAGCGGTATTTGAACTCAGGCCCTCTGAGTTCGAATGTAACGACCACCTCTAATAATATTGTGTGATCGTTTTTTCAATGGTGTGGATGGTCAGTATTTATACTGTGGAGTGAGTTTTCACCAATTCAACTTGGGTACACCATCAGGGGCTGGAAGTCTCATAAGGATCATACAAATGGGAGCACATTTTCTCTTGGCAAGCTCTCTTGGTAAATCTGACCATCCGTCATACTCTATGTCAACCTATTGAATCTAGAGTGCCGTGTCCAACTGGCTCTTGAGCTACCCCCACTAGCTCCATCTCTCTTTCTCTCTCTCTCTCTCTCTCTCTCTCTCTCTCTCTCTCTCTCTCTCTCTCTCTCTCTCTCATTATCTCTCTCTTTATTTTGGGAATCTTTCACGCACTCTATCATCTATCTTTCTGAATCTCAGACTTTCATAAGAAGAGTAAGACTAAAATCAAGAGAGAGGGGGAGAGGAAAGAGTTTGACCCCACTGCAGGCAGAAAACAGAAACAACTTCCAGAATATAAACGTTGACATGCAACGTGAGGGTAAGTGTAAGCATATAGAAAACTAGGCTTAGAGTGAGAGACTGTCCTGTAGGCACTATTGTGTTTCTAAGGGAAATTCACATCCTGCCCCACAGTTCCATACAATAGCAATGATCTTTTAACTTCAACTTACTCTTATTGTATACTGAAGGAGAAACAATAGTTCTGTATGGTTACACAGTGGAGAGTGTCTGGACCTGCCCCTGGTTCCTCTTCACATCTGTAAGATGTGCATTCAAAGGTCAACAAGGGAAATACTTCTCAAAAACACATTTGAATTTGTAATATTCTCTCTCATTCTGTCAGTCTCTCTTTCCTCTCCACTCTCTCCTTCAGTTTCCTGCACTGGAACACATAAGGGAGGAAGTCCACACCTATCCTGGATGTCTCTCTCTCCATCCCCCACTCTCTCTCTTTCTCTGTCTCTCTGCTTTCAAATTGTTGCTGACTGGGAATGGAGACCTTTTGCCCTCCCAGTAATGCTGTAGTCCTTCCAAGAGGTCCTTGGCTAACAGGCCGGATGCATGCAGCAGGTTTGTCCCTTTGTTGATGTCACTGCCTGGGCCAGCGTCCGGTTTCCCATGGGTAGGGCCAGGGGGGCGGAAGGGGAAAGGGATTGTGTGCATGCGTGTATGTGTGTTAGTATGTGTGTGTTTGTGTGTTTGTGTTAGTGTGTGTGTGTGTTGGGGGTAAAGGGTTGAAAGGGTTATCAGGCAAGAAGGGGTCGAAGGGGATTGTTTTTGTCTGGAATGACTGACAATCAGTTCTCTCATTCTCAGACTCTGCACAATGTAGAGTGATGCTCAACTGCCTCACCCACCGTCCCCCACAAACACAACTGCATCTGGGACTGGAATATGGAAAGGGCTGTGGAGGGCATGGGTAGGGGTGATAATGATACAATGGTTATTTCTGGTTTGGATGCAATTTTCTAATCTTTATTAACAGCCAATGGGATCCCTCTTCTTTTAAAAACATTTTAACAAGCAAGTATTTCCCAAAAGCTTAATGCTTGTGGACAGGAACACAAAAAGTGCCTATTCACTCACACAAGAAAATTAACATTTGAATGCACACACACATAAACACGCACATTCAAGAGAAGAGCATGCCAGAGGAAAGATAGCTTCCACATGCAGCCATTGTCTTTCTTCACTGGGAGATGGGGATGGAGGAGTTGTACTAAACTCTTGATTGAAACTCAACACTGGGACAGGATTGGACACTGTGACCCACATGCCCAATAGGTCTCAGTTCATCATGCATGTCAATAAAAACTACTGTCATCTTTACTGTTGGTGAAGCTGTGTTTTAGTCCTGCTTTACAAGTCTCTCTGGGATCTGTAAACTGTAATTCACCTTAGCTAGCTGCTGCTTGTTGTTAATCAACAGTGAGGTTGGGAGCGCCTTCAGCCATCCTGACACTGCTGCTGCTGTGGGGTCTCTGTCTGCTACTGGTCTGTTACTAATGCAGTCTGTGTTATGCCTGCTGGACAGCTACTGGGATCAGGGACAAGTCGAATGGCCAAGTGCAACAGCTCTCTGATCCCAGCTGGAGGAAAGAAATTGCTTTTAACAATGGGAGATATATCTATTGCAAATTGACTTGGATTAACAATTTAGTTACAAAAGTATAGGTGTCTATAATGTGAGTTTAGAAGAAATGCGTCTTGTTCATTGATGTGAAATACTCTTAACTCCAAACTAATTTTATCCAGCTCCAATTCATGTTCCATTCTGTGTTTCTTGTTTTTTGGAAGTGTTAAAAACAATATAATAACATTAATTCAGTCAATAAACCATATTGACCCCAACCAATGGACAAAAACAGAGACACCCAGACTGTTAAAACAAAAACAAAAGCACATAAACACACACATTTACCAGACACATACAGACCCTTACACAAAACACATATATATCAAAACAGCATGTGCACACACTCTCACAGACAGAGACAAGCACAAAAACATGTCTCATTATCAAGGCCTAGTCCTGAGAGGACCAGACACATGGAGTCAATCCAGACAGCTGGAGAGAGCATACCTCCTGCATGCAAACTGAAGCTCCACCCCTTGATTTAAACACTATCAAATCCTGAAAGTCCTCTTCTTTTTTTTTTTGACAACCATATCATAAAAACACAAATCAATTTTTGACAGTTTGAAATAACATGACCAACTGTGACACCTTGGCACAGCACAGCGGACGTGAATCTACAGTCCCCATTAAGGTATATCAATGATGAAGCACTGGGTAGGAAACAACAGACAGACATGGTAATAATGTTTCATGCAGTTCACTAGACAATAGTTAGTTGTATATGTTATAGAAAAAGGTTTGAACACAAGCCTGTGACCTCACCAAAGCCACATGGCCCAAAACTTAGGGCGCGGCCCGTGTGTGTGCTTTGAGCACTGTGTACGTGCTGGGTTGTGTCTTTGGAGCCCAGGTCTAAAGTCTAAACTCAAATTTAACGTCTGACTTGTCTGCATTGGATCTCTTACACAATGTGTGTAAGTATGGTCTCTCTGCCATGTATATAATAAGTTGTTGTGAAACCAAGCCTGACCCATGAGAGCAGACAGGGGCCAGGGCTGTGAGGGATAGAGCAAGAGAAAAAGACAGAGACAGCTCCCAGCTCAACACATGACATTTTATTCATACATACATACACAGTTTTTTTCCATGTATGGCCTACATACACTGTACTGAGCAGGAAAGCCCTTGGGCCTAACTCTCTGCTGTCTGAGGTTTCATAAAACACAAGTATGAATAAAAACTGAACTGTTGGTAAAACTTGTTCTAAATGTCTCAGTTATGAGAGGCTCTGTGAAAACAGAAAGCTTTCACATCAATGTATAGAGACATCCTCTGCAGCCCTGGAGGGGTTTACATGAGTTTCTAGGACCCAGCCCGCCCCAGGAGCCCTACGAGCAGGGATCCTATCACTGAGAACCTGCCCACCCCAAGAGCCCTATGAGCAGGGATCCTCTCACTGAGAACCAGCCCACCCCAGGAGCCCTACGAGCAGGGATCCTCTCACTGAGAACCAGCCCACCCCAGGAGCCCTACGAGCAGGGATCCTCTCACTGAGAACCTGCCCACCCCAGGAGCCCTATGAGCAGGGATCATTTCACTGAGAACCTGCCTGAGGAACCACAACTCTGGACCATCTGAAGAGAGGGAGGAGTTTGTCAACAAAGATATCTGCTCAGAGATAATGTGAGCTGTGATAAATATTGAGTTTGTCTTCAAAGATATCTGCCCAAAGATAATGTGAGCTGTGATAAATATTGGAGATCTATTTGAAGATCCAGGTCCTGTGTATCTCCTGATGTGGAGTGGTTTCCTGTGAGAGAGGATGAAGGGTGTTTACAGTGGGATCAGGAAGATGGTTTTAGAGTTTATCCCTACGATGCTCTGGCTCCTAGCAGGCCAGAGCACAGGAGCAGCAGCACGTCCACACGATTCATTAGTCATACAAACACAAGCATGCATGCTCAAATAGACACACGCACACACACATAGTGTGTGGTTGAGGCATGTAATGAAGATGATCTGTGATAATGACATTGTAATGTTTTCATGAGAATAATGACAGGTTATTAATAACAACTTCCCTAAAAATAGAATAAGTGAGGGGTGTTTCTATAATCAGTGTGCCAGTGGACCATTAACACACCCAGAGCCGTTGAAAATATATTTGTGTGTGTGTGTGTGTGTGTGTGTATTTGTGCATGTCATTTGAATTTCTGAAGCTTAATAATACAGATGTGGTTCTGTATTGGACTTTTCTGTTTGACCACAAACACAAAACCCTTTTAGCTTGTTGTAGCTGGTCCCATTCAGTAAAAGAATGTTCTCTAGACAAAGCTTGACCATCCATCATACAGATTTAATTTGGGGAGATGGATGGGGTGGAGGGGTGAGCTGGCTATTGTCTCTTGTGTGTACGATATTTTAGAGAAGCTGGTTCAGTTCCTCTATTCACACACTGGATACACATTGGAACCCAAATGTGCATGCTTTAGACTAAGGGTTGTGTGTTAGCCTATGCATCTCTAACAGTTGGATTGGGTGAGGATGCATCACAAGGCAAACTTCTATTCATAAGAAAAGCAGAAGTAATAGTCGAAAGTAGCTTAAAGGCTACATTGTTGACATAAGAGGAATAAAATGTGTTGTTTAAAGCAGATAGGGTAAGTGTTGCTCAGCAATAACCTACTGAAGCCTATTGGCTCTATCATGAACATACCATTTACTGCATTTAGACAGTCCAACTTAAAGGCCAACATCAATGCCAGTCCACTCTAAATAGTTTGTAGTAGAAGAGCATGGTTGGCTTTTAGTTTCGAGACCAGAGGAAGATTGGGTCCTGCCACATGTGTCTGCGATTTGATTGGTTGTTGAAACAGGGCTCGCGGCTATAAAGTACTGCACATCCCCGCGCGTCAGAGTCCATCACCAGCAGAGAGAAGAAGTTTGGACAAATTATATAGGTGGTGGCCGGCGGGACAAGGAGTCGAATTAGCTTAACTAAAGTCAAAACGCCAAAGAGAGGAGCAAACACAGAGAACACTTGATCATTTAGTGGATTTGAACACATACGGATGTGCTGGGTTGTTGATTGGGACTCTCGAAAACAACAAACAGGGTAAGATAAACATCCAAACTCTGGGCTGGGACGGAGAGATGCCTCAACTTCACTAATGCTTTTAATTGTATTAAGCTTGACCTTGATTTAATTTTGCGTTTTGGGTAGGGTATCGTATTATGTAGCTCTACGCTCAACCTCACGCAACGTTGTAATTGATTTGGGTTATCACATTACATATGCGGTTACTCACAACAAATATGTACCCATAAATTAAGGTTTCTTAGTTTTAATTTAATGATGAATTTGATAGACGTGGTCTACCAATTGTATCACTCTCCCTTAAACTTATTTACAGGTTCGTTCTTATTGGGCCGTGACATAAATGCAGATACTTTGTTTCACATAAACCATTTCGATGAAATATATATTCAAATAGAAGCAGGCTTTAATCTACTTCCCTGGATGCCCATAGCCTATGTTTGTTGATTAACTTTGCGTTTGGGTGAGAACACGCACCCACGCACGCACAAGCATGTCTTCATGCAAGACCAGTAAAAAACATCGCTTAATGTTTACATTGAAAGCCACAAGCACTCAAATGTAACTGTTAATGTAACTAAAATTATATGTAACAAAACAGGTTACATGTAACGGCTAGCCTGATACGTTATTTTATTAACTAGCCTACATTTAATAATTACTTCTAATTGCTTCTAAGGCATGATGATCATGAATAAATATGTTAATGTAAAAATATTGGTTGCCATGGCATAGACTAATAATTTCTTACACTCAGGTCCATCTTTCCCTTTAAATCCTTTTATGTAGACTGAAACATTAATACCAAATTGCAGCATTGTCAAAGTCAATTTTAATATAATAACATAAATACTTGAATTTTTAAACAGCTGTAACTGGAATGCTTGAAATAATTTATTTAGACTTGGTAAGGGCGTAATTGATTTTCACAAAATCCATATGAGTGGGCTACAGTTGAAATTCTGTCGAGGGTGGTTGCGGTTCATGAGTGGTCCAGGGTCCTCCTTCCACAGCTGTGTTGATGTTTTCCTCTGCCCAGTGTTCTAGAATCATGACTTACGCTTCCAGACAGGATCCTTGACATCTCACAAGTTTTCCATCTGCCCAGACTGACGCTATGTTAGTGGCATTTCTATGTACATGTATTCTTGATTTCTTGGGTAAATTTGGACACTTTGTTTGTTTTGATGCAGAAGAAGTGCAACTGTGGTTTTCACTCCACACATTCCTGTCTCCCCTTCTTCTCAAACTTCTCCACTTTTAGTCTTCTCTTTCTCTTGCCATATCTTCTTTTCCCCTTTCCCCCTTTCCTTTATCATTACTTCTCGAAACGTTCCCATTTTCCCCTGCAGGTCCGTTCCTTTTCAAATGTGATTGGAGTCAGAAGAGGAGAGTGTAATTGCCAGACACTGTTTCTAAACTCATTTTTTTGATTAAACACATCAACTGAATTAAAACTTAGAGTTCAAAGCAGGCCTCCCTTGAGGAAAAGAGGTGGCCCAATTGACTTACAAATAAATTCCTTGTGGTATGTGTGCAACGTGCCATGTGAGTGTGTGTGTGTTTTGTGCATGCAGGAGAGAGAGCGGTCATTACATTCCTCTTTTTAGAATTTTGAAGGTTGAATTATATAAAAACAAGTAACATTAGACGATTGTTGCTCATGATGAACTTTCTGCTTCTCTCCAGTCTTCACTTCATTTCGACCCTATTGTGTCAGTCAATTATGGTTGTCAGTAAAGCATGAAATAGGAAATCAAGGAAAGAAAATACAAGGAGATACATAGCATGTGCCCAAGTGTATGAATGTCTGTGGGCATAGCATTGTTCCACGATGTCCCACCCACCCCATCAATTAGCCCATTCATCAGAAGATGCCCCAAGGCATTTTGGGGGGACTCATGACTGTGGAGTACTCTGGGAAACAATGTTTCTCTGTCTATCAGTCTCTACCATACACACACCCTCACACACAAATATGCACACACACACATGCAAACACAGGCCTACCTCACCCTTCTCTTGACCCACGGCATAAGCTCTCACCTTTATGTTTGCCCCTCCTTTTAGGTTTCTCATCCTTAACGCCATTTTCTCATTACCCAGTTCTCATTTCCATTATCATTCCTCAACCACAATGCAAAAAATACTGCTTAGAAGATACCATTAGACAACATACCTACTAAACCCTAACTAGAAAAAACTCTTGAGTTTAAGCAATATTACTGTTTAGTTTGGCTGTTTGAGAAGTTATTTTATGTCATGAAACTATTGAAATATCGAATCAGCCTATGTTGAAAATCTGTTTACTGATAAGGCTATCGTCTCTGCTTGTTTCTGCAGGAAATTAACGAGAACTGGCTTACATACTCTCGCTAGTCTCAGGAGTGTGTGTGTGTCTGTAAGTGTGTCTTTATGTGTGTCCACGAGCAGGAGTGTGTGTGTCTCTTAGTGTGAGTGTGTGTGCACACTTATCTTGAGTGTACAAGCGTGAGAGTGTGTGTTCATGTGTCCGAGTATGAGGGCAGTAGCGCTGCTGTGTGTCCTTGTTGCGGCCGGGGCTGGTCTGGGCGCAGCATCCCGCTTCAGCCGGGACTCCCAGAGCCTGGGGGAGGAGGAGGCCCCCAACAGCACCCTCCCCACCCCCCCTCGGCCCGCACGCCCCAACGCCCACCACCCCCCCATGTGCGTCAAGCCCACAGAGATCAAGCACGCCTTCAAGTATGTGAACACGGTGGTGTCCTGCATAATCTTTGTGGTGGGAATCATCGGCAATTCCACGCTCCTGAGGATCATCTACAAGAACAAATGCATGAGGAACAGTCCCAACGTTCTCATAGGAAGCCTGGCTCTGGGGGATCTGCTGTACATCCTCATCGCCATCCCCATCAACGTGTTCAAGGTAGGTAGCCACGCTGCACACAACCCACCCTACAAAGTGCTATACTGGATGCCATGCCGTTTTAATCTTCAGATCTGTAAAGACCCCATGCCATTCCACTATAGTTCCACACTTTGCTTTTAATCCGTTTTCCAAACGGCCGTGAGTGCACACAGTGAGCCAGCCCTGAAGGGAAGTTCACCTTTCACCCAGTCAACACCATAAACATTTCACCACTATTCAGACACATCGTATACAATGAACCTGAATCGCAGCACGTAGCAGAATCCCATGCGGTTGGCTTCAGTTTATGACTTCTGAAATCCATCATAATGACACGCTGTACGCTTATCAGTACCCTCCTAGTTACACACTGTGTCTGTACAGTGTCCATATACTTCTACTGTTACCTTGACCTACAGTGTATGCTGTCAGACGTCCTTATAGACTAGACTATCCTTAGACTACCCAGGCTGCTGTGAGGGGTGACAGAGACTGGGCCATTCAGGTTACGATTGGAGAGAATCCAATCTTTCTGCCCAGTGTTGATGCAGAGTGTAAACCTATTTAAAGGGGTGAGGGCTTAATGCTGCCACAGCCAAATTACATTTAGATTTAGCTGTGGGTTATTTGTTACCTTGGTAATGGGTTTTCAAAGGAAAATAGACCCTGTAACCTCCTTAATCAGCTCGGAGAGCTAACGCAATCCACTTTGAAAGTGGTTGATGTCTCTGGCTGTAAGAGGGAAGGTGGACATGTTCTCTGTGTGAACTTCACAGATACTTCATCTGTCTGAAATGGAACAAGGACAGATACAAAGTGAGAGTGTGTGTGTCATACTCAATTGATGTGAGAAAATAGGTAAGAACATAGATGTAGATGAAATAGATATACTTTTCATCACACAAAGAAAACTCACTATTTAATATTTGTTACATATGGTAAACCCATTCAAATAGTCATCATTTAATTTCACAGTGACAGGCTTGGTTTATCTACTAAGGTGTACCATAATGTAATGTGTCGAATGTAGTGACTTAGAATGTGTACAAAGAGAGCACGAAGAGTGTGAGATTTTCACCTTGCACCTACAGTCAAATATATCACAGAGATTTGATGTGATTTGTGTACGACATTATTGCTCGCTGTGTTTGGACTGACCCTTCCCTGAGCACCCCCACACCCAGCCCTTCAGGGTGCAGTAGAGATGAGCAGCATAGTTCTGGGGTTGATATTGGCTCTGGCTCCTGGGATAACAACAGAGGAGTCAGGGAAGAGGAAAGAGTCCCTAGATAACCCTGACTAAGACAAACTCGGGAGTGTCTAGGAATATATGCACACAGCTGAAACTGCTGACAGAAATGGGTTGATCTTTGACACCTTGTTTTATGGTCTTTCCATTCTTCTCCTCTCCTCTTCAGCTCATAGCTGAGGACTGGCCTTTCGGAGTACACATGTGTAAGCTGATGCCCTTCATCCAGAAGGCATCAGTGGGCATCACCGTCCTCAGCCTGTGTGCCCTCAGTATTGACCGGTCAGTATACAGTAGCTCTCATCAGATACACAAAGGCACAAACACACACACACACACAACGATGAATGGTCTTTCTCACACTTCATTGAATTGTGTAATTGACTAATATGTGTGTGTAGATACCATGCGGTGACATCTTGGAGCAGGGTGAAGGGGATGGGGATCCCCCTATGGAAGGCAGTGGAGGTGACGTTGATCTGGCTGGCTGCCGTAGCCCTGGCTGTTCCAGAAGCCCTGGCCTTTGATATGATGGAGATGCCCTACAGAGGCAGCAAGCTGAGGGTCTGTCTGCTCCACCCTCGACAGAGCACACCCTTTATGAAGGTACACACACTCTTTCATGCACACACATTCTCAATATTTTGGAGTCCCTCATCTCCCTCTCTTTAGGTATTGTGACTCCCTCTCTCTGCCTGTCTGAGGGTTTGGGTTTCCTGTCCTCAGTTCTACCAGGATATGAAGGACTGGTGGCTGTTTGGATTCTACTTCTGCCTGCCTCTGGCCTGCACTGGGGTCTTCTACACACTCATGTCCTGCGAAATGCTGAGCCGCAAGAAAGGCATGCGTATTGCTCTCAACGATCACATGAAACAGGTACTCAAACATGTGCGCCCACACACACAAAGGTTTAAGCGCAAAGATCTTGATTATTTCTCCCTGTCGTTGTGTTTAATCATGATAAATGGTTATGTTTGGATGTCCAATGATGCCAGACAAATGATGTACAGACACAAGATATATAAGTTTCAGACATGTTCCTCAAGGTATTATTCCAGTACAGTTCCACATTTTTCTTGTGACAAATGACCAGAACATTTGTCAGACAGAGATAAATGTGTTTGTGTTTGTGTCTTTGTGTGCATAGCGGAGGGAAGTGGCTAAGACGGTGTTTTGCCTTGTGGTGATATTCGCTCTGTGCTGGCTACCTCTTCATCTTAGTCGCATCTTGAAAAAAACGATCTACGACCAGAACGACCCCAACCGCTGTGAACTGCTCAGGTATGAACACACACATTCACACACACACACACAGATGCACACACACTTACAGTACACACACTCTGCCCTAGCAGAAACCTATGGGTAAGGTCACCAAAACTCATTGTTCTATGTTCTCTGCCTTTTCCTGTTGTTCCGATGCTGACCTCTGACCTTCCAGTTTCCTTTTGGTGATGGATTACATTGGCATCAACATGGCGTCGCTTAACTCCTGCATCAACCCCATCGCTCTCTACTTTGTCAGTCAAAAGTTCAAGAACTGCTTTAAGGTCAGAGGAAGTCCAGAGCGTTCTTGACATGGTTGACCTCAAATGCATGCTCAAATGTGTGGACACGCTGGCATACACACAGAGATATACATACCTCCACCACATCTGATGATAATATCCAGTGTGTCCAAAACTATATTTTATTCATGCCTGTCTGTGTGTATTATCGTCCCCAGTCCTGCCTCTGCTGCTGGTGTTACAGGCCTGGCCGGAATGTGGCCCCTACAGATGAGAGGGGGTCCGGGGTCCGCTGGAAGGGCTCCTGCCATGGCAACGGACTGGACCGCAGCAGTTCCCGCTCCAGTCAGAAATACAGCTTGACCTAAATACACACATTCACACAGACACACACACACACACACCAGACTTCCACCACAAATCTACTGTATGTACCCCAACCACCTAGCCCCCAGTCCCTGTTAAGAGTTGCTTAGACACTGACATCCCTTCCCACAAGATCAGCACTACCACTGCCGTAAACATGCCTTCAGACCACAGAAGAAGATGAGCAGGAAGAAGAATGGCCAGACAGGAGATCAGCTGGATGAGGAGAAGGAATGAGGGTGAAGGCACAGACTCCACATGAAGAATCCCACCAGTAGCTTGAGACTCGGAATAATACCTTGTAAAGCAGGACCAAAGCAAGTGGTAGCACTTTACCATGCAACCAACACTAGCCTCAGCTTGTATGATGAAGGGACTAAGTCCTGGCCAGGTGATTAAGCCCTCATTATGGGACAAGTCTACAAGACTGAGAGGACTAAAGACTAAGACTATGGAACACTGTTTTAATTTAAAAAGTGTATGGATGAAACATTGTAAATAAGTTAATACATGTCTGGGTATATGATGACTAGGTAGCATGTACACTTAGCGGCATATAGTGTACAGTATAGAATACAGTGGGTTTAGCCTTACTGTTAATACAATAAATGCAATGCTGTGAATACAGTGTACCAAATAAAAGAAAGCACATACACACAGTTGTAAATCTGCCTTGTAAATGTGACAAGGATTAAATCAAAATTTGAACTGCTCTGGAGATTGTTGAGAATTTTGCGAAAGGCAGGATAGACACACGGTAAGGTCATTAGATAACTCCTAGACGTTGTCCTAGCCATTTTCTTTACAAAGAGGATCTGTTGAAAGAGCTCCACTGTAGGGATCAACATTGTCAACTGACTTATGAGCTATAGGAGCATCATATTGGTATTTAGCTCAGAACAACAACTTAATATACATAACTGCAGAGAAAAAAGTAGTTGCCATGTCTACCTTCCTAATGCATGTGACATGTTGCTGGAGAGAAAGTTGTTTTCCCAGTTCTATATTGTCATGTGGCACAATGACCAATGTATGTTAACAAATACTGTGTGCTTCTTGCTCACGTGCTATGTGTGTTGGCCTTTTGAAATAGCACCATGTATAAAGCTTTCTCATATATTCAAAGTGAACACATATTTTTATAAGAAAATATAGTAAAAATTGTCTTTCAAAATGATCATCCATGTTTTTACTTTTCTGTGTTCATGAGTATCATACGTTAAAATATTATTTTCAAATAATTCATTTACACCAATGGTTTAGGTGTAAAGTATATCTCCAAGTATGTTTTTAAGATTAACAAAGCTTTTATACTATGTACTTAGTTGTTGAACAATATACACCAATAAATACTATTTTATAACAATTCTGGTTTTCAAAAAAACTATTCTTCTGAAGGTATATGACAACTCAAATTATACAATATGTTGAGCTATATCTTGTTTCATTTGATCATCTGATCTGCAAGAGTCTCTACAGTGTATACCTTGAGTGGAGACAACATATGGAAAAATTAAGCGATTTGAATGATTACTTAGAAATATGTATGGCATTTTTGAATAAGGTCCCACAGTTCAAAGTGCATGTCAGAGCAAATCCAGGGGTACAAACGTGAGAGCACCATTCCCAGGAAGACTGGATACACCCTGTAGAAGACGTCACCAATAAAAATATATTTTTAAAAAACGTTTTCCTTTTGAAATTATGAAATATTGCTGATTAGAAAATAAACTTGTTTGATCACTGAGCAAGAGGAACCCTCTCTAATCAACCTCATCCGTCAACAGGAACTGGCTGCATTCATGCATTTGTGTGTGTAAGCCTGTGATGAGACTGGCAGTTGGACTCGATTCCTAAACTCCCAAAGCAGTAACCAGATTATTTACACTCCTCTTCCTACTCCTTCCCTTCACTCCTTCTCCTACCCTCCATCTGGCTCTGTATGAGGTCCAGCTCTCCACATTCCTTTACTAATGGGGAGCCCATGCAATCAGCCTCTATTGCTTATCCCCCTCCCCCAAAAAATACTTCAAAAGGACTTTTTCAGAATTCTGTATAATGTCTTGTTCAAGTTGGACAATGTTCAAAAGTAACTTGAACACTTGAAAGGTACAAATACCGTCTGATGCCAGGTGGACAAACTCCAAGGAGAATAAAAGTTAACCTACAATATTTCCAGGGAACATTAATCATTACTTTTATTGTTCTACCTGAAAACAGATGCAAATTGAAAAAAAATATTAAGCATACATACACTTTGTAACAAATTGTTTTATTTTGAAACACAAAAAAGACAATACAGATAAAGCTGTACAGGTTTTCCATATTAATGAATAACTTCTATGGCTATTGGGTAATATAATATTTTCCCATATTAATAATCAGAAATTTACAAAATTGGGTATTTTTGTTGGAGAAGAGAGCCATTGGTCAATTTGGGGGTCACCAGAGCAGGCGTACAACCATTTTGACAGTGGCTTCTAGAGCTTCCCTGTGTGTGTGTGACCCTTGACCAGACGGTTCTCCGCTCCTGCTGTGTTGAACTGTGCTTCTCACTCCATAGGATCCCCCTGCGTCTCTTTGAACTCAGTCACCCGCGCCTGAGGAACACAGGTTTATTACCTCATTGGTGTGAACCAGCAAGCAGTATATACCACCCAGCAGGGAGGCTGTCAACACCATGACGGGTAGAGGAGAGACAGGGAGCAAGAGAAACGGAGAACCAGGGGAAGAAAGAGAGAGTTGTGGGAAAGACAGCCTTCCACCTATTCCCTTCAAAACAAGAGATGGCCAAACTTGCAAACAACCTTTCCTGCTTCTCATGTCCACTTTCCTGACATTTTCATGAGCATCCGGTGTCTTATGACACCTGCATACACTCCTCTGTGTTATAGAGTGTATTGTACCTCGAAGGTGTTGAGGACATGCTGACAAACATCTGTGAGTTCATTTAGACCTCTCCTGAGAGGCTCCACTGCTGCTAGTCCCCCTGAAACAGACCAGAAACACAGGCGTTGAAGTTAAGGCGTTCACACACACCCACACAGGCCTTGAAGAAGAGAAAGACAAGGAATACTCAGTGTACTTATAAATGAGTTTGTGAGAATGTATGTGTGTGTGTGAGTATTGACACCATGTGAGTGAATCGTCCTTGGGGTGGGTAAAACATGGCTGGGTGTGGAATGTCCTTCAGCTACTATAAAGCTAACACACAAAAACAAGGTTGTTTTCACATGTTTTCTGTATTGCTTTGATGTCAAAGCAGAAGGTTGTTTTCTTCGGCAGTTGACAGGTGACTTGCGTTTTAAATGTGTGTGTGTGTGTGTGCATGTTGATAGCAGTCCGTCACAGACATTCCTCCATCAACTGTGTGAACGGAAAGTGAAAGCATCAGACTCCAATCAGTCTGTTTACTCTCTACAACCACTGTAGTAATGTTTACATGATGTTCTCATTTTACTTTTCTCTGTAATTTTCTCTCTCTCACAAAATAATGCATCTAACCTCGAGTTTGGATGCGAAAGTTGATTTTGCTCTCAGAAGGATGGGTGATGCTGTACCCACAAAACTCCACGTCCGGTCTGTAAAAACACACACAATGCTTATGTCTTACTGCTCACCGATGAGATCACCAACCACAACCTTACAAAAAAAGACAGAAATTAAAATGTTCCATCTGTCAAGCGCATCCCTTTCATCTCTAAGACATATGACCATTGGTTAGCCAAATAGTTTGTAGCAGAGAAAAACTGAAGTATAAATCCCTGCCACCCTTTTTAGATACACGGTCACAGAGTAGCCTTGGCAAAGCTGAGGGAATGCTGATTATCAGAAACAGGGTTGAAGGTTAAATGTCAATGTAAGGCAGACAGCTGACCTCTTCATGACCATGTATCGAAGGGAGTTTCCCAGTGTGTGGTCTTCTTCATGCAGCACAAATGTCACACAGCCCTCATCGGCCCCATCAGCCTGCACCTAAAGCACAGCATGAACACAACCTCTTCATTTACCAAACACAATAACATTCCTGTAGCAAAGTAAAGTACAGGCTTATATTAAACAGGATTACATCATGTTATTATATGATAAGCCTATTACATGAGTATAACGTTAAAATAAAGGGTGTTGTCAGGGGGAGATTGCTATTCTGATTATTCAAAACACTGCCACCCTGTGGAACAAAAAAAACAGTCCAGACTGTTTACTCGGGCTCCAAAAAAACATGGCTAACGAGATGCAATAACATATCAACTTCTGTAACATACACCAAAGTCTAAAATGAACTATGACATACAGTTAACTAGTTGCGGCTCAAGTTATATTAGTTATATTACATAGCTGGTGCGACCAACCCCACACGAGACCACTGTTTTGCTACATTGTGTACGATAAAATAAATGTACTTCAGTCAGATATTATGTGAACCAATCATACAGGATGCCTCTTTTAAATAGAGCGTGCTTCAATACTTATATAGTCTCTTACCATTTCTAATACCGGCTTCTTTTCACCATCTGCCCCTGCCATGCTGGAGGATTTGAGACACCAATTTGACAGTCGCAGATATGTGACGTTGCGATGAAAACATGTGACGTTGTGGACAGAAACGCCCTGATAGTCGGAAGTGGCAGGACTGTAGTACATTTACTCGAAACAAATGCCAGTGACTGTTAGGACCCTTGCGAAAGGACTACAGTTCCCTAAAAAAATATATCCGCTTTTAGTGTTCAGCGGTTTGAGAAACAGAAGCTTTGAGCACAAGTTATTCGAAAAAGGATTAGCAACATAGCTAGATTGTTCTTTGACTGTTGGAAACATATAGCTTGCCACATTTAAAGACTATCCAACGGTATTTATGTCCGAGGAAAAATAGCTGTCAGCTAGCTGTTGCTACGATTTACATTAAGAGATTCCTATTGTGATAGCTAGTTAGCTAGCTAAATGTTAGCTGTGTGTCGTTGTTGTGGCTTAGTTAGCTAGTCTACCTAGGCTTGTAGTTAGTTGTGTAGCTAGCATGTGAGCCACTGTTAGATGGACATCTAAAACTTAGCTGAAGTGAAAACGAAAGTACTCGTTTGGGCGACCATTACTTATGCGTACCATTATTGCGTTTCAACCGACATTTACTGAATTACCTTATGGATTTGTTGATCAATGTTAGCTCTGGTATCATGCGATCAGAACACTTTAAGACAAGTAATTACTTGTCCGGAGGTGCCAACACTTTATTCTATCTGTTTTCCATTCTTCTTCATTCCTACTTTTTCCCCTCTTCATGTAATCTGCTTCTCCTTACTTTTCTATTAATTAGGGGCATCTGATCTGACAGACCTGTCCTGATCCCCCCCTGACCCCTGCCCTGACCCCAGCCATGGCAATTCTGTTTGCGGTGGTGGCCCGTGGCACCACCATACTTGCCAAACATGCTTGGTGCGGCGGAAACTTCCTGGAAGTTACTGAACAGATCCTGGCCAAGATACCATCGGAGAACAACAAACTCACCTACAGTCATGGCAGGTACCTAATAGACAAACACATACACTCCAAGTGTTGTTCAACAAAAAACGTTACTTTACTCTTGGTTTTTACAGTATATACATAAACACATTGATTCTCTTAGTGAATTACATTCCAAGATTTAATGATTGAGCTTCTCTGTTCTATTTCAGCTATCTCTTCCACTATATCTGCCATGATAGAATCATCTATCTTTGCATTACTGATGATGTGAGTATGCAGTGAGCACTGACATGATGTATGTCCTTGGAGTGTGTTTGTATGCATGTGTGTGGACATTTTACTGAGTGTTTACAATAACCAGTGTTCTGTTGCTATATGTGTGTTTCTAGATAATGCCCATTGTGAGGTAAGTACAGCCATTATTGGGGACTACAAATAATTTATCTTTCCCCCATCCCAGGACTTTGAGAGGTCTCGTGCGTTCAGCTTCCTGAGTGAGGTGAAGAAGCGCTTCCAGACAACGTATGGATCACGAGCACAGACCGCACTGCCTTATGCCATGAACAGCGAGTTCTCGTCCACTCTGGCCGCTCAGATGGTGAGGATATAGAAGCCCTTACCCGGGCAGTAACCTTTAAGTGGGAGTAGGTTGATAAACGGGTTTGACTTTAAGGCGTAGAAATGAAGGTTTATGTGTAACAGAGAGGAAGATTGGGGGAGTTTGGAAGGGTAGAGTTACAGTAAAGATATGTTGTTGGGGGATGGGGCTTTGCAGGGGGGTGAAAATGCAGCGTGACTCCACTGTGCCTAAGGATGAACAAAAGCATGATCACACCAGTGAGAACAATACACACATTCACCCACCAACATCATTTACCTTGTGGGACTTATTTTGTAGGCATTGGCTGCCCCTGAAGATATGAATTTGTCACAAAGATAAAGCATATTTTACAATAATGCGATGATTTGTTCTCTGAAGTGGATATAAGATCCCCACGAGACGTTCACCTGTAGTGTCTTGCTTAACTTTTTATCTGTTTCAACACTTCTTTACATTCTCTCACTTTCTCTCTCTCTCTCTCTCTCTCTTTCTCTCTCTCTCTCTCTCTCTCTCTCTCTCTCTCTCTCTCTCTCTCTCTCCCACTCTCTCTCTCCCACTCTCTCTCCCACTCTCAGAAGCACCACTCAGACTCTCCAGGTTCTGACCGTGTGACTGAGACTCAAATGCAGGTGGATGACCTAAAAGGCATTATGGTCCGCAACATTGGTGAGATTCAGCCTCTTTAAAACCAACTGTCTATCGTGTATGTGTCAGTTATTCAAGTCAAATAACATTTTTACGATTGTAGCATTACTTCTTATTAGTGGGCTAAATCAAATGGGTTTGGTGAATGTTCCCCTCTTTGTGAAAACAGTGTCTTTGTTGGCCTCTGTTTGACGTTGTTACTGCAGTTTCCTAAATCCAGTGTCGTCGTGACAACACCAGAGATAGAGAAAAATATGCAGCTTCAAGCTCTCCAACTACAATAGCTGTTTTTGGGATTACACATACCATTCCTGCTTTAAGCACATCCCCAGCATCTCACAATGGACTGAAATTACTTTCGTAGGAGCTGTTGTTGTTTGCCCTAATCTCCATAGTTCAGGGTTAACTTGGTGTATGTTCTGATTTGTAGACCTTGTAGCTCAGAGGGGAGAGAAGCTGGAGTTGCTTATTGACAAGACAGAAAATCTGGTGGATTCGGTGAGTTGAATTATTTTTTCTTAGATTTATCTTTTCAACACAGTAACAAGGACACTACTGACTTCCTCCCTTCTTCTCTCCTCTCTACCAGTCGGTTACCTTCAAGACTACTAGTCGTAACTTGGCAAGAGCCATGTGTATGAAAAACCTCAAGCTGACTGTCATTGTGGTACTAGTGTGCCTGGTGAGTATGGCTTCAAATGCTGCTTCAATGCTCTGCGTGAGTGTGTGTGTGTGTGTGTGTGTGTGTCTGTGAGAGAATGTGGATGTGCCTTTGCATGCTACTGTTTGATCTGAACTGTGAGTCTCTGGCACCTACAGGTGCTCCTCTACATCATAGTCTCTGCCTCCTGTGGGGGTCTCAGTTGGCCCAGCTGTGTGAAGAAATGAGAGACCAAGAGGAAGAGATGGAAAAGAGGAAGAGAGGCAGAAGCCCCCATTTGAACTTTCCAGCGCTCCCCACTCTGGCAGTGGACTCAAAGGGAAACATACCACTCTCCTCCTCTCTGCTGTCCTCTTCCAGCCTCCACAACCCCAGAACGTTCATCTTCGTCTTCCTCCTCCTGCCTCCCCCTGTCCAACCTTTCTCCTGCTCCTCACCAAGGAGGCCAGTAGTTATGCCATGACTCTCTCCACTTGAGGAGGGCTCCCCGCCCCCCTCCCCATACCTTAAAGACTGCAGCTATCTGGTCTGTGTGCAACACCCGTCTTCTCTGGTACTGTTCTGGTGTTGGTCTGATTCACCCACCCAGACCCATGATTTATTGTACACCAGATCTGATTTGTAACTTGTCTGACACATTAACCCTCAGAGACAAAATTACCATTGCTTTCTAGCATAATGAGCCATTCAACTATAACAAATACTGTATGAACAATGGGATAGTCAGGCTTTTACTTTTGATTTAAGGGCAGGTCCTGTCAGACTGGAGAGGCTGGGGTACATGTCACGCTTTAGAAACGAGTGAGCATCTACAATAGACATGTAGGGGGGTAAATATTGTCCAAACAACCAAAACTAATTCCCCTATGGTTTAAAGGAAGATGGGAAACTGAACAGTGTATTAGCATGAACTAAATAATGCCAATACCAATAGAATTCCAGGTATTTGACTCTATGGGTTAAATCAGAGCAAGAATGGTCAAAGTACGGTTAAGTGAAATAGGTATTTAATAACTTTGCAAATGAATGAAATCAATTACAAGGCAAACATGTTACAATATGAAAGTTTTCAATCTTACCTACTCTACCATGATCATTGTAAATCAGAGAGAAAGCAAGAGGTGAGGAAGGAGTAGGACAGTAGGACAAGGCAGAACTGAGGAGAAGGTCTCAGGAGATGAAGAATCCAAAGAACAATGCATTACAATTCCCTTTATACACAAGAACAACCAATCAGACCACATCTTGAATGGGGTGTGAGAGCCATCAAGTTGAGACCGTCCAGAAACTCCAGACTTTAGCATATGAGAGGTGGGGGCAGGTTTGACACCCAGCCTTACAATCCTCCCTCTTGGACACAAAAGCACATGAAAAGCTGCTGTGTTCATCCTGTGATAACCTGCACCCATAGCAAAAGGAACTTGATTGCAGACAGGTCAGCATTGGGATTCTAATGGTCATGGCTATTGCTCAGAGGATCACTTTTGGATCATGGCTAGTGCTCAGAGGACCAATTTTGGATCATGGCTATTGCTCAGAGGATCACTTGGAAGAACCTTTGTATTGGCATGCAGACGTGCCCTTGGTTAGCATATTCCTGCTACTTACGTTCTTGTCCTGTTACAGCAGAACACAATTGGAGCACAGCACTTGGTTAACAATGAAAATGGTAAAGTTTGGAGTGGTCTGGGGTCTGAGTGAGTCGGATTGGATACAAATGGAAATTAGTGAGACAGTGTCCTAAAACTCAAATGGAAAAAATAGGTGAACAACAGTCCTCCCTTTTGATAGATGAGAGGTAAACAAACATATCATCTAGCAGATGAAAATGGCAATTAAAACAAAAGCGTTCTTGGGTTCAAAATAAACAAAACACAAATTACACAGCAATCATAAAATAAAATACAAGTTATACCAATCTACATTTACAGGTCAGGAACCAATGTGAGTTTAGCTAAAACCTAGAACATTTACCACCAACTCTATAAAACACACAAAGGTACATACTGATCCATAATACCCAATACTCATCCACACAAACCAACATAGGAACTAATGGATGGACAAACCATATGCACTATGCATATGCAGCTAAAGGAACTGGAGCAGCAACAAATAAACTGTCCCGAACGAATCTTTGAACTACAACAAAGACTAAACACAGGGGTAATACAGTAGGAATGTAGCAATATCACAATTTGGACCTGAATTAAGTAAATGTAAAAGATAGTTGGAATTGCATGTAATCACATTAAAAAGTTTAAGATTTGGTTGTCTTGATAAAGGCTCAGCTTATGCTGCATGAAAAATGGGGGAGGCCTACCCTTTCCCAGATCCCAACATTTGGACTCAGTGTGACCACTTCTTAGACAAGCACGACAAAATCTAACTTTGTTGTTAGCATAAAACAAGCGTGTGGGTGGAATAGGCATATTTCTGCCAAGATCCCAACATCGCATTTCGGTGTGTCCTTGTCTTTTACAGAAGTTACACTGTATATGATGGGGCTGCTGGGGCTTGGGTTTTGCCTCTGTCGCCATTTTTATGGCAGCAATGCGTGGCCGATCAGGAGCACGACGGTTCTTTGTAGAACGCGGTTTGGGAATTTGCGCACCAATTCCACTCTCTGTGTCTGAACACTCATTAGTAGAATGTGAGCCAGCATGGCTGGTCTCTTCACTGGTTTTATTAGCGGTGTGTTGCCTTGTGGCACTGAAAGGTGTCGCTGCTTTGAGGACAGAGTTGAGAAGACATTTGCCAATTAAATGTACAGTAATCTTCAATGTTTGTTTCTTTTCTGCTTTCTTTTTATGGACTCCTACAGTTCGCCAATGTTCAATTATTTCAGCTAGCGTAAAATCAATTTTAAGACCGTTCTTGTCTTTCTTGCTCAATTGAGATAACGTTCGGTTAACGCTAACTTCTTCCCATAGGTTAAGTAATTTGTTAACTTCAGTTTCCCATTCCATTTTTGTTCATTTCATGCAGGAGCTAATATCAGAAACTAGTAATAGGCTTCTACCAACAGAACCAGGTGGAACACAATTAATGTACATTTGTAAATGCTTACTCACCGCACCATGGTTTGAAACGCCGGTTTGCCTAACTGTAACTGAATTGCTCGAAACATATCACGTCGTCGGGGTCACCAAAACTGTAGGGGGGTAAATATTGTCCAAACAACCAAAACTAATTCCCCTATGGTTTAAAGGAAGATGGGAAACTGAACAGTGTATTAGCATGAACTAAATAATGCCAATACCAATAGAATTCCAGGTATTTGACTCTATGGGTTAAATCAGAGCAAGAATGGTCAAAGTACGGTTAAGTGAAATAGGTATTTAATAACTTTGCAAATGAATGAAATCAATTACAAGGCAAACATGTTACAATATGAAAGTTTTCAATCTTACCTACTCTACCATGATCATTGTAAATCAGAGAGAAAGCAAGAGGTGAGGAAGGAGTAGGACAGTAGGACAAGGCAGAACTGAGGAGAAGGTCTCAGGAGATGAAGAATCCAAAGAACAATGCATTACAATTCCCTTTATACACAAGAACAACCAATCAGACCACATCTTGAATGGGGTGTGAGAGCCATCAAGTTGAGACCGTCCAGAAACTCCAGACTTTAGCATATGAGAGGTGGGGGCAGGTTTGACACCCAGCCTTACAGACATAATGCTGTAGATACGACAGAGTGATGTGGTGTCATGTTCTTGTCCAGGTGAAGGTCAAGGCCCTTCAGTTTGACAGTTACAATAGCGTATTCTCCTAATTTAACCACTATAGACGGCCTATGGAGTATCTAGCTACTACAGTAGGTTTCCCCTCAGCTGCATGGCTTTGCCACTAACCCTACTGGTCAGTGTGTTTAATGTCAAATGTTTCTAATGGAATTGCAACCAGATGTCTCCCCAGTTTTTTCCTGAAACAGCTTCTGTGATGTCCTGTCTGTTTTGTCATGGTCAAGGCACAGTTACGTTACAGATGTCTATATCTCTCTATCATTATAATATGAAAAAGGTTTATTGCACAAAAGAATAAGATGATGGTGACTGAATAGATATTTCACTTTAAAATGTTAAATAGACTGAGTGGTTCCAATCTCAGTAAGCCAAACCTTAGCTTTTCTCCTGCACTCTAATCGGGTTCTCAACATGTCCATCTGTCTTTTTTTCAACAATGCACTTTTGACATTGTATGTTTGCTTCCTGCCATCATATGGTTTATTATCATGTAATTATTAAATTATTGTACATCCAGAATTGAAATAATAAAATATTAGAATATCTATGTCTGAATTGTCATATTCAAAAAAATGTTATAATGAATGCTAAAGAACCACTGGTTATAAAATGGACTGTCATACTGTCCTCATGCATATTGATTGGCAATTGTTCAATTTTACTTAACTGACGAAGTTTGTACCCCTGTCTGGTCATGGTAGACAACGACCTATCAGGGTAAAGTTCATGTAAACAGGAGAGAAAGGCAATCTGGCCAATATCGAGGGAACAGATTTAGATGTAGCCAATGCAAGATCTGGCTTTGTAGATCATTTTAGTTTTAGCTGATAGAGGGCAAGACAAGCTCTAATCATGAAGAGTATGACATCACTTTTCGTCCAGGTGGTTTAATCAGGTGAAGAAACGCTTGGCTTTGACACAACTGAATTTCAAGCAGCCTAATGCTGCAAAGCAGCGAATGGCACATTAAGATGAACTCCAATGCAAGGAAATAGGGTGAGTCAGCTAGCCAACTATAGTTGTCACGGCAGTCAAACGTTTAATAAGGCCCGTAGGTTTTTCTTAGTGATGTAACGCCAAATTGAACGTTGTTCCTCTGGGTTGGAATTCCGATAACTGTTAATTGACTTACCTTCTTTTTTTTTCAACTTTCTTGAACTTACGCTAGTGTTTGTTTAATGCAGTCGTTTAATGCATTATCATTGTTAGTATTGCCTAATAAGATTGTTCAATGGGGATACGTTTTTTTTAAGTATATGGTGTAGCCGGTGCTGTAGCTAGCCAGTACGTTGATGCCACCCAGTGGCTTCCTCTAAAACTAAACTCGTTGCATTGTTTGCGTATTGAAGTTTTTTTTGAGATTCTGTCAAATCTCATAGAAGGATTATATGATCTATGTAATACAATTGTATGTTCTCCTTATTATTCTTTACAATACTTACATCGAATTTCATGGAATTTTAGTAAATACTTGACAGAAAAAAATGTGATAACAGATGTCTTCTACATGTAAGCATTTTCTTTCTTTACCGCATGTTTACCACCCTAGTCTATTAATAGTCTTCATGGCGAAAAGAGGTCCCCAGCAACAAGTGATATGTAGCCATCAGGTGTGAGGAGGGGCCGGTTATGACCTCATGAGTAAGGGGATCTGTCTTATCCAGAGAGGAATGAGTTACTAGAAATACACCCAGCCAGGGTCCATTCATGCTATTTTCTCTGTCTTCTATAATACCCTCCATTCCTCTGACTGTAAGCAGCTTGACTGAGGACTACTGTGCTGCCCTCATAAGCTGATATGAGTTTCTAACTCTGGGTTAAAGTCCAGCTTTAGAATTTAAACACTTTTTTTTTTAAAGGTGAATTCTAAACCTGAGGTTGTCACAGTACTGAAATGCTAGAGTAAATTTATGTTCCTAATCTTATGGAGGTTCTCAGTGCACTCACAAACCTTGCAATCCAAATAACCAATGAAGCAGCGTCTAATTTAATTGGGGTAAAGGAGAGTGAAAGACTTAAAGTTGGTTGCTGACAGTGGCACTGCTTTTATTCAGTAAGTAAAACTTCATGAATAGTTTTTCACATCATAGCCAATTTGTATTGAGCATATTAAGCTAGTGCACACAGTAAAGCCAAGTAATACATTGTCTAGTTAAGCTAACTAGCCAGGCTCACTGGTGTCTTTTTGTCCTGTCTTGTACAGTACTCTCCAGAGAAGGGTCATGTCACTGGCATGTAGGGTGGAATCCCCAGACTTGACCTGATGCCCTGCTGTCCTCTGGGGCTCTGGCCCAGCACAGGCACTGAGCTATGGGCGGGTGTCTCTCCTCATAACCCGTCTGTAGTTAACACCGCCTGGCATCCCCAGTCCCACAGGCAGGCAGGGGACACATAGGACTGGGCCAGGACGAGGGCAGGGCATAGCAGGCTTTGTAGGGTGCCTGGGGGCTTAAGAAGTAGAGCAGCAATGTTACATTTATCTCAATTGTCCATATCTAATGTGAGGATGTTCTGAGGAGTATCATGGATACCGGAGCCATGAGGTATGTTAAGATTAAGTACTTGTAGTGATGGAATACCAGACAGTGTTTTTATGACTAATTGAACAACCTTAGGATTCATTTCTGTTTATCAGAATAAACTCACTGACTGGTTTCCTGATATTAACACACTGTTCCTTCAGCTGCAAGTTTACCCTGAGAGCTGTGAGGCTGCAGTATGGTCAAGCTCAGGTGGACGATTATCAGAATTGAGGGTAATCTTCCTCAATTTCACAGGAATTCAAAAATCTATAACGGTTGTTTTTGTGTTTATATTCCTGGGGATTTGGGGGATTACAGCTCTTTTTCCTTAACATGCTAGTTGTCATTCCCCGCTGTTTGAAATGGGAGTGATTATCTTCTAAATGTTCCATTGGGAGTCATTTTTGGTTCAGCACAGTCATTACCACAGGATTCTGGGAACCAAAGGTGAGCTGTAATCCTATCCTATTCCCTCCTCACATAACAAACTGCTGGGCTCAGGTAGATGCGTTCTGGCAACTACATGTAATTCATCCATATTTAGTTAAAAACCTGTATCCAAAAGTCAAGTGTTGTTGCAATACAACAACATTCAAACAGGTCCGGCCATTTGTTAAAATATATATATTTCTAAATGGGTTGTAAAACCACTGGCCCTGGTCAGGTTTTCTTATATTTTCTGGCCAATTAGGTGTGTAAGGCCAGTGTAAGGTCCTTATATGGATTAGGCAGAAATAGCCCTGGTCCGAGCCTAAGAGAGGTTTACATAGTTACCTATGTGATAATGTCAGGGTCAGGCTCTGGGACTGCTCGTTGCACTATAGCAGGCACACCCTCTGTCTGGATGATTGATATCTCTATAGAGTAGGTGTGAAAATCTAAACTAATGACTTTGCTTAACTTCACAAATGACCATTGCAAATAAACCATTTCCAAATAATTTCTGTGTTTTGGGTCTTTCTAGCAGTATGGTTGTGTCACAAGCAGAGTAGTTAATAGTGCGTGAACTCTTGTCCCATATTGAGGCCCCTTCTTATTTCACTCCCCTTCTCACATTTTTCTTGCCAAATAGCTGTCTGATCTATCCCTTCATAAGAGACTTTGGCTGCTTAGCAACAGTGAATGGCGATTCGGCTTGGCCACTCCCCCGCCGTCCACAGTGGGCCTCGGCAGGGATAAGGTAACCAGTTGTGCTGCCTCATTCTAGCTTCCCTCCCTCCCTCCCTCACATGCTCCCTCTCCCTGCTGAAAAGTTAGTAGTGGTGAGCAGTGAGCACAGTCCTGAGCTGGACCTTGAGATGCCAGCAGTGACAGCCGTCTAGCAAGTGCAGTCTTGTCACCGGCAGTGTTGTACTGCAGTACTACTGGGTTGGGCTGGACCGAACCACATTCCTGCAGGAAGGGGGGAGGAGGAGGGGGGCGGGGGCAGTAAGAGAATATTCTCTCTGCACATAGAAAAAGCAAAGGGGTGCCCTCAGTTTGGCTGTTGCTGATGCACGAGTGTCCTGGAGAGGGAAGGAGCGAGGAAAGGGAGGGAGAGCGAGCGAGTGGGAGGGAGGGAGAGGGAGGGAGAGGCAGGGAGGGAGGAGTAGAAAGTGTCTGTCTAGCATTCATCACACCCCAGTGGCTGTGCGAGACCACACAGAGTGGGGCCGGTTTGTTGGTTATTTAGCTGGCTGTGCCTCCTAGTGCTGTGGGAGGCACTAACGGGGATTGGCAGAGAGAGACAGATCAACCTGGGAAGATCCTGAGTGATCCGCTGCCCGATACGAACACATACACAGCCACGATAGGTAAGGCTTCTTTTTCTTTCTCCCTTGCTCTCTATTTCTCTTTTTTTCCCCCTATCTCTCTCACTCTCTCTCTGCAGATCAATGAGTAACTTGGCTAAAGTGTTTTAGGTGATTGAGAGTTGTCAGTGTGTCAAAGTTGGTAGAGCATCGGCGGCTTAAGATACTGAAGCTAGCACTGTGTGTGTTTAGCTTTGAGTTTGTATCTTTCAGTGTTGTGTTCTCTCCAGAGTCTGGCCAGGTGACATGTCTTAGATTCAGCTACGGTGGCTTAAGTGTTCCATGACATTAGTTCTACCATGGTTTTCTTCAGGCTGGTTTGGGTCAACGTTTACATAATAGTTTAATAGCTATTCAGCCTTCGGTCGCCTAAAGCCTCAGAAGTGAATGAACGTTCAGGCTAAAGACTAAACACAAGCCCTGGAACTGGCAGGACTTGCTTAAGTGCAGGTCCAAGGTGCGGCACATGTTTTATATCCTTAAGCAAGCGACATTCAAATGGGGGTGCCAGTCTTGTTGTAGTACATAGCTGTTTCTGGCTAGAGAAGTGTAGAGGTGACTAAGCATTCTGTCTGTTCCCAAGGAAACCTTTCATTTTGCCAAGAGGCTGAGAAGGGAGAGGGTTGTGTCGCTGCTCTGCCTTTTAGGCAAACATTATGGCCCTCTGATCTGGACTATTGGACTAATATCCTGGAATGTTGATAAGTACTTCTAATGGTCGGTAAAAGATTCAAGCGAAAAGGTACAAAGAGAAATGGACACAGTTTTGTGATGGTTATCCTCAGGGCATTCAGGAAGTACACTGGCCCAAGTGAAGCATGTCATTCAGTTTAATTTCAGAGGTATGCTGTACCTGTGCTCAGCCACTTATCTCCCCTAGTATTAGCACTCAACTGATTGACAATTAAGGGCTCACCTTCAGATTCACAAGATTGTCTGTTTTAACTGTTGCCATATTTCATGTTCAGATCTGTCTGAATTCTCTCTCTCGCTCACTGTTAATCTCGCGTTCTCACACTCTTGTTTGAGTAAATTAGTAAGTAGGAAATGTATAGAAATTCCCCTTCTAGTCCCTGATATTGCGTGACACCATCTCTTCAAAGGCAGCGTTTTATCTGGAAAGAATTCCAAACAGTCACTGCTGAATCATCATTAACTTAATTAATAGCCCATACAACCCAGTATTCAAACTCCCAGTGGTTGGTGTAGCACAAGCTATGTGATCAGAGCTTCAATCTCCATGAAAGAACCCCACAGTGTGTAACTAGTCAGGCCAGATGATTTAGTTACTGCTCGAAACGGAGCATCCCAGCCCTGCAGCTACTGTCTCCAGTTATCTGCCATCTACTGCAGGTGTCTGTCTCCTCTACGGCACCACTGCAGGTGGGGGGATCGCTGCAGCTACTCTGGGTGTCACTGCCACTTGATGGTGACAAATGAGATGCCTTCCTGGTTCTATTCATGAACCAGTGGGAGATGATCAGAATAGACCACAGTTGATACCCAAACCATCCCAAAAGTAGAGCATGTGCTGTTTGGGCGGCAATCAGAAGAAGAGTGACACACCAAGGTTCTCTGTGACTCCAGGAAACTTCACTGGTGCCAATGCAAACTGGAGCTGGCTCACTTCAGTGGGTCTATGATTTCTGTGTGGATAGAATGTCTTGTGACTGATTCTCCAGGAAACCACTGACGGTCAAAGGCAACTTGGCTGGCAGTGCATGTTGCAGAGCACACATTCAAGCAATTTGCTGCTTATTTTCAATTGGCTAGGCTATAAAATGTTCCTTAGTTGATGTAGTGTTGGCCCTGTGAGAGTGAGATGGCCTTGCCAGTCCTCTTCGTCCCTCCTTTCCCACTGGTCCCCTCCCTCTCTTGTTATTGAACTTGACAGGGGGTGCAGCAGAGCATGCACAAGTTTGCCTCCAACAATTCAGATTTATGTTGAACTGCATTCCAACCAAGGAGGTCACTGTTACAGTAACCAGGGCAGACACAATTATAAGCTACTGCACCAAGCACCTCCTTTTTTCACGCAA
Organism: Hypomesus nipponensis; assembly: GCF_054491055.1. Lineage (NCBI taxonomy): Eukaryota > Metazoa > Chordata > Actinopteri > Osmeriformes > Osmeridae > Hypomesus > Hypomesus nipponensis. Next base: position 9,022,814 of record NC_140361.1, read on the forward strand.
AAGCCTGTCATAATACTTTTAAGTTGTAGTATTTTAGCCTTAAAAATTGGTCACTAACTTAGGCCCAGGATTCAACAAGATATCATATACCTCCAAGTTGGCTCATATTCTTCCCGTCGGGTAATTGATATCTTGCTGCCTGTCAGTGGCCACACTGACGGCTTTGTTTTGGCTGCTTCTGGACAGCTTAGCAGTCCGGCAGTCGGCGCAGTGAGCTTAAACAAATACAACAGTACACAGCCAGGCTGTTTAGACTGGGGGCTCTGGGAGGGGGCAGGGAAGTTCATCAGGGCTACTACTTTCCCAACAGCTACATGGCTCCACATTAGAACTGGCACTGCTCATGTGCGTGCCTCATTAAGTCAGGCCACTGGCCCGCAGGCCCGCACGTGCTTCAAAGATGGAGGGACAGTAAGAGGACTGAATTATCGCATTTTGTATTTATAAATATGTGTAGTTATATATTTTTTTCATCCTTTACTATTAATATTTTCATATATTGCTCAGGACGGATGAGAAATCAATTCATAGAGGCTAAAAAAGTGTAGTTGACTGAGCCCTAGTCATACCCTTCAGCTTGAACATTGGAAGTTTCAGACAGCACTATCACTCCAGCACAAATCCCTCTGAAAACTGATCTTTGGTGACTCTGAATATTTAATGAGGCTTCTTCTTATTAAAATTGTAAGCCAAGTGTCAGAGTACCAATGGTCTGTTAGTCTTCTAGTGTTACCCTGATGTCAATGGGCTGACATAACACACAATACTGTACCAGTCCAAGAAGACTAGTTGTGTGATGAGAATCAAGTATTTACCTGCCTTGCTTCTTGCAAGCCTTAACAACCTTGTTTGTTGCTGTTTTTCCCGATACATTTGTCCCGGAAAGTGCATCACAAATCATTGTCTCCGTTTTCTCCCTACAGATGTTCATAAATGGCCCGAAGTCGATTTTCAGCAGCGATTGGTTAGGTTACTAACTGTGACAAAGAGAGTGGTTCTCCATTCATCCCAAGTCTATGGAAGTGAATGACTTCAGAAAACCTCACACACTATACATTGGAGATTATCTGCAGCATATAGGTCTAAACACACTGCTTGTATGTCAAGTGAGCAGAACCACGGGAGAACCAGGGCTAAGGCTTCTGCCCCCCACAGCGTCCTGCAGCTGGCTCTCTCATCCGGGGACAGAAACGCAAACTCTGGCCCCTGTCCCCGAGCCTCCTCCCCAGACTCCCCGAGGAGCCTGAGTGACAGGAGCACCAGCAGCCCTTCTGACATAGACATGCTGGAGGTGTGCCTCAGCCAGGGCTCCCCGGACGACCACCCCTCACACATGGACGCCGTCACCAACTCCACCTTCGCTCTCCCACCGCCACAAGTCACAGTGCCCGGGGAGCTGAAGGTGGATGCAAGCCAGACCTCCGTATCCAGCTGCAACAGCAACACCAGTGTGGACAACTGGAATGGCAACATTAGTCTGGTGATTAGTAACCTGGGGACCAGCCCCAGCCACACTAGGGGGAATGAGGAGGTCCGGGGTGACAGAAGCGCGGCACCCTCCCCCAACTCGGCGGAGGGTGAGAGCTTGCGAGGTTCCGTGGTAGTGTTTCGGCGAGCCTCCAGCGAGAACGGCTGCTCGCTCAGCTCGGAGGAGATGGTGATGCGGAGCAACAGCTTCTGCCTGCAGGAGGACCAGGCTCTGGCCATCTCTCTTCTGGAGGAGACCTCCTGCTCCCCTGCCCTGGGACCCTGCTCCCCTGCCCTGCCCACCGAACTCAGCCGGATGTCAGCCACTCTCCCTGATGTCTGCGAGGGCCTCCTGGAGGGACAGAAGAACATGCCCGCTCAGCATTGCTGGGGAATGACCTTCATCCTGCCAGAGGACCACAAACTCCCCCCTGAAGATGATCCCTTGGTGCAGTCCGCCTCTCCAGGAGACGTACCATTTGAAAGGAATGGGGGTCATCTAAGGACCTTCCTCTGTGAACCCAACCCTGCTTCCACAGCTTATGACGGTGTCTCCCTGGCCACTGTACACTGCAGGAAGACTGTCTCTGAGCTGTGGCCTAACTTTACTGGAGGCTCCACCCCTGAGGAGGGCCAGACCGTCCCCTTCCCAGCCAATGAGGATCCTGACTCCAGTGACCATGTCCAGACCTCCACCCCAGTGCAGAACGTTGGGAACCAAACCATCAGCTTCCCCATACTCAATGAGTCTCCCTTCACAACTAGCCCAGGCCCACACTCTGGCCCAAAGACTGCTGTCACCCCAAAACGGCGGCTGGTCGCCAGGCTGCCTCCCTCGACTGGCAGAATCAGTAAGGCAGAGATCAAGAGTTTCCGCAAGCCCGATTTTAGCTGCATCAAACCAAAGATCACGACCAGACCGGCCAGCCAGACATCAATGGCTAGCCCTGTTCTTGCTAAGGCTACATCTCGCGACCCAGGTCAGGTGACCCTCTCCAGCAACCTGTCTCAAGGGAACAAGAGCACACCAACCACAAGTCCGCCTGTAGGGGTCGGGAATAACATTCCTCCTAAATCTGATGGTGATGGCCAGTTGAGCAAACCCCTAGCTGCAATAGGGGAGTCAGTCAAAGCTCCTTACTTTGGCATGACCTTCATCCAATCCGAGGACCAGGATCTGTCTCCGGCTGCTGAGGATGGAGAGCGTAGAGGCTCCGTGTGTGACAGTGTGCCGGCAGTGTGTAAGGATGTTCCAGCAGCCAGCCCAGCTGGTCCAGAGGCGGGGCATGTAGCCTCCAGGTCAGGACAACCTTCCTCAGGCCCCTGCCCTGGCAACCAGACCTTCTGCTTCACCTCTCCACAATCCAGCGCCAGCAAGGACCAGGACAAGCCCACATCAGCCCCAGTCAATGAGAGGAGGGAAGAAGTGCCGAACCACAACAGGAAGAGGACAATTGTGACGTCCAATCGGGAGAAGCCTCTCACGCCCGCGCTGCGCTCTCGTTGCTTTTCCGAGAGTTCCTCCGTCTCTCGAGTGATTAGGGAGACCAGAGGCTCCATCAGCTCCTCTTCCAGCTTCACCACCTCCAGGACCCACAACCTCCAGAGCCAAGCAAAACCAGACCTCCAGAACAGGCTTCACAGACAGCTGGAGGCCAGCAAGGCCACACCAGACAGACCCAGCCCTGGGTTCAGGAAGGTCAGCCTGGCGGTGAGTCCATGCCTCTAGCCTCAGTTTACATGGTTCTGTATAGAAGTACTGTAGCTGCATTCATAATGTGTACTGCATGTTTGCAGTGTGGAAATGAACACTGACCACACACTGAAACGGCTGGATTTTTTAAAATGTGATTAAACATCCAGTGGGATTGTTGATACACATAAAGTACGTTTTTCCAAGCCAATGTTTTTCAACTGTCCAGAAATCTGGGACAGATTGGAGTAACACAGTCTACTCTAGCGCCTTAGTTCTTAAGAAGGCAATCTTACATAAAAAGGTCTAGTGCTTTAAATCTCTGTTTAATGATCCCTGGGAGAGCAGGCCAAGCTGAGCATACTGCTGCCCCAGCTCCTCTGTGAACACGCCTCCTGTGCTCTGACACTGAGGGCTTTAGTGGAGAGGGGCAAGAGGGAAGAGTTGGCTGGAGCTGGAGCTAGCTGCATAGTCCTGAGGGGGAATGCAGCACAATGGCAGCTTGGTTCTGTGAGGGTGTGTGTGTGTGAGGGTGTGTGTCAGTCTTTCCAGTGCGCTGTGTTCTCTGGTTATGGCCCATGATGGACTTGGCGAGCAGAGCTGTGCTCCGGGGGCCTCCCGCGTGGGGCTCTGAGTTTGATGCTCAGCTATCGTTGCAGACGGCGCCCTCCAAGACGTCCGTGACGGCAGGAGGAGCGGCAGGAGGAGCGGCCTGCGAGGGGAGTAGGAGCCGACCGGGAGTGAGGCCATCCCCCTTCAGAACCAGGGGAGCACCGCTGGCCAGCCCCAGCCCCAGACCTGCCCCTCTAGCCCCCAGGCAGAGGCAGGGAGCCTGGGGCAGAGATGGCTGCAGCAACCCTGGAGGCATGGGCACACTGAGGACAAAACACACCTTCTCCTCCTCCTCCTCTGCAGGTAAGATGTCTCTCCACTCCAGGGTGGTAGACTATAAATGCCCTCAGGGTAACAATAACCTAGATTAAACTGATAAGAAGCGATGAGAACACAGAGCGGGTGGACCAGATCTGAGCTTGGGCAGGCCTGGCTCACCGAGTCAGTGACACATCCCATTCAGCAGACAGAGTAAACAGATGCAGGGGTTCAGGGTTCACCCTCCCACATGCTGGCTGCCTCGCCTGGAAGCACGGGGCCAGGCTAATCATTTCCCAGGCATCCCGTTTGTGGTGGAAACACTGAGCTGTCACCTGAGAAGTCTGGGCTGGTCTGTTTGGGTCTGTCTAGCTGTGTGGAGTCGCACCGTGTGTCAGATGCATGCATTCCAGCTGCAGCAGAGGAGTTATTAGTAGTTCAGAGTACTTGTTTTGGAATATACAGCAAGGTGAATGCTGAATGGCACCTTGAGGTAACTGATACTGCACTGTGTTCTACTTATCAATCACAGAAGACTTCAGTCGCATTCTTATGAAGGACCTCCCTGTTCTTGTCTTTTCTTTGTGGGGGGCAAAAATGCAATTTTTTTCTGCTCTAGAATTTTCAGAATGGGTTTTGTTGTAGTTGTATTTTCTAATGCCTCTTTGTGCATTTAATGTGCATGTTTTGGTCATTAGTGCAGTACCTAGTCTCTCCATTGGAGGGCAGCCCAGAGGGGTTCTTCTACACAGCATGGTTTTTTCCTGTTCCCGATGAGCCAAGCCCATTTTATGACTTCCCTCCCCTCACCACCACCAAAAGAATAGTAAGGGATGCAGATGTCACCTTTCTACTCTCCAGGACAGGACCTTAAAATACACCCCCCCACACCCTCCCATTTTGCTCTACCTCTTCTCTGAGGAATAGGGGGGGGGGGACATGAGTAGGAAAAGGGGGTGGACTTCCTCTAATAAGAGGACAGCCGTGCTGATGGGAAAAGCAGGGGAAGGAAAGGGAGGTTTGGAGGAGAGTTGCAGAGCTGCTGTAAAAACTCACACAAAGCCCAATGTGTGGAACAAGCTCCCCGACACGAGAGCAGGGTGACGGCTGCGCTTCTCCCAGGCTCTGCTCAGTCACACTGACGTTCTCTAATGACACTCACTGATACGTTGGCCCAAGTCAACAACATAGGTGAGTTGGTTTTTGTGTCATTGATTACATTTGTATAGATAAGAAAAAGAGGCAATTACACAAACGTATAAAAGCCTGTAAGCTTAAAACATACTTTTCTCACTAGCATCAAGCTGTCATGGTCTTATTTGCCCTGTTATGGCGATTTACAGGCTGTGCTTGTTGCACTTGTTTGACATCAGCCAGTCACATAACACTAGGGTGACCAACACTCCTTGCATAACCTCTCCACCAGAAGGATGCTGGCTGTAACAGGCCCGGCGTGGAGCCAAGTCGGTCTGCTGCTGTAGTAGCCAAACCTCTCTGGGCAGTTCATGTTTTTCCACTGTTCTGTGATCTGGCAGGGACAAAGCAAGTCAAACAAATCCCCCCCCCTCCCTCCCTCCCTCCCCATTTCGAGGTCACTTCCAGTTGTTCCAGGACCACAGATCTCATATTCCTCTGCTGTGTTTGTTTACTTGTCCTATGTCACACAGGTAGTCAGATGGCCCGTTCGACCGAGGGGCCGTCTGTGGGGGCCACTTCTGTGGGGGCTACCTCAACCAAGGGTGGCGCCAGGCCCCCCGTAAGCAGATCCCGGCTCCTCCAGACCCCTGGCCGTGGCTCCACCCCTGGCCGTGGCTCCACCCCAGCCCCCCCCTCCACCCCAGCCTTCAGACTGCCCCACAAGCCCCAGGCTCAGGGACCTCCCAGGAGCCACCCCTCCAAGACCAGCGAGCACAGCTTCAGCACAGGAAACACACAGGGTGAGACTTCTGGCAAAGGCTCCCACACTGCAGGGGCTCAGTTGGCTTGGTTACAGCAGTCCTACTGGGTACATGGATGTAATGAGATGGATCTGCAGGGGCATATTGTGGGGTTGCATGTCTGCCTGGTTGTCCCAAGGACACATCTGGCTGTGGGGGGATGAGCAGGGCTGTACACCATGACCCACATTGGCAGACTATAAGGCTGCTGTACACGTAACCCCCTCCATCCCCCAAGGCAATCTTCTTGGGTGAAAGCTGTGTGGAGATTGAGACATGGCTTTCATATTTTTCAATTCTATTTACTGTAGTTATAATTTCATACTCACTCAGGAGAGTGTGATTGTGGCTACTCTCATTGCTTTCTACCTAAAAGATGTCAGGTGAGCCCAGTGTTTCTAGTCTGCCCTACATCAGGGATTCCCCCTCCTTCAGACAGTAATCCAGATGGCTCTAAACCTCTTTAAGACAGCTGTGAAATGTTCAAAGACCCAGCTTTAAGAGATGAATGAACTTTCTTCTGCAGAGAGAGAATACATTGTTAGAAATATCCCCCCACTTGTGGTAGTTTGACTGTGTATGGTGCATAATGAGAACTTTGTGTCTTGGAATTTCTATGACTGCTGAGTAGTGTAGTGGAGAGTGAGGGGAGGGAAGCCCCAGTACACAATGGGCCTTCTCCCCCCCCCCCTCCTTCAGCATCCTCGAATACTCACTGCTCCTGATTGGCTGAGTTATTCCTCTGACTGGGGTCCCCCCGCACACTGTTGTCAAGGAGACGAGGGTCTGTTCCACTCTACTTCACTCAAAGCGATGCCTAGGGGGGTGAGGGAGCTCACAAATACCACTGCTGTCCGGACCAGTTTGTTTTCCCTGGTTTTTCTATAGATATCTTTTTTCCTCCATTGCTTTTTGATTTGACCAACATGTCTGCTTCCGGGGGTCTCCGGAGCTGTACTTGGACTGAGTATTCGGCTTCCATTTTCACCAACTCCTCCCTGACGCCGCTGGGCAGCGCGGGGGACCACTGTGACCTCACGCTGGTGACATGCCTGCTCATCGGGTCCTACCGCTTCTGTGTCGGCCCTTTGTTGGCCTTTACCAGGGAGGCCAGAGCCCAGCTGTGGTGCAGTAAGTCAGACGGGAGCGGGACTGAAACGCGTCCCTCTCCGTTTACATCACCCAGAGCGACAGCACGCCTGTGATAGATGGGGACAGCGAGGGGGGGTCAATCTTTGGCCGCTATACAAGGACGAGTCAATGAGCTGTGTGACTGTACTTGTCATATTCCTTTCATGAAGTAATAGATCTGACTTTCTCTAGCAGTGCAAATGACCTTATGTTTTAAGTGTGTCTGCCCTTTCTGAGTCAGAACCACGTTGCTCCATGCTGATCCAGGGTCTGTCTGTTTCCTAGCTTCTGGGGGTCCTGGGCAGAGTTCTGCTGGAAGAGCCCACAACCCCCACTCTTCCACAACCCCAGTGTTGAGAGCCAGGCTCCTCACACAACCAGTGAGGTGCACAGGGTCCGGTAAGCAGATGACACACTTAACTAAACAATGTTTTCTTCCGTATGTTGGGTTTATTTTGTCAACAACTGTTTTTTTTCCCCCCTCTTAATATAAAACTGTAATCAGATTAGAGTGGCTTATTTGGTGTTTCTCCCTAAATCTCACAGGCATAAGACTGAGTTTTAGCAGATTAAAATCTGCTGACAAGCCTACCCTTTTTGTGAGTGAATGCAACAGCATGGGAAACATGAGTGAAATGCATGTGACATGATAAAACAGCAGATACTGCTTTATGACAGTGTTCCCCAGCTCTTACCATTAGTAATGAACCCCCATGTGCTCACACAAATCAGGTCACCCACTTTACACACCTGATAAAGTAAAGCTGATTGAATTAAACTGCTCATTCACCCATGGCCCAGAGAGGTTGTGTACGCCTCAGTGATCAAGTACCCTTCAGAATGAGCTTCCTGGCAAACATAGCTTCTCCCTGGTGCACATGATAAGGTTGAGTTCTGATTCATGTGTGTGATTTACCAGACTTGGTGTTTATGTAAAACATCTTCCAGGATTCTCCCTTTCTGACTCTAGCCATGCCACTATGGTTCTGTGTGTGTGTGTGTGTGTATGCGCACGCAAGCAAGCAGAGAGCTTTACATTCTTTCACTTCCTCCACAGCCTCGGTAGCAGTATGCAAGACCACGGCATTGACCAATCAGACGGCCAGTCCTCTGAAGAGAACCGCCTCCTCCAGGCTGGTCCATCCCTCAGCTTCTGTACCAGGTGACCATGGACGCTCTGCATCCTAGGAACCTATAGAAAGGTTTCCACATTCAGTACCATCTCAGATACAGTACATTCCACCCCGGTAACGTGGTTATTCTGCACATAGTTATGAAAGGGAGTTATCACCCTCATGATGTGATCAAATGTGCATTTCATTTATAGGAGTGCGTTCATTTGAAATCCATTTCATGCGTTACCACTGGAATGTGAGGATGATTAGATTAGGTCAAACTGGACTGTAGATACATGCTGGTGAGGGCTGGGGACCCTTTCTCCTGACCCAGACCGACTGTTCTTTCCCCTCTGGTCTGCTTCTCTGCACATATGTTTCCTCTAAACATAATTACACTAAAGACGTGATTAGGTCTCTGTTGTATAGCCCTTTGTTAGTCTCCCCAGCCCTCTCCTCTCTGGCTACAGAATACACTACGCTTTCCTGAAACTATCTCCCAAAACAATAATATTCTTGGGTCTTCTGTATTCTCAAAGGCATCTTAGGAATCTTATTCAGCGTAGGCACTCTGCAATATCTGCATCATTTTAGAACAACCAACAGAGGAGCATTCAGAAGTCTTTGGGGGATAATGGAAGTCAAATGCCTGGCTTCTGTGGGCGGAGTCTGGAGGGTGATTCATCCTTCGGTCATGGCACCTACTGTCAATCAGTACATCTACTAATTGCATCCCTTATGGTAGAAACACATAACACAGATTTCCACAGAACCCATTCTGAGCCCATTCGTGGCACAGCACATAGTCTGAAGAATTCCCATCAGATCTGTTTGACAGTACAGGCTGATTGAGCTGGGTTTCTGTATAGCCGGGCAGACTCAGCCTTGCTACCAGCTACAGTACATCCATCACCTCCCGCCATTTCTCTTTCCCTACGCCTGCAAGGAGGAGAGAGCGAGCGCGGAGCGAGCGGGAGCGCGTGTGTGTACTAGGAGGACAGATTGAGCTGCCATTTGCTGTGGCCTCTACTGCTCACTCGCTCCTCCCTTCACCCCACCCCCCTCTCCTCCTCTCCCAGCATCCATGCACAGCCATACTGGATCAGCTCCATAGCCAGGGCTGGGGAGATGCGGCTAGGCTACTTGGGTGCTTTGTCTGCTGCTGTGGCTGGTGCTGAGTGGAACCGCTGAACGGCCACAACAAGAGGATTAGGGCTTTCTCTGCCTGCCTCCTCCACATCTGCCGAGGGGCTACTGAAAGCATCACCCAGTCTTTCTAAACCCAGCCCCCCCCCCCTCTCCCTGCCCTCACCCTCAGTCCACCAGCCCCCTCCCCCCTCCCTCCGCTCTCCTCCCCCAGGCTGTGTATGTGCTGTTGATCCTCTTTGCATGAGGAGGGAAACGAGCGCTGCCACGCTCAACTGACTGTTCGTCTTCCTGCTCCTCTTTTTGTTTTTCTTCCTGTCTTTCTCACCGTGGCACCGGATCCTCCACTGGAGCTGCTGCCGTGCGTCTCTCTCTCTCTCCACCTCGGTGCTTCAGCATCACCTGAGTTCCCGCCGTGCCCGGGCTCTCTGGCATGCGCTGCTCCGCAGCCTGCTTTTCCTTCTCTGCTTGGGATTTCTGTTTTGGATTCTTACGAGAAGCGGTAGTGGGTTAGTTGGGACGTCTTGACTTCCCGCGCCTGCTCTTTGCTGGAGACATGCTTTGGTCTCCCAAGCTCTCGCTGTCCAACATCCACGTGCGTCTGACAGCCAAGGGTCTCCTCCGGAACCTTCAGCTGCTGTCAGGATGCAAGAAGAACACGATGGTGTTCCACGCAGGTCTGTATCCCCTCAGCCTTGTCCACGCAGGAAACGGATGCCTCTGGCTGTCATTGCTGCTGTCATCCCTGTGCTTTACACTACAGTCACCGCTGTTGTGGTTGTAGCTGCCTCTAACACCAAGTGCATTAGCAATTAGCCGTTTGCCAAGCTATATTTATCCTAGTGAGTAGAGGTTCTTTTTACATTTTACTTGGCTGCGTATATTATTTTACACTGGATCACCACTTCCAGTATTTAAAGTGGGTTTACAAATGAATTAATTTTCTAAATAGTAAAATTATAAAGGAAGTTAATTCATTTATAAAAACAGATTTCAGACTGGTGTACTGTCTTTTGGTCACACGTGTGTGTGTGTGTAGTGTTTGCGTGAGTGTACTCGTGGTCATGCATGCACTGAGACCCACTGCTCCCGTTTCACCCCGAGAGGTGGGCTATTTGGGGAGCACGTCACTAGGGTTGAGCTGTGGGAACCTTGTTGTTGTTGTTGGGATGAGGATTCTCTCATCAGAGAATATTTTCCAAAAAAAGACACTCCTCTTCCGTCCGTCCCCCCTCCCAGAAGTTGTAATTTGTGTAGACATGGCCTAATAAGGATCAGGGTAAGGGCTGGACCTATACATAAACCTGCCCCAACATTCCATCAAGTACCACTTGGTTTTATGTGATATGTATTTCTGTGGTGTCTCTCATAAAATAGGAGTACGTTAGAGGGGGTGAGGTGTTTTTACTGACATGGTTTCTGTGTAAGGTTTACAGTACTAGACGAGGAACTAAACCACACTGAGGGCAGGGAGAAAAAAATGACTCCTGTCCAGAATGTAATCCGGCATTGTACATGTAATATGGGTCACTGGGCCTTTCCAGTCCAGGAGATGACGCAGATGACTTCATTTGCCTTGTTTGTGCACCCTTTAAAATGGAAACTGCAATAACAGGAAATAATAATCGAAGTCAGTTCATTTCTGTAACCCAGACTCGTATCCAAAATCCACATTGCCAGCTTGATCCTTATGTTGATGTGCAGTGACAGAGCACAGCATGTTCCCTCACCTGCAGTCCAACAGGGCATATGTGCTAGAATGGACCAGTCATTGACTTGGTGTCCATTTTAAACAAGAACTGGATATCAACATTGGGAATAGTTAGTGCTGGCAGGTGTTAGGTTGAAGTGACAGTTTTAGAATCAAAGCAGCGCCACACTTCTAGTACTGGGGTGTTGTTCACGTCGCACTGGAGCCGCGACAAGTGTTTTATTGTGATCCGTCTCCCATGATGCATTGTGCTGTGGCGAGACATCTCCGAGGGACACCAGACACCCTGAGCCTCTCACCAGACCCCGTCACCAGGGAGACACCAGCAGGCTCAGTAAGGACTGCTCGCTATATTCAGAGACTAGGGAGACCACAGCTACGTTCGGAGCACCGAGGCTGTTCTGCTCATAGAGCAGTGTTCTGTCTTCATCACTGTAGGCGCCTGGAATCAAAATAACCACAGGTCCACTGTTGCCATGGTAGACACCAGTTACATGTACAGTAGCAGTTAACTGAGATCACAGCCCAGAGAGAGAGAGAGAGAGAGAGAGTGACGGAGAGAGAGAGCAAGACGGCCTCTTAAAACCACTTTAAATAATTCAGGGCAAAAAGTAGGAATTATTTAACATGCTCTGCAATGATCTTTTTGATGTGCTTTTCAACCCAGGTGTCAAGTCGCCTATGGAATGAAATTGAGGAAAGTTCTTATATCAATCAATATACACAATAACACTCCCAAGTCTAATAAACACTTGTAATAAGGGAAGAACTGTCAGGCAGTAAGAACTACTTGATCAATTCCTTTACATATTCAGACATGATTATGATGTGGTCATGTAGCTGACTTCTCCCACTCCATATGAGGGCAGCCACACTGCGGTAGTTCTGTCTGCTGTGGTGGGCAGGGCTTCACAGCTTGTGTGCAGCTCATCAGTCAGGCCTGCCCCTGGCTGCAGTATGGCCTGAGGAGGTGCTCCTGAAGGGTCCAGGGAGGCAGGATCTAGTCTGGCCACCAGGGGGCATCAGAGAACCTCCTGGTGGATCACTAAACTATCAGCACACTGCTGGTTAAGCCAAGGGGCTTTGCAGAGCTGCTAAAATGGCTTTGCTTAAAGTTTAGGAGCAGTCCGTTTTTATAATTACTAGCTGATCTGCAGTGTGTGTTAACTTGAACTATATAACACTACTCCAGAATAACACTACCTTAATTGTGTCTTCACATCAAAACATTTTGCACAGAGAAAGATACCTTCTCTAAAATGTTTCTTTTAAGCAAGCCAGCCCATGATGTATTTAATTTAATGAAATTCTGCAACATGGCAAAGTGGAATATTCTGCCAGCCACTGCACTGGCCCCAGATGCAGGATTATTAAACTGGGTCATGTGGCCTTTTAATCAACATTTAAACCACTGTACGCCCAGCACATATCAACATTACTGCCACACATTGCTCTCGTTGACCAAACCTGTTTCCTAGAAACGGATAGCTGCAAAAACTGTCTATAAACTACACTTTGGAATGTCCTTCTAGATTCCACAACCACATAAGTCAGTGTTTCTACTCTTCACCTACAGATGGAATCGTTCTGTTTATCTAGTGGGTGGAGCCTAGGAGTACAGCTGTTTAATTTGGCTTAGTCCTAATGCTGTTGTCAATGGAAACGGTCCTCGAGGTGAACTGTATCTGCACAAGCACACTTGCGCGCACACAGTATGCACACACGCATACGTAAATTGAATATCAAGTAAAATATCCGACAGACTGTTTCATGTTGTAAACCTGTAGAATTCAATGGTTTACTTTGTAGCAGGTTTTTTTTTTTTTGCCAAAGGATTTTCTTAGGATGTGTATGTTGTAGCTGAGGCAGGCTCTGGTGTGGTGTGTGGAGCTAACACAGGCATCTCTGTCAGGGCGCTGCTGGAATGCTGTTGTCTCCATGGCTGCATTGTGCTGCCCTCTCTGCCCAGGCCCAAGTTCAGCACTTCTATCTTAATGGCTGAGCTGTCTCCTCTCATTCATCCCACTTCATTGCACACAGCAAGGTTGTGGATAAGTTCTGTGCTTCGCTCAATAGCCACGCAAGACTTCAGTCTCTGACATGATGATTTCGAATTTGTGTCACCTTTACAGTATGTTTGTGTAAATGTGAAGACGTAGCTAAACTCCCGACACTGTGGACAGAGACATGACATGGAGACTGGGAGTCTAACAGGAGTGCGGAGGTGGTAGAGGATCCTTTTACAAAGTAACCTTGTGTTGTGATGAAGCAGGCTGATCCTGGGCACTCCACTCCGACTAACCTGTATTTGCATAAAGTGTTTTAAACCAGGGGCTCATGGTGTGCAAATCACACTGCATGCCTGCAGCAATGACCACATCGACAAGTTTGTTGTTGTGTTCCAGCTGGATGACACAGCTATTTGTGTCCCCCCCCCGTCCATTGCCAAGGTGGGTTACCGTCATGTGTTGGTCTGTCAGTCAATGTAATTAGGGGGGCCAGAGGGGGGTGGGGGGGTAGTCATGGTTAATCCTCCGTATCTCTGTGGAGCGTGTGGCTTTGTCCCCTGAGGGCCTGCCCCCCCCCCCCCCCCCCCCTTCATTATAGCTGGTATGTCTGAGCCTGTCCTCCACTGTTCTATTACATAATACCCCCCCCCCCCCCCCCCCATACACACACGCCTGTACAACTCACAACATGCTCGCTGCCAGGTGTCCAATATCCATGATAAATCCTCATAAACATCACTTTCTCTCCTCCTCCTTTTCTTCATCATCCCCCCCCCCCCCCACAGGAGGTTTCTCCAGTAATGAGCATATATCTGGATTGGTGTCTCCTCTCCCTTCCTTCTCCTGTCATCAGTGGCTGGGGTGGAGGCAGCAAGCCCCTCAGCTGATTATCGGGGCCAGGATCTGCTAGCTTATTATGGAGGGGTGTTGTATTTATATAGTTGATGTAAATCAAAACCACTGTGACACCGGCCTGCTAAAAGAAGCGGCCCAGTGTCCGGACGGCAGAAAATTCAATCAGGAGATGGGGATGTAATCTCATTCGGAGGCTCCATTTTGTGGTCGGCTGGTGGACGATCATCTCTCTCTCTCTCTTTCCATCTCTCTGTGTCCCTCTCTCATTCTCGCTCTATCTTTGTCTCTCCCTCTCCTTGATGGACTTCTGATCACTGTTGTCCTTGTACTGGGCTCTGTGGGCTGGGCCACTCTGCTTCCGGACTTGTAACCCAAGCAGACGTCCTGGGCCAGGGCTGGAGCTGGGCTGGATCTGGGCTGGTGTGGAGGGCTCTCTGGCTGTGGATGGGGGCACGGTAGCAGCAGCAGCAGCAGGCTCCTGTATCTACAGTAGTGCTTCTCAATGGGGACCAGCATGGAGGGGGGGATGGTGATGCTGAACGCTGTGACGACGCTAAACGGATGTTCTCTTGCAGTGGACAAGAACCGGCCCAAGGCAAACCCACGGAACCAGCCTCCAGCGCAGCCGACGCCCGCACCTCCAGCCCCCAGCCATGGGCACCCGGACCTGGTGCTCATGGCGGCTAGGACAAGGGGCCCTGCGGACAGCTACCAGGCCCAGTGTGACAAGCAGAAGCGGCTCCAGGGCCTCCTGGCCAGCAGTGACTGCAGGTTCGAGGCCGTGGTCGTGGTTCTGCAGCAGGCCCTGGCAGAGGTAGGCACCCTGCACCTGACTCACTGTTCAGCCACTCTGACGTGTGTTTTAATGTTATGGATGCCTGGACCAAATGCCTTAGTCATACCCAGGAGTACCGTGTGAGCAATTTCATACCGGTGCAAGGACATTAGTAATCATGTTTCACTGTTACAGGTAGAACAGTGATCACTGACTTGCATGTTCATTCAGGCATTATGTGCATGTGTGTTTGCACAGAGGCTTATGTGTGAATGTGTGTGTTTGCACATGTGATGGGTGTGGGTGTGTGTGTGTGTGTGTGTGTGTGCCCCATGTGAAAGTGTTCTCCCTCCTATGTTTGTTTTGGATCAGTTTTCACGGCTGCAAGATATGATAGGCTTCCAGGAACTAGTTCCCAGAGGAATCCCTTTTCCCACATTACATTGCAGAGGGAATGGTCCTATCAGCAGCTCCCCTCTCCCCACGCTCATTGTGCCAGGGTGTCCTAACTTTCGAATGCTATTTCAAGCTGGGATCATTGCTTTGTCCATAGAATTCAACACCTCCCTCGTTTGCGTGGTTTCAAATTATTTGACCCAACAGTCAGTTTCCAACTCATGACATAGACCATACCATGTTCCTTGTGTTGTTATTTAGCAATGTGTTAAATGTAAATACTTGAAAGCAGCTTCCTACATGATTAATATTCCAGCCATGTTTTAATTACTCGCCCCCCCCCCCCCCCCAGTCTCTATAAACAGTGTTCCACCAACCTGTATGTCTGACCCTGCAGGAGTCACACAGCTATTCCTGTCACTGACTAGCCGCTAACAACTCCTTCACTACAGTATCACAGCACGTAGGCATGTTGTTTAAACTTAGCGGTTGTTGTTGTTGTCGTCCAGATACTTCAGGAAGCAAAGTAGACAATTGAAATAAATCTGATCATATCGGATTAGGAATAACTCAACTTTTCATTAATGTTAAGGACGACCGTGAAATCATCTACCAGCAATGAGTGGCACACATTATACAGTTTAAACAGATTGAGCAGTAGAAGTATATAAATATAACACGCACTCCAACCTGTAGTCTTATTCCCGAGCACAGTTCGGATGTAGCTGTCGTTTGACCTTCCCGTTTATACCCCTCTGTATATCATCCTGTCATCTGGCCTTTCATCTGCCATATGTGTACTTCAGCTTGATATAAAAAGCATGACAATCTGCACAGCCCTTAGAGGGTCTGTGCAGTATCCTCATAGCAGCATCAGGAATACCAACCTAACCTAATGCCAGAGGATGTCTCCTCCAGGTGGTAGGGTTATGGCCTTGACAGTGAACACGCCTGTGTTTCCTAACCCTCCAGCACAGTGTGGTTCCCCTCCCTCCCTCATTATCCCGGCAGGGTAAGCCTTTAAACGCTGGGTGGGGGCTGTTTTTCTCTCCCAGTGACAGTGACAGTAAAATAGCCCCCTCTGTCTGTCTGTCTGCGGGGCTTCAAAGAGCGCTCCTAAAGAGAGAAACCACCACAGCCCCTCCACATTAATAACAAGTTCTGCCGGAGCCTGCAGGCTGTTCTGGCCATGAGAACGTGAAGCAAACGCCGCCTGGAACTAGAATCACAATCACCATTACAGTCTCCTGAGACATCCTCCTCCAGGGTGTGTTTTTGTTTGGATAAACTCCGGATTCTCGTAAATGGAACATTGTACAGACTGTATCAGTCACTGTATCCGTTAACTGGACAAGCAAGGAGCGGCCCTGTCCTATGTGAGTCTGGGCCTGATAGTGGAGCCATGGTGGACGTCAAGCATGCCCAGCCTCTTCCCTCCAGAGGACCCTGGGAAAACGAGCCATCATCCCTCTAATAGGCTGCCTCTGGACCTTATCTGACATCACTGCCTGTCCGTCAGACTCCAGGCTTAGGTCCTGACACACACCAGACTGTGCTCCCTCCTGTATAGGCTCTGCTTTCCATAGAATGGGATGCACCCATGAACATAGATTGATGTACACATCGCTCTGCTCTGGATGACTGCTGGTGTGATAGGTTTGCTGTCGTCTTCCTGTCCATAATTCTCTGAGCAATGGAACTCCTGGTTGGGTACAGTCCATATACAGGCAGCAGCTCAGTGAGGCAGGCAGTTCTAACCAGTGTGGGTAATAATATGTCTGGAATGAGTTTGAATCCAGAAAGAGGGACGCATTTTACAGGCAGTTGATTTTGGATCAATCCGGACGTGGCTTGAACTTGTGAAATCATTTTAGGAGGCTAAATATCTGTGGGATCATGTCAAGCCCTCTGAGGGACACACACATGTTGAAACATGGTTGCACATTCCAGCGTTCAGACACGAGAAACAACATTTCAACTGATTTTGGAGGGGCCATAGAGAGAGATGACAGACAGATCGTCACTGGTGTTGTCACAACATGGAGCTGAGACACACCAGCTTAAGTGTTCCTTGCAAGTCATGCCAGTGAGCCAGTGGCTCCTGCTTTTTAAAGGGTTCTTATTCAAAACACACACACACACACACACAGATCTCCTCTCCCTGGCGTTCGACTCACATCCTTCCGTCGGGGTGGATGGTTTGTGAAAGTGATTATCGAGACATACAAAACAGAGAGGGTTTCTCTCTGTTCCTCTGATAGTATTGTAGCAGCTGCCTCAGACGGCCCCCTCTCTCCAAACCGCCCTATCCACCATCCTCTCCAATGGAAACCAACAAACCCCATAGAGAACCATTGTCAGCGACCATATGTTATAAAGTGTAAAATTTGGGGTACAATGACTCCTGTGTATAGTTTGATCTGTTGTACTAGTATGAATAAGCCCATAGCATATGCTGTGTTGTTGGCCTCTGGGCGTGAAGGGGGGTGGGGGCTGACCACAGTGTACAGTATTGGAATCTGATGGCCACTCACAAGACCAAGAATAGGGGGCCAGGCCTCGCCATGCTTGTGTGAGAATGTCCCAGCTGTTGACTTGATATGGTTACAAACCGCAGCCAAACACTGGATAAGGTGTGTGTGTGTGTGTGTGTGTGTGTGTGTGCACTGTTTCTTATCACCTGTTTAGATTATTCCTGTCAGCAGCACTGGGCATAGATTACCGTAATTCCCCTAGAAGAGGAGAAATGGGCATAAATCATTTTTCAAAAATGATTCACCCTTTTATACAATTATGATCCATAAACAGTGTATATATATATACATAGCAGTTCCATCCCCCTATTCTCCGCACGTCCTTTTGTTTTTCTTCCCTTGAACATTACCAGAAGATGGAAACATAATCCAGATTGATCTCATGGTATTGATCCCCTTCCTGCTGAGGGCGGTCCTATACATGATATGTGCACATAGCTTTGTACCACCATCAGAATGTCCTTTACATTTGATCAACTAAATCATACACCCCAAAAGATCGAGCGACCAGACGGCCAGCCAATCGGGTGAGAAAGGCTTTGTGCTCTCTTCCTGGAGTAAGTTGATAAAGACGCCACGCCCAGTGTGTTGGCTCCGTCTCATCTTGCCCGAGAGCGGAGCGATGCTGCGTTGTAGTTCAGATCACCATCCATTTATCTGGGACGCTAAGCTCTGGTCTGGATTCATCCTGATAGAATCTGAGAGCGAATTAGCCAGCCGGTCAGACCCCATCTCCTCCACACGACAGCCCGTTCTCCCGGGCTGGGCCCTAGCACTCCTCCACACTCACTGCTCCTCTTTCTGCACCATGCAAACACATCATTTGTCTGTAGGATGATACTGTATTTGTGGCTGGCTGCGGCTCTGTGTCCGCAACAGGGGGATACAGAGATCTAAATGTTCTAAAGGCATTGATTTAACCCAGTTGGGGGGTTGGTAGAGTTCGGGAGGGTTGGTTGGTCATATTAATGAAGCCCCCTCCCTTCTCCCCTGGGAAGGTCACAGGAGAGTCTAAGTACCTCTCCATCAGACGAATGTCAAAGCTCTCCCCTCTGTGGTGCTGTCTGTTTGCTCTGGCTGTGGCCACTGCTGGCTGGCTGGCTGGCTCTTAAAGGGCCAGCAGCGCAGCAGGGAGGGGGCGGGCCCCCAGCACACTGCAGCCTGCCCCTCTCTTAGGAAGAATACGGCAGGACAGGCTGCTCTCACTCACCAGGGGCCAATGATAGTGGCCGCTGCACTCCAGCTTCAGATGGAGAGGCAGCAGCCTTAGAGAAGGTGGTGTATGTGTCTGTGTGTGTGTATGAGTGGAGGTATCCTGTGAGGAGGTGTCCACCTGGGCTGCGGCTGCTGCTGTGTCCTGGCGTACAGGACTTCCAGAGCCTGCCTGGAGGTCTGGGCGGGAGGGGGGGGGGGAGTCTCCCGGAGGCTGAGCCCCAGGCAGAGGCTTCATCATGGGCTGCTCGGGGAGCAGAGACTGCCTTAGCGCTTCATGTGCTGGAAGAGACGGGGTACAGTAACCGGCTTCTCTTTTGTTCTGTTTATGCATTAGTGAATGGTAGGCTGTTAACATGACAGGCTATTTGTACTGCCAAATACGATCTCTTACTAATGGATTTTTTTTTTTTAAGCAATAACGATTAGACCTACTTAAGTGATGACTTTGCCCCTTAGCCTCTGTGATTCAAAGATCTCTTAGGCTTCTGTTGGCTTGCTGATTGAGGTTCATGTGACTGTGTTAAGAGTGTTTCTCTGGTGTGTTTTCTCTGAACCATGTGTGTTTTGCTTGAGCATATTGAGGAAAGAAACAGGTATAGTGAAGAGGAATGTTTTTGGTTTCTCTCTGCGTCAGTTTGGGAGACTGCAGATCACCCCCCTCACTACTGCAAAACCCAGCAGAGAGGGAGTGGAATGGGGAGACTAGAGACTGGAAAGATGTTACCAGAGAGAAGGGAACTCGTGTTTTAGTTTTTTTACTTCCCTCTTTTCTTCATTCCTTTTCTCTTGAGTTGCATTTTCTAGTGTAATAAGTATGTCTGGGCATCGTCCATGTAATAGAGAGAGATTTTGGCATTCAATAAGAGACATGATTGGATTCTGAGGTTCAATATCCGCCTGAAGGAATCGTTTTGTTGGTGGTGATGGGGAGGGATGGATGGTGATAGAACTGTCACCAGCTGATGCTTTTATGATCTGCCATAAGGTATGTCAGTAAATACAGTCCCACCAAGTATTCATCTTATATCGCTGGGTGTTTACATTGTTACAAAAACTAGTTTTAGATTGTATACAAAAAACATATTTTAAATATTGCACTGATTGAAAGGATCAAAAAGTAAGTATTGGTGTGTGTGTGTAACAATACAGTATGTGAACATCCATGATTGCTTGGAGTGTGTAACCGCTTTTGCTCTGCCCTCCCCAGCGTGACGAGGCCATGAAGCATCGCAAGGCGCTGTCCCAGGAGATGATCGCCCTGAAGGGAGAGCTGGGTAAGGAAGGGCATCTCGGCTCCCTCACCCTCCACCTCGCCCTGCCACGCTCACCTCACCTTGTCCCTCACAACACCTCATGTCCTCCGGCACCACTCCTCACCCTCTCACACACATCCTCCTCAGCCTAGCCATGTTTACTCTTAAGGTACAACCACATATTTCATCGCCGGGGTTGACAGCACCTGCTCTTAAATCTGGCTAATATGCAGACGATGCGTGTGTGGTGCAGCCCAGCTGTTGCAGAGCACTGAACAATCTCTCCAGACCTTATCTGTCACAGAGCTGTAGGATGCAGTGGCCTGCTAGGACTCTCCAGGCGCTGTCTTGATGTCAAATGTGTCTCTCCTTCCTCAGCTGAAGAGAGAGCTGCATGGAAGCTGTGTCTGTGGCCCTGCAGTGAGCAGCTCTGCCTGGGCTGGACAGGAGCTCGCCATAGCAGCTTATGTGTGTCACGAGCCTGGACAATCAATGGTGTATAAACAGTGAGCGTGCTGTTTGTCTGGTCCCTGGACACTGCTGCTGGCTTCCTCTCTCTCTGTCTGCCCACGCCTAATGACGTTCGCCCCCCCCCCTCCTCGTCCTCATGCTTTATCTGAGAAAAGGCCGCCCAGAGATGGCGGAGCGTGGTGTGTATTTTATTGTAAGTCTGTTGCCTGGTGGGGGAGGGGTTAGTTGAGTCGACCCCTGACCCCCACAAAGGCTATTGCTGCCGGTCAGACATCCTGAGGGGGGAGGGTAGGCCCTCAGTGATGGAATTCCTAACCACCTGAGGCCTTGGGAGGGTTGTGGAGACAAATCCCGTACTGTGCACACACACACACACACAGACTAAATTGCATGCGTTGGCGGCCTTGGGACACACCCCTGGTAGCCATGTGCTGTGTTCAGCATCCATCTCGTTCATGTAGCTCCTCCCCTCCAACCCCCCCAGACCCCTGTTTGTGGTCAGACAGGGCTGCAGCCTTGGGACCTGCACATGACTCCTCTTTACCCCTGGGCTCAGTTTATCAGCCTCTTAGCACATTCCTGCTACTGGTGTGATGTTTAAGACCCCCAAGGACCCCCTGAAAGACTCTTCTTGTGTTTTGCTACCAAAACGGGGGCAAAGCCCAGAATGCATTTCTCCCCAGGGTCCTGCTTATGCAGCCGCTCACCGTTGTACTCCCCCCCCCACCCTCCCCAGACAGTATGCTCTTAGCTAGTGTGAGCTTGCTCCCCCGATGATGTCACCCCCCCTGCCCATGGCAGCTCTCTCCAGTAATTATAGTCTGACTGCATTGTCTGTTTGGGCCACCGCCAAATTTGTGATGTACGACCCTCCCTGTGTTATTACCCCTCCTAACTAGATGAATTAAAAGCACATGTCGGAGCTCTCGCCTGCATTGACTTGGGGTCCGGGTGCATCCCCAGCCCTCTTCCTACTTCCTTGGCAGTGGGCCACCAGACAGATAGTGTTTTAGTAATGGGGCTCCTATACGAACCCGCTACCTCCTGAGCCATTGTGGTGTTCGGCGAGGGTGCATCAAGGCTGCAGAGTCTCGTATGACCAGACCATCCGCCCCTCCCACTCTCTTACACACGCCTGAGGAATGCCAGGCTCTGTCTGTGTGGCTGTGCAGCATGCCACGACCTGATGGGCTCCCTACGTCTGTGTAGGTCTGTCTGTCTCTGTCTTCGTCTCTGTCCTCTGTCCCTCTCCGTCTCCCTGCGTCTCTCTCTGATGGGTCGACTATATGCAGGTTCCCCTGGGCCCTCCTCCAAGCCTCAGAACATCACTGATCATCAGAGTCATGGAGATGCTGTCCTCATGTCCCCTCCCTCCCTGGTCCAGACCACAGTATTGACTTACTTCCTTGTCGGTCTCTGCTCATGTTTCCTCCATCAGAGCTGGCTTATTGAGCGGCTCTCAGCAGCATGTTTCGGCCCCCTATTATAGAGTTACACCACACGTTTATGTAATCCCTTTATCCGAGGTCTGACCTTCCCTGGGGTTCTCCATCTCTGGTCCGACCCAACAGCTGAGACCCCCCCTGGCCCTTCATCACTGGCCCTTCATCACTGGCCCTTCATCACTGGCCCTTCATCACTGGCCCTTCATCACTGGCCCTTCATCACTGGCCCTTCATCACTGGCCCTTCATCACTGGCCCTTCATCACTGGCCCTTCATCACTGGCCCTTCATCACTGGCCCTTCATCACTGGCCCTTCATCACTGGCCCTTCATCACTGGCCCTTCATCACTGGCCCTTCATCACTGGCCCTTCATCACTGGCCCTTCATCACTGGCTCTTCATCACTGGCTCTTCATCACTGGCCCTTCATCCTGCCCTGACAGTGATGGCGACACGCCAGTCAGGCCTCCCTCACTTCCTGTCCCCAACTCGGTGGGTTCAAACCAGGGTGTGTAAGGGTCTCCTCTAGATCTCCTGGTAAAGTAGACGCTGCTGACCCACAAGATAGTGTGAGAAGGAATTCAGCATGGCGTGATCGTGTAGAGGCTGACGCATCTACACAGGACCAAGTGCCTGAGATGCACATTGACAGTTACTACAGCGTTGGTTCCGAAAACTGTGTTACAGGAACAATGAGAACACTTAATCTTGTTTGTGTGGGAGGGTGGACATTCTGAGCAGGTTGCGTAAGGATATTGATTCCCACTCAGTGACGCTTTCAGCTCCACCAACAGCTGTAGGTGATCCAGCCCAGCCCGTGCAGAACCAGTTCCTTCAGAATGGTTGGAGTCTGTCTTTAATGGAAACCACCTGTCACCCACGGCGACAGTACGACTACCCCGTCACCCACAGCTGCCCCCCTCGTGTCATCACCACCGTCGCTTCGTGCCGGGAGAGATGGTCTTGGCCCGGCGAGGGCTTGTTTTGTTGGGTATGGAGCTGGTACAGTGCCAGGCGCTGGGTATCTGACATGTCTGACCCAGGCATGCGGCATGCCAGCGGCCACACCAGCAGAACGTGTCAACAGGACTGTTGGTGACACAGACAGGATGCACATGAACAGTTGGGAATAGTGACCCCTCTTATTGCTTTCTGTTCATTGATGTGAACTGGTGTCAGCCAGTTCAAACTGGGAGGGTGACCTAGCAAGGACACGCCAGTCAGTATTGAGACACAGTACTGAGACAAGGATCGAAGACGCGTCACAGATTTTAAGGGAATTGTGAAATGATTTGATTTTGACACTCGTTATGTCTGTTTTGCCATCACTTGGGCAATAAGCTCCACGTGCTTTGTCAGACAACCCACAAGGAAATTACACATGTTTTATCGGTTTTCAGAATTGAGCAATGCATGTCACAACGTGTTCTCTGATATTGATCTGACTAAAGAAACTTGTTGCCTTGTTTAATCCCCTGCTTAAGAAATCCTTCATTTCACTTACTCCACTCTTACGGAATGGAGTTTCATACAAGCATATTTCTGCATTCCATTGTGACAGGTTGCATGCAGACTTTTAATTACCCACAGTAAATCACTATGGTAGGACTATTCTAACCCAATGGAATTCACAGCCCCTTTTTTATATATTGTTGTTAGATGTTATTCTTTGCTCTTCGTGAGGTGTGCAAGATATACTGTTTTCTAGTTTCCATTCGTGGACACAATCCAAGCTTCCAGACTAACGCTTCTCCTCTCCTCCTGTGTGGGTCTTCTCCAGTGAGCTCTTCCCACACCTGCGACCGTCTGAAGCAGGAGAAGGAGGAGGCTCTGTCCACCATGGAGGAGGTGCTGCTGAAGGTGCAGGAGCAGCATGGCAGCCAGCTGGCCCAGCTGGAGGACAGGCTGCAGACCTTCTACCAGGCAGAGTGGGACAAGGTCCACCTCACCTACCAGCAGGAGGCTGACAAGTACAAGGCCTTGATGGAGCAGCAGGTCAGGAAGACAGGGACACACACACACACACACACTAAGGGCACACCTCTATCATGATGGACTAGGTACACCTCAGCAACCAGGATGTCCTGGAGTCAGTCAAGGCTTGGTTCCAAATTTGCTCCAAGGTCCTAACGCTATACCTCAGTAATCACCAACAGTAGCTTGTCAACTCGTTTCAGCTTGCCTTCTGTTGTTCCAGGTCATTTTAGCCTTTCCACCGGTCCACCAAAAGACTGTATAACTACCATGACTTGTTATGTGAACCTACCATGACCTGTTATGTGACTCATACCTGTCTACCAAGTATTCTGTCCTCATGGTCAGTTCAGCTGAGATTCAGCTGAGGTGTTTTAAGTCTCTGCACAGCCATTAGTCTGTGTTGTCTACTGCCGTTGTGTTGAGTCATACTGAGCTAACAGTGGCCAGATTCTCTTGAGTGTTCAGTGCTAAGTCAAATGAGTTCAGCAGTAACAGTAAAGTGGTGTGCGTAAGAACCTTGGGTGCATCTTGTCAATATGCCGTCACTGTGGGGCTTGTTTCACCCCCAATGTTCAAAGGGTATAGCATGTACAAAAATGCTGACTCACTCATGAATCTCTCCGCTTCAGAAAATAGAGCCTCTTTCTAATGGGGTTTACTGTGTAAGAATGAATAACCAAATAGATTTAATAAAAAAATTCACATCCATGGTTCATAGTTTTTGTTACATTTGCTGTTTTCTAAAGCCTGCTATGTCTGTCTATCAGATGGGGGAGCTGAGAAACACTCATGATGACCTGAGACAGATGCTGGAAAACAGACACTCCGAACAACTCCAGAGTGTCCAAAAGCAGTATGAAGACTCGCTGGAGGGTGAGTTTATCACCACTTTGAGTTGAAGTTCTTAGGCTATTGACTCTTGGTGTGTTGTGTGTGTGTGCGTGTGTGAATGTGTGTGTGTGTGCTGCAATGAAACCTGTTTTAACCCTCTCTGCCTCAGAGATGAGGACAAGTCACAAGCAAGAGCTGCAGACTTTAGAGGAAACACTGAAGGAAGCCGAGGCCACTCTGTCTGTAAGTGTCCACCCTCAGAACATCTACTGTGTGTGGAGCCTCTGCACCTCGTGGCTGGAGGTCCTAGTGCTCTGCTGCTGTGTCCCCAGGGCCAGATCCAGGAGCTGACTGCAGAAAACGGCACTCTCAGCCAGAGGCTGAAGGCGGAGGAGGACAGGAGGAGGGAGCTGGCTGACAAGAACCAGGTACACCAGTGTGTAGTAGGGGGCTGCTGCCAAGAACACACACACACACATACCTCACACAATCTCCACCCCTACCCCTGATATCTTCTACTTATCCCAGGCTCTGGCTCCAATAACGTCTCTTAAGATAGCATTGTTATTTTCGCTAAGCAACGGCAACTACCAGTGCCCTCCCCTAAAATTGTTAGCTTTTTTTAAACCCAAAGATATGGTGGTAAGGGAGGGCTGTCAGTCACAGTCAGTGTTGAGTGTGTGCCCCCCATCCTTTAGTGCTTAAACGATGCACATGAGGGGGTTTTAGATAACATGCCACTCTCACCCAGCCTCTCCATAGCAGCTATAAATAAGCAGGCAAACCCACTGTCCTACCACCAAACACCATCAGTATGTACTGTGGTTTCAAACTAGTAAAGTTTTACCTAGGAAATGCCCTACAATGCATTGTTGCATGTTTTGGAATCATTTTATGGAAAGGATGGACTGAAAAAGACCAGGAGGAATATTAGGTTACATGTACCACATGGCATTAAGATTAAAAACTTCCAACATAAAACATTATATAATTTACAGTAGAACATCATTGTGCTTGGATGTGCTAATGCAGCCAAACTACTAGAACATTCTCACTGGCCCTGCCTGTGTGTGCTCAGTTCTCACTTTTGTCCCCTACACATGGCGCCACCTGTTGATGGATGTTATGGTTGCCCTGGAATGTGTGTCATTTTCCATGGAGTGTTAAATCCACCACCGCCTGTCCTCCCTCCTCCAGAAGGACTCCCACACCCTGTACCTGGAGCAGGAGCTGGAGAGCCTCAAGGTGGTTTTGGACATCAAGATCAAGCAGCTGCACCAGCAGGAGAAGAAGCTCATGCAGATGGACAAGCTGGTGAGACCCTGATCCCGCACTGCACAGAACCACAACCACCCCTATAGAGCCCTGTCCGACCACTGATGGAACACCGGTCCTCCTGAAGCCATGCTGGGGTTGGTCAGCTCATGGTCACGATGCTACTTGAACTCTCTTTTCATAGATGGAGAAGAGTGTGAAGCTGGACGAGTGCCTTCAGAAGGTCCAGCAGGAGAACGAGGACCTGAGAGCCCGCATGGACAGACACAGTGCCCTGTCAAGGTAAGGGACGTTAACGGCTCACCATCTCTGTGCTTGGTTCTCAGAAGACTTAGACAGCGAGAGGAGTCCTGCTGTCCCAAATAAGGAATAAAGACTTCTAGTATGGAATATCAATCTAGGCTTGTGCTGTGAAGGTGAGAATTCAGCCAGGATACAAAGTTTGACAGGGTTCTTTCTCCTTCCAGACAGCTGTCTACAGAGCAGGCTGTTCTCCAGGAGTCGCTCCAGAAGGAATCCAAGGTCAACAAGCGTCTTTCCATGGAGAACGAGGAGCTCCTGTGGAAGCTCCACAATGGCGACCTGAGCAGCCCCCGCAAGATGTCCCCCACCTCGCCCGCCCTCAGCCTCCAGTCGCCCCGCAGCTCAGCCATCTTCTCCAGCCCCCCCGTCTCACCCAGATAACGATGGCCCTCCGCTTCCTGGAAGCAGACTCCCCCCCCCCCCCCACCCTCCTCCTCCTATCCACTCTCCAAACGGAATGAGCCATCCCTCCATACTTAGAAGCTACATTAGCTTAGCACCCTGTTGCCATGGAGACTCCTGCTCCAGAAGGGGTCCTGTTGACACTGTGTACAGGTGACTGACCCAGCTCAGAGGACTGACTGTTGCACAGAACTCTTACCAAGGGAGGATGCCCTTGTTCTAGGCCTTTCTCGTCTGATACCATAGGTGGGAAATAAGGAACTCTCAGGACATGTACATATTGAGACACTATTTTTGTTACTTATTGATTGGCCGCTAATGCTTGTTTTCCTGTTTGAAGCTTCACGCGGTCAAGCTTGTTCGCACGCACGCACACAATCACAAACACACACACTCATCAGTGCTCTTGAGTGTTTGTTCAGACTCTGATGACCAAAGGCAGTCCTGTATGTTGAGGAGAACAGTTATATAAGCATGGCTATGAATCCCCCAAAATATTTAATCCCACCATGAGATTATGTAAGACTCCTAATGTGAATGTCCATTCAGGAATGAGTTTGTGGCCCTTTTTTGTGTCAGCTGTCATTCTACCCATGTTATCCTGTAATCTATTCAAATTTGACAAATCACTGTAGATTAGAAATCTTCTTCAACAATATTTGCATCAATATTGCATTGACGCACATGTAAAGTGCATCTATGCCCAGCAGCAGTAACCATGGAGATTGAATCTAGACAGACCATGAACACCAAGCTGCATCTTTTTTCATTGCTTGTATTCCCCAACACGTTTTAAAGATACATCGATGATACATCCATTAAAGATCTATCAATGTTCCAACCGCAAAAATGTTTTGCCACAGGTTTTAAGGAGCTCTAAAGTCAACTTCTCCACGAAAAGAACCAGTTAAAAGTTTACTCCATAAAACTACTCAGTAACCAGGATCAACAACTAAAATATGTTTTTCTCCATTTGCCCATGGGACCAATCTTGATGACTGCATGTTTGACTGACTCCATCCCCCATGCTCCTCTCTGAGTCTATACTGCAGCTTTAAGGGGTTCAGGGTCTCTAAAACCAGACGCCGCCATGACGACCGTAGGGATGACTGACTGTGTTTTGGAGATGGCGTCCTGAATCCACGTCACGGAAGGACTATGGTGGATATGGAAATAATTGGTGTGTTGAACTTGTTTGAGATATGCAATTATTAATAAAGTCGTATATACAATGTAAAGCTGGGTCATGGTGACTTGGTGTCCTGAAAAGAACATTCTATATGCACCACAAACCTTTTCCACTTTCCATTCCTTACTGTAAGATATCATTTTAACAAAGCATTTAGTTACTTTATCACTGACTAAAACTACGACTAAGAGCAGAGGTTTAGTGAATACAGTTGAGTTGAGTAGAGGTGGAAAAATTCTGTGTCAGGCTGGACCAAAATAAGATCTGGGCCCAGGATTCACATTCCACATACGGAGTCCATTAGGACTGGCACACTACTCTCTCTCTCCCCCTCTCTTCCTCTCTGCTCAGCTGTCCAGCAGACTCTCTCGCACCATTCAGGACCAGATCCCTGCTGATCAATGCCCTCCTTTCTGGACCTGCTGTTCCCGTCCACCCAGAGAAGCCAGGTTATCAGCATGTTGACTGACTGAGTCTGTCTTCACAAGTGCAGCTCTGTGCAACATGTGGACGTTCATCAATACAAAGTTAAAGGTTTTTAAGTGTTTTTTTATGCATGACTGCTTTGACATAATATAACAAGACACCAAACTGTATAAACAAGTCTTTAATATGTTACCAAATATAAACATTGAGCATTTAAATGACCATCTACAGTATATAAGCATATGGATATGCAGATATACCCCAACAACAAGCAACATTACGTATATTCAATGACAGGTTGTTTTCTCACTTTGCAAATCACCTATGTTCCACAAATAGGAAAATTCACATTCCTTGTGACTAAACAACCAACATTTACCATAGTCTGAAGTGAAAGGCTCATACCTTCCAGGGTAGCCTCATAGCAAAGACCAGGTTTCTACAGCACCTTCTGGCTCCAGGCTAGGTGGAAGTGATCCTGGTGGACACAGCCGTCACCCCGTGTGGGTTCCTGGCCCGGCAGATGTACCTCCCCAGGTCACTGGTCTCCAGATGGTGGATGGTGATGACGCTGTGTGAGATACGGGTGGTGTGTCCCATCCCTTGGTTTATCAGCCTCCTGGAGGTCTGGACGTCCACAGGCCGGCGCTCCTGAACAGAACAGAGCAGAACCAGGTCAGACTGACACTTATATTTTGGGATCGTGATGAATGTAACTAGACCGAGTTTGGAATTTGAGAAGTTGGCTTGGGTGATGTCATGTTGATTATTAATGAGGATTTTGACTTTTCCTTGTCCCACTCTCACCTGTCCAGGGTGGGTCCAGCTGAAGCTCACGTCCACCTCTGGCTCCCCCAGGACAGTACAGGTGATGTTGATGGTGTCACCCTCCCTCGCCGAGGTAGAGGAGGGCTCCAGGGTGACGAAGGGTGGCCCGCTGGGAACTGACAACACAGCATGACGCGACAGCATCATATGTCGTTGTATATAGTAGCTACATTTGTCACCAACTGGTTTAATCTAGGATGCATCTTCAATTGATCTTAACCACTGTCCTAGAATTCTGATGGGAGATGCTACAGATGAAAACCCTCACAAACATAGATCAGTGTTATCACCCAGATCTCCACCGTGTCCTACGCTCTCCATATGCCTGTCAGACACAACTGCTGGGAGAGATGAATCTCACCTGAATCATCCACAGCACACATACACGCGCCTACACACACACAGTTTCCATGATCTAAATCCCCCCCTCATGCAGCTCACAATAAGCAGCCGTAGCTCTGAGACCATATTTCCACCTCAGTGGGCTCAGTTCCATTCAAATAAAGAGCACCTCTGTCATCCAGGTTTATGATAACTGCGTGAAATACACTCCTGTTCCTGGAAGCTGCTGACACAGAGCTGAGCTCGCCAGCAGGGCTGATTCATGACTGTGTAGAAGGTTCTCCCAGGAGTGTAGCTGGAAGCCGCTAATTAAGATAATGAGGGTGGCTGTCATTCACTGTCTCAACTGAATCTTACTACATTGTTACTGTAAATGCACTTGACATCGTGATGGTGTGTTTTGTGAATTGTGAAAAAGTGAGGGTCGAGCATGCTCAGTCGGCACTTTTTCTTGGGGGTCAGGGAACATTTCCACGTTGATCCGACTCTACTTGGGTGTGGTTCTCTTCATGTGGCTTCCAGACAAACAACAAACAGTAGAGGGTGCACAAAGACAGGGTAGGTACCCTCCACATAGAGTAGCTGGTACTTGGTGGAGACTTGGGGGGTGGCCTTGGTCACAGCCTTGCAGTAGAACACCCCCTGGTGCTCGGGCCCGACGTTCTGCAGGATGAAGCCTCGGGTGGGGTCATAGGTCACCAGGGTTCCGTTGATCTCTTCTGGAGGCACCTCCAGATGCAGCGACACCTTGGCCAGGGGACTGGTCACTCGGCAGGGCACGATGGCCGGCTTGTCGGGGCGCAGGTAGACGATCTCAAAGTGGATGGCCGAGGGGACGAAGAGGTTGTCCATGTCTGGCGGAAGGGGAGGTAGGAGAGCCCACAAACGATGAGGTGACAAATAGCATAGGACACACTAAGGAATTTAGTTGAATAGAATATTTTGTATCATTTTGCAGACTCTCATCATCCAGGAACAAAATGATGTGATGATGTGACACCTATTGGTGTGATTTGACTTTTTATCTGTGGTCAAATCCCCTACGACTGACACATACTACCGACACATACCCCCTCATTTAAAACACATTTCCTCTTTTTTATATTCTCATTGGTTATCATTAAGAATCATGTTTACTGATGAAGAAAGAGGGGACATATTCACCAGTAAAATAGATATACGAGGTGGAAATGCGGTCAGGGTCTTGGTGACATTCGCTCCCGTCACACAGAATGACCCAGCAGCTGTAGGTCCCTGTGTCAGCAGCAGAGGGCGACGTCAGGATCAACTGGCTGTACTTGTCGCTCTGCTTAATACTGGGTTGAGGAGGACGGTCAGAGAACGTCATAGATTACTGTTTGATGAATCATAGATTACAGCTTTAGAGTGAAGTGAAGGGTCGGGCATTGAACAAACAAACACAATTTACACAAACACAATCACATGAATGATACGGATGTTGATTAATGTTGACACTGTTGACACTGAAAGTATAATATATATGTAGTCTACAAACTTTATAAAATGTTATAAAGTCATTTAAGTGCGTGAAAACAGCAGTTATTGATGTTTTGGGTACCTGAGACGAGAGTCGTTGAAGGTGTCCAGGTAGGAGGGGTAGCCCCAGCCGATGTTGCTGCCTTTACAGCGCAGCTCCAGGGTCTTCCCTGGGCTGAGGCTCACGCTGTCCCCCAGCCGGAGGAAACGGCCCTTATCCAGGACCTGGGTGAGGAGGGACTGGCCCTTCCCTCCAGCATCCTTGTCCTTCAGTTTGGGGTAGCGCACCTTGACGCGCTTGCCCCCTGGACGGATGCGGTTCTCTCCGGCCTCCTTCCTACGCTTGGCTAGCTGGCCGGCGCCTGGAGAGAACAGAGGGTGGGGGATTGGAGAAGAAGGGGGATACAGATGGAGGGAGAGAGAAAGAAAGAGAGAGGACATTGTCACCCTCGGATTGAGTAGGACCTTCACAGAAGGACAGTGAGGGGGTTCCGAGAATAGGGGACCATGTGCAGAATGCCCATCTGGAGAGCTGCACCATAGTTAACACACAGCTGTATCAACAGTGGTGCAGGAAACACGAGGCGGGAGGGGGTGGGGTCATTACTGGCACAGTGTCCAGCCTAAAATCACTCCAGCCCATCTGTCTGTTGTCAATTATATTCTGGTGATCAGGGTGGTGTGTTCCATTATGAGTGATAGACATGTGATATTTGTTTTTTAAGGGGGGAGATATGTTAACCTAGATCAATAATTGATCAAAACGAGTGTTTTCACTCAGTGATGGACTTTTGATGAGTGCAAATTTTATTTCATACAAGTCTGTCGATGTCCAAAACATATGTTTTCTCGTTTAACTGTGAACTGAATGCTGATAGAAAACACCTGTTTCATGCTTCAGGTACTGCTGTTTAGTCGCTGCAAAGCTCAGCTGCAACAGAAAATCTGTTATAGGACTCATTGTTTAGATTTTTTCTTTACCGTTTTATAATAAAATATAGTATAATGATATTATAAATACTTTAAAAAGAGGAAATAAAAAAGATAAATTCTACAACATGGCGTGATTTATAAATCATGGTTGTCAACCATTACGTAAATATATTCACATTACTTGGCTGTCTGGCTGCACCTCCCTTCCCACTCCCCTACCTTTATGGTTACGTCAGACAAACTCAAAACCTCAGATTAACAAATCCTTGCCCAGAGATTAGATACAAATCTATGATGGCAGAAATAGCACTTCACTGTCTTTGCAGACAAACACTAAGAAGTTATGAGATGGTTATGGAAAGGATATCTACTCACCATCTTGGAGCTCTAACCAAAGTACGGCCAGTGTTAGGAAAAGCCACAGTTTCATGGCGAGTGGACGGGAGTGAGTGCGAGAAGAGAGGCGATGGAGGTCTTTAGGGGGTCTCAGGAGACCCGAGGGGCCAGAGAAGGAGAGAGGAACCCAGCAGAGGACAAGGTCAGACCTGGCTGCTGAGCTGGACGTCGGCAGGCTCCTACAAGCCTGTTTAGATGAACAGCTGCTCTATTCTTGACAGGGTGGAAAAATACAAAGACAGAGAGGAAAAAAGGAAATATCTCCAGTTCCTGCTGCTCACTCCCTCTCTCTCTTTCCGAAGGGATTCAAGAAGGCTGACTCTACTGCCCTCTGGTGGACTGTCATAACTACTACTGGACTCATAAGCAGTTGAAACCAGTTTCTTTGATGAACGTATTATAACTCTCACACCAAGAAATGTATGTTTGTTGAAAAATACTTTTATTCACTCTAGTTAGTAGAAACAGTTGTAATGTCATTTCATCATGGATACATTTGCAGAGGGTCAACAAAAAGAAAACCAAACATTTCCCATGTCTGCAACCCATATCTTGGTCCTGATGAGAAAATGACCTCTTGTTCCTTATTTACTTAGCCTAGCCAGGTTTATTGATCAAGAATGATAGACAGGCAAAGCAGGCAGGCAGGCAGGCAGATAGACAGGCCTAGATCCTTACAGGCCCCCTGAGCTGCAGGGGGGAGAACATAAGCCAACCCTCCCCAACGGCCCCAGATAGTGATTTTATGAAACAAAGGTAGAGTTACTAAGTAGACAGAATCCTTCAATCCATGAAACTAGGACACAGAGGGAATTCTTCACAAGCCCAGGCCTGGGTTGTATTAATCATATGAAATGCACATTTAGGACAGTACGAAATTAGCCTAAGGAGGTTCCCTTGAAAATCTATACTGATTGAAGGCACACAGGGCCAATCCTACTTATCTATATGTCTCAAAATATAAAAATGTTTTAAGCCCAACATATAGTGTACGCTGATAGACTTGTGCTACACAGAAAAATAGTACAAAAAACTTTAAATCATTTCTGTAAATGTAACCATTGTTAGAAAAAAGTCATAAAAAACACTCTGTACGGAATGTGTACAGAAAAACACTAAACAAATAATTCTTCCATTGATTCACTGTTTAGATTTCATACAAACTTTACATAACATGAAATTGTAACACTTGACTTGGTAGCAGCCCATCCTAGTGAGAATACCTTTAAACACCTTTAGAGACAAGATGAACATGACTTGGAAAGAACCACTAGCAACAAAAAAATGCTTTAAAACTACAGCAACATTATAGAACATACAGGTTACAGAAGAATCATGAGTATCTTTATGAGGGAAAAAACTGTTTTAGAGATAGTGTTTCAGTTGCTTTGCTATGATTGTAATTAGGAAAGTAACACATGACACATTTGTTAACATAGTGAGGGTTTGGTAAATACCAATACCCACATTCAGAATGTGCTCAAGTTCATCAAAATTGTCTAAACATGGTTGACTGTATGTCATACTAACCCTGGACATAGAGTATACCTGTGTTTTTAGGTCTATGGTAGCAAGTTTCGGTCAGAGAAATGTATTGATCAGTGCTTCTCCAACAAACTACAAAAGTCTTAATAATACTAGCAGTCCTTTCAATTCAGTGACATACTATGCCCTCACAAACTACTGACAATTGTTTTCATAAGCAAAGTCTACAAGTATGTGCTTTAAAACCTTCCTGTGTATGTTGGTTTACGGAAATAGTATATATAAAGCAGAACAATAATAAGGCTAGGAAAACATACCAGATACAAAGCCTTTTCCCACAGTTGTCCTGGCAACCAGGACTGGAACTATGATAGGAACGTCCTACCCAACACCATGCATTTCCAGTGTGTAACCTGTCCGCTTCTACTTAACACTGCCTCCAACCAATCAGCAGCCACCTACCACCTGTAAACGGTCACATGATGGAGGCATCTATTATGTGCCCATCCCACAGCTTTAAGTCACATGTCACATGATCACAGATATTAATTTCCTAAAGCTGCAAAGGAAGAGTGCACGTCCTTGCGACTGAGGCACAGACGGCTTGGCTGCGTATGCGATTATTAACTTTATGTCTGAGAATAGCTTCTATGAGTGTGTGCATTAGTCCAGGTGGACTTGTAGCGTCTCTGCATGGGCCCTTAGTAAGCCCGTCTCTCTAAAAATGACTGGTCTTCTCTGGGCAGAGGAAGTGGCCCTGGTCAGGGATCAAGGCGCTCTGCTTCTCCCCGATCACAGGCTTCTTGTCATGGGGACTGCTGCTGCTGAGAGGCCCCTGCAGTTTGAGCTGGAGTAGCCGCTGACGCTCCACACTGTGCCACATCCCATAGCCAAAGTAGATGAGGAAACCTGGGGAGAGAGGAAGGTACAGAAGTGTGGTTTGCTTAAAAAAAAAAAAGATGACGTTAATAATTACTCATGTCGTGTGTGGTTCTAATCCAGGTGAATACAAAAGGATGCTTCTAATCTCAGGAAGGCTTATGAGGGACACTCACCCACAGCCATCCACACAGAGAAGCGTATCCAGGTGTCTACACTCAGCTGGACCATGAGGTAAATATTGACAAAGATACTCAGTATGGGCAGAAAGGGAAGGAGAGGGACCTGGGAAATCAGAGAACACAAAGATGAGATCACTAAGCCTTTCAAGACGCCAGTAAAACACAGTTCAGTTCTGCTGAATCATGATGGGTAACCGTACACTGTGACGTGTCATCTGTACACCTTACCATGAACGAGACCTTCCTGGTGGTTTGGGGCTGTCTGTAAATGATGACGACACAGCCGATGAAGATGAGGAGGGACACGGAAAGGCAGGCCAGGATCCAGGTCTCCACAGCAATGAGGGAGTTGCCGTGGTATGTGGTGAGATAGCTGACCACACACACCACCACGACTGTCGACAGGACACACACTCACAATTAATTACTCTTATTTACTGTAGTCTCAAGCACAAGAGGGCCATCATTCAGTTTAACAGTGCCCAACAATTATGGTTTTGCCTTACGAGCTGTTTGGTGAAACTTACCCAGGAAACTGACAGCCATGTTGACCACGGAGGAAGATTGCTCTGTGGGGGCCAGCGGAGGGTGGAGGGCGGTCTGCAGCGTGGAGCCCCTGCCCTTCAGCATGTTGAGGTGGGACTCCGACTCTGTCAGCTCCGACTCGCCCTCCTCTGAAGACAGGCAGTCTTTCTCACCGTTTGATGATTTTATGTAGACGCCGTCAGGTTGGTACCTGGAGGGGCATTAGGGTTACTCTACCTGCTAGGGAGATTCTTTCTGTACTTCCTGACTGTTGTTTCTGTTGATCCAATCACCAATAATAAGTTGTGGGGCACACTGTGTCTAAACACTGCTCCAAAAGCCAGGTGAAGCTAGGTCATGTGGGAGACAACATAACACCAGGGTAGTTTTGTGGTTGGCTTTGGCAGAGGAATCCGTTTCACGACCACACCTGCTCCTTTCACCTCCTTCAACTCTCATACCTCCACCCTGAGTTAGACTCTTCTCCAACATACTACTGCCAAAAATGATACTTGAGCATGTAGTTGATCTTGTTAGATTAATTTATGTCACCTAGCACTGAAGGTGAATATTATTTTGAAAGAATGTTGGATCTAAATCATCAAATTTTGTGGTACTCTTGAATATAAATGAGATTTCCAAAAGTTATATTTAATGTATACTCAATACTACTTGGATTGAGAAATGTAAATCCAATTACAAACTGTTTAACACTAAAAGGCATATTCTGCTGTCAAATATCAACAGAGAAAACTATGCAAAGCTCAAGTATAGTTCATGTTTACTCAGTCTCTCTTTGCATATGAGGCCTTCTTGATATTAAAGTGAAGTGAATGAATCATGTTATTTCAGAACACTGAAATACTCATCGGCCAGCAACACATGCCGTTCTGTTTTGTAAGATCTTCACCAGCAACATACTTCAAATGCCTCTGACCATTCAACAGAACATGACAGTGTATATGTGTTTTTAGAATTTTGTAGGCAAAAAAAGGTTGAGTAAACATCACTGTGAACTCAAGGAGTCACTTGAGGCCTTCACAATGGCAGCATTCATAGCAACTGCTTCACAGGCCTGATTCAATGACATGAGCTGCCTATTACTGTAATAAAGATATTTGCAGTATTTTTCCCTTGTAAACCTGCACTTATGCTGTGTCAATTACATCAGTTACACTACAGCTCATGCTTGGTTATAATGTATTGGTTTAGGAACCACTTGGATCCTGAGATCCTGTCAGCTATCACTCAGGCCACAGGTGCCATACCTGTCATTCCTTTTTTGAAAGTAAACACACTGTGGTGAGGCATGCTCAAACTAGTCTGCTTAACAACCCTCAAGAGCCAATTAGATTATAAAATGAGTCAATTGGAGACTTGTGTGTTGTGTACTTTACTGTGTATACCTGAGGATGAGGACACAGGCAGCCACCAGAGAATAGGCCAGGAGAGTGCCAATGGACATCATGTCTACCAGGGCCTTCAGGTCAAACAGGAAAGCCATGATTGCTGGGTGACAGGGGGATATCAGCTAAATCAATAAATATCAAATCAATAACATTTTCCAATTGGTTATGACAAAACAGCTAATTGATGACACAGATCACATTATTGACTGGAAATTTTAAAGTACACCCAGATATGAAATTACACAAAATAACACTGGAAACAACACACACTTCACAGAGATTTGTGCAGCATGAAGAAAGCACATTTGAAGTGACATTTTAACGTGTACGCAATGTAACTAGGGAACTTTATGTCTTGACACAATGATTGTGATAGCATGTAAACAGGTAAGGTGTATACAGGAAGTCCCTGTCACCTCCAGAGCTATATCTTCTGATGTACAGTGATGTCCATTGTCTCAACTCTATCTCAACATGGGTTGGTAGTACAGTATGGTCCAGCACACAGCTATATCCATCTTCCAGATACAGCTTCAAGGAGGCCTCTGTCTGGCGTTACATCAATCTGCCAGGTTCCTTGCCTTCTGCCCTGCTCTGCAAACTGCTACATGGTGCTCATTCAAGTTTGAGTTTGAACTGAGCTCAAGCACCCATCTAGGGTCCCTCTCTTTTGACATCTGCTGGCTTCAAAGCCCTGCAGGTTTAGTGTTACACTGGGAGATGACTGAGCACAAGGCCTTGTTCACAGTCAGACCAGAGCCAATCTGTATACCCGTGGAGCACTGGATGTTGAACATGGAGGATCTTTCATCTCAAACATTGTTTAATTTCTTTACCACAGGGGCACATAGCTCTGGTCTTTGAGGCCTGTATTGTGCTTTGTGCTAGTTTTTTCAGTGCCCTGTAATCCGTGGTACTGTAGGCGGTCTATTAATATTCTTCCACTCAGGCATTCAGATGGTATACTTGTTTAGTTATATGACTGAAGGTCTTGATTGAAACTACTAGGTTTGTAGCAGGTCAGATTGGGAAGTTGTTCCAACAACTTCACTGAAAATGTTTAAGATGTATTGTGTTCTGTCAAGCAAGTATGGGAAATGTATTTCTTCTCATGCTTGTATCCATGAAACACAAACAAGCTTTCATCACGACTTAAATTAGCATGCAGTCACCACCACCAGAGCAGAACCAAATATGCTGACAGGTAACCACACCCAGCGAGGTACCAGGTCTGGCCATCTGCTCAGTCAGACGCTTACCGGCTGTGGTTCCTGCCGCCAAGGTGGCAGCCACTGGTGACTTGCGCTTACTCACTTTGGAAAGAAATTTGAACATTAAGCCATCTCGTGCCATGGCAAAGAGAATGCGGGGCAGAGGGAACATGGAGCCCAACAGGCTACGGAGAGAAAGGTCATGGTTGGAACAGGAGCACACTTAGACAAACAACACATTGGACACCCGGTCAACTGTGAAATAAGAAAGCAAGCATTTGGACTCAAATTCACCTGATCGGAGCTAAGCTAAGAATTGCTATTGGCCTGATTTGGGGAGGATTATGACTTGATTATGAACAATGTAGAGGAAGTTCATCAGCAATTTCTACTTTCACAGTCGATTGGTGGATGCAGTTCAGCAGCAACAATGTCATTAGACATCTTACCTGCTACTACTCCGGAACTCATAGTGGCAATTAGCGGGGTCTTCGTTTTAGGATTGATTCGGGCTAAGGCTTTAAAAAGCACCCCGTCCTCTGCCATAGCATAGATTACACGTGGCATAGGAAAGATGGAGCCCAACAGACTGCATGAGACAGCAGAAACACGCACAACACCAACACGTTAGAACACCCACACACATGCATGTACTGTCAACACACACACACTCCCACAAAAACACAAACACACAGAAGGTTACTTCACCAAAGCTTAAAAGCTTGATAGCAGTTGTCTTTCTTTGCTGTGGGCATGCTTCCCTGGAGATTACCTGGTTCTGCTCAAACTATTTGAGCAATGAACCACTACTGTAAAGGTCAGATGGAATTGAATTGAAGCTGGGGACGTGGTGTGACTGACATTTGGGAGTTACAGGTATTGAGACAACTTAGGGCAAGAGCCTCGACAGAGAAGAAAGACTTCAAAAGCACATGATAGTGTTTTGTTTTGAAAGAGGGCCATGTCAAAATCAGTCTAGATCAGCATAGGTGAGAATGGACCGCAGACTAGAGACTGGCACTTCTTTAAAAACAGTTGATGTCACAGTAGCATTGCACCCACAGGATTTAGCATTGAGAATCAATCCAATATCCGACAGCAAATTATTTTTATAAATTCTCAGTTACTCTACTGATATTAGTTATCCAAATAAGCAATTATCATCTCTTAAATCGCGTAATTCATCAACACATTGATTCACCACACAATTTCTATATAGGAAGTGCACTGTAATAAGACCTTAAATAACACTGCCTATCTATTAAGATGATTGTCTATTACCTTGTTGACAGGGCACACAGAGAACCCACAGCCACCACATATTTGGCCGGGCCCCAGCCCACATACTCGAAGGCCATTGGTAACGGGCTCTTCTCATCCAGCAGGTAGTAGGGCATCATGAGGGTGAGGGCAGCTGACACCCCAAAGTATGCCAGGAAACACACTGCCAGAGACACCACGATGCCAATGGGTATGGCCTTCTGGGGATTCTTCACCTCCTCACCTGACACACACACACAGCTTTGTAATACTATATTTGTGAGGACTTTTTCTTTTTAAGTATTTTGGATTCAAGTATACAGTAGTACTTGTATATTTACATATCCCCAGTCGTCCTCTGTAGTTCTCACCTGTGGTTGCAATGCAGTCAAATCCAACAAAGGCGTAGAAGCAAGTTGCAGCTCCAGCCAGAGTTCCACTGAAGCCATAGGGCATGAACCCTCCGGCTCCATAATCACTGGTCACATTAGCAGTCACCGACAGGTTCCTGGAAACACTTACATCAGCACAGGGCTATACCCCGAACAGCACTATCCCTATTGTTTTAACATCATATCTAGGAATTTTATTGTAATATTTAGGAAAATGTGCCTTTTTTCAGTCACAAGAAGGGCTACTCATCACACTGTGTTGTTCCAAATAACCTTTACTAGATACCCACTAGGTTGGGAAATACTTCCCTCCCGTCCTCACCGTGTGACTATTGTGACATTTACAAGATATTCCTCAGAGATCTTCCAGTTACGAGGATCTCCTTTGACGAAGCCTGAGATGATGACAAACATCAGTACAAGCACGTTGACTGCGGTGAAGACTTTGTTGACCCAGGCTGACTCTTTCACTCCAAACGACAGGAGTCCTGTGAACACAAAGGTAAGACTACATTTCAACATCACCTGCATTCCTAAAAAGACCTGCCAGAATCTAAAAAGAAGTGTCCTTCTAGACATGTTTATATTTAAGATGTATTTTGTTCTCTTGGAAGGAACCTAAATGTAAAATGTAAAATGTGAATATATTTATGTCACAAATGGTTGTATCACTGTGCACCACTGTGAACTACAGTTAGAGACCTAAATTAAAAATTAAAATTACAACAGAAGCATTCTTTCCAGGACATTGGGCTAATCGGATAATGCAGGTTAGAGCTTTTGGCTCACAAGGAGCTAAGACACAAGACAACATTGTTCCCTTCCTGGTTGTTTTGTCAACGTATAAGGCCTTGTTTACCATCAACAAAGAGTCCGAAAAACTGCATGAACTTTGTGGGCTGCATCTGGGGTCCTACACAGCCCTGGTCAAAGCTCTAAAGACTAGGTTTAGTGGAAGTTTGACCCTGACTCATGGCTGGTAAAGAGGACCTCTGTACCCTGTGCTCTCGCTCGCTAACCATGCATTACTGAATGTCCCGACATCACTTGATTAGATTCAAATTCAGCCAAATATCAAGCAGACGCTGTTTGTTGATATGAAAAAAAAAAACATAACCAAAGCCAGTTTCTCATTATCTACATTTCCGAACACCATGGTACTAATTTGAGTTAATGGAGGGATGTACAGGAGGCTTTGGCAAATAGGAATTGTGTTAGTGACCATGGCACACCTGACAGGAGGAGGATGAGGCAGACAGCAAAGAAGTCGGGGTACTTGGCCAAACCAGGGGCGTCCATGCTGAAGTAGGTTTTACAGAAGTGCTCAATGTGTTCCCCTATCAACTCATCAAAGGTCCCACTCCAAGCCCTGGCCACGCTGGACGTCCCTGGAAAGGAGAAAGAAAGAGTGGGATGATAAAATCATGTTAAAGACCAGAACAATTTCAACTCAAGCATATTGTGTGTGATACCCCAACTTGATCTAATGACCTCCACGACCAGCTCACCTATCACATAGGAAAGGATGAGGTTCCAGCCAGTGATAAAGGCCCAGATTTCCCCTACGGTCACGTAGCTGTACAGGTAGGCTGAACCAGTCTTGGGAACACGTGCACCAAACTCAGCGTAGCACAGACCGGCCATGACGGAGGCCAGGGCAGCGATGAGGAAGGACACCACGATGCTGGGGCCAGAGCTGCCCTTGGCCACCTCTCCAGCCAGCACGTAGACGCCGGCACCGAGGGTGCTGCCCACACCCAGGGCGATGAGGTCCAAGGTGCCCAGGCAGCGGCACAGCTTGGAGTCTTCCAAACTGTTCATGTCCACCACTTTCCTCCGCACCAGGGAGCGGGTAAATGATAACACCTGACCCAGCATAGTGCCACCTAGGGGCCCGGGAAGGGAGGACAGCAGGTGAAGATGCAGGTTTAGACAGTGTGTGCGTGCACATGTGCGTGCACAAATCTTAATACCATACATGAACACAGTTTTTGTTTGAGAAACAAATCATCACTGTTACCACAAGAGGGAGAATTACTTGACACCATGGTTACTATTGTTGATCCTGGGTTCAAAGCAATATTTGGACAGAGGCTTCTTTTCACTTTTCCCTTGAGAATTTGGATTGTGTAACCTTAAGTCTTTCCCCATAGTTTATTTTGGCACCTGGCTTGCTCTGTGTTTGAACACCTTTTTTTCTAGAATGCTAAAAACGCCTAGAGCTACATTATATAACGGGGGGGGATAACGGCAGGTTTTGACAGTTGAGAGTTGTTAAGAGTGCACCACTTATTAACTATGACATATTTGTGTCAAGCATATTGCCCAACATACGTAGCCTTTTGTACGTACCGTACTGAAACTCATTAAAACCAAATAATAACCTTTTGTCTGGTGTTTCAACATAGACCTAAAGACTGAATGGCATACAGTACTGTAGTGAATGCATTCAAAGGACACAATAAACTTTCTTTCCTCACTAATTGCAGAATGTCTACCATGTCCACAACTTCAAACACTTGCTTTCACTGTCTCTTGCATGCAAAAGTGTCACTGTGTTTTACTTTGATCCGTTGGGAGACCTCCATATATTGTCTGGGGGGAAAATGTCTCAGAACCGTCTGAAGAAAGTTTTTCTTTCATTCTTTTGAAAGTTAAATCTCCTTTCACCTAAACGTCTCAACTTCTGAATTTAAAACCAACTCTGACTACCATCCAAATGGTCTTTGAGGGCCATTAAAGTGTGGCTTTTGGCACCCAGAGACATGCTAATGTTAGACCTATTCTCTACACTATGTGACAGGATATTAGCATAACAATGTGGCTCTGGCTCAGTGGCGTACAGTTCAGCTGGTATGGTTGGCCAATTTGCAGATTCACACACTTTTTAAGAGCTCATTGATAATCAAAGGCTTCATAAGGTGCTAGATTTAACCACAAATCAACTATATACAGTCTAAAAATACACTTTTAACATAGATTGCTGTTGCTAGTCATTGCACCTGTAAGTACTACTTGTATGATGATGATGAAAATAAATATGGTTAAACAGACACAATATAATCAGACAGAACCCAAGCTAAACACCACACATGACTGACTCAAGCACCACCAACCTGTTGAGTTGACACAGATGAATATGAGCAGCTAAAGTTTCTCCTCTACAGAATCTCCAAAATGACAAAAGCACTCTGTCAGTTTCCTGTCATACAGTAGTGTATGCCTGAGAGCAGGGAGCCTCAGTCTAGCAGCACATGGACTGACATAGAATTCACTCTCTCTACCAAGATCCTCGGCTTACAGTACTGTACTTTTGTCACTCTGCACAGCACAGCTAAGATTCGCTCCTGGCATATAAAGCAAGGATCCTGCTATTTTTACCCGTCTTTTTCTCTCTCTCTATTTCTCTCTCTCTTACACTCTTTACTCAGTCAGTCTGTCCTCTGTATGCCTTCATAAGTCCTGGCCCTGACATGCCCTAGGTCCAACCACAGTGGCACGCCCCCCAAGGGGGAGGAGGAGGAGGGAGAGAGTATAGGAGGGAAGGGGGGGGGGGAGAGGGAGAGGTGCAGAGAAGGATAAGGGGTTATCTGGTCCATGATCGTAGTCAGAGGGAAGCAATATTACACCACATCCCCAGGTCAATGGCCCACACACACGGTGAGAAGGGGAGGGTTTGGGGGGGCTGGGGAGTCGGGTGCAGAGTGCATTCTCCTTCTCCTCCCCATTTTTCTTTAAAAAATGTGATTTCTAATGCACACACAAGGCCAAACAGATCCCAGCTGCCATGGTACTTACTGACCACTGATAAATGGTTAGGCAACTGACGTTGACAAACATTGAAACAGACACTCGTGTTTGCCCAGTCCACCCTACAGGAGTGCTGCTAAAAGCATGGGGGCTGATTGGTCAATGAAGGGTGGCGGTGGAGCTACAGGAGCAGAACCGACGCCTTTTAATGGAAGACAGGACTTTACACAATGTTCC
This sequence comes from Hypomesus nipponensis, assembly GCF_054491055.1. NCBI lineage: Eukaryota > Metazoa > Chordata > Actinopteri > Osmeriformes > Osmeridae > Hypomesus > Hypomesus nipponensis. The sequence continues at coordinate 9,066,566 of NC_140361.1, forward strand.
TCTCACTACAAGAACTACAGCCATCAAAGCGTTCAATCAATATAAAGATAGATCTTCCAGTCTAGCACCGTCAAAGGCCAAAGGCCTGACGAGTATATTTAAGTATAAAGATACAGCTAAACCAGTTGTCTCGTGTCAAGGGTTACATGTGAATTTCCAATAAGGCTGAGAGGTCAAGTCTGGATGGTACTGTGCTTTTCAGCCAAGACCAGCCCAAACCAGCTGAAGACATCAGTGGGAAGGCCACAGCTGGCCCAATAAAGCTGCACAGCCCCACAGCTCTGAGACCAGAGCCACAGTCATTCCTCATTGCTTGCCTGTCAATCCGTGCGCCCGCTACTCCTACTGCGCCAGCCAATGACGTCTTGAAGCTTTGGCTGCTAACAGCCCACCATCCAACACCACATGCTGATAGGCAAGAAAAAGTCAACCGTAATCAATTACAGTGTTCGCACACGCACACGTACAGACACTGTATATGTTCACTGCACTGTTGAGGGTACAGCTGGTGCCTCTCCATGAGTTTGCTTGCCCCAAGTTGATTCACAGTATTTCTAGGTCAGATATATTGTCATATTGCATGACACCCTCTCAAAGACTGTCAAGTCACAATGTGTAGTAAAGATCTGAGGATAATTAATGTCAGGATAGATGGAAAGCTTTAAAAAGAATAGAGTGGGTCAACCTGTTAGAGGGTTGACACGAGCTAATTGTGTGAATCCAATTGAATATGTTTGCCTGTCGATACAGTGTAGCTGATTGACCTAGATACACCACATACCCAGGTCAACAAGGAGAGCTGTCTGTCCTGAAGGGGCTGAACAACTCGCCCCACTTAACAGTTTGCCGCTAGGAAATGCTGTAGTGAATGATTCTAGATAAGAAAAAGATAACCGCACCAAACAGGAGGATTGAGCTAGATCAATAACACCAAAGTCTACCACATTGACAAATGGCGCAAGGCTTGCACTGACGTGCAATAATCTACTTTTGTTAACTAAGTTGTTTGAGGATGAGGAAGCAAGACAACATTTGATGGGGGACAAGATTACTCAAGTCAATATCAACTATATACCGTATATACAGTACGTGTTGTGCTATCGAAACAGATGGAAGGTAAGGTCGGATCATCGTCGATAACCTTCCTAACTATACCAAAAGTAACACATCATCAACAACAGAAGTTGAATGTCACACCCTAATACTAAAGCAGAGTTTTGTGGAAATGTCATTGCCAGATTACATGTCTAGACTTGAATCAGCTCTTTCAGTGCTTGTCAAAATGGACCATCCAGACAGATTAGTTCCATGACCTCAGGCAGCCTGACAAAAGGGACCCTGCATCATCAAAGGACAACCTTAAATCACCTGAATATATGGACTTATATTTGCATACAATATAATTAAAGAAAGGGCATATTCACAAATTACTATCCACATGTTCGGTCACACAAGGTCCTTTATGTCTTTTGTTACACATAATAGTGCATTTCTCCAGGACACAGTAACAGCACAAATCCTCTTTAAATTGCATTCTGAGAACTGACTAGAACCTAAGCTCCTGATGCCATCCTCTGGAAGCTTCTCTGCTTCCATTTATATTATTACAGGCTTACAGGTAACCAGATTATGCATTCTTGTTGTATGTATTTTAATGACTTGTTTGTAAGTAATACTGATAGTATTGTTTACTTACTAAGATTAAATTATGTAAAACCCTTTCTTGAGTAGAACATTATAATTTAAATGAATTTAAGTAAGGATGATTTAATATCTTTATATATGAAAATACATTAAAATCATATAAATTGTGTGTTTAAGGAACAGTCAAGTTGAAGGTTTTGTGCATAATCTGTATATTGAATAAAACACATCAATAACCTTTAATTGACCATAAATCTATGAAGAGTCCACACACAACACTGGACTTTTTAGTGTTTCCAGTGAGGCTACTTGTGGCATGCCTGTTGAAGAAAGAGCAATACCCAGTCAGTCAGCTAAAATGAGCAAACAAAATGTGTTATTAAGTCACCTCATCAAACAGAATCAGGCCACTTTGTGATGGAGGCCTGGATTGGAGGAAGCTTTTATCAGGGCAGAAAAACATCTCTGTGAAGTGTTGTGGAACAAAATAAGTGCCATATGCACAACCACACTCATTTCAGTATCAAATAACACAGTGAAAGAAGCAGAACGTATTCACATGACTTGTGGGACCTCATATTTGCCCCAGAAGGATTCCATGGGGTGAATGGCTTCCAAAAATGAATTCCAAAGTTCCAAAGTGATAGAGCTTAAAGATCTGTGCAATGTTCACTGACCTCTTACTTGACCCACAGAAAACTTGGTCAATCACAAATAAATAAAGATGGTGTAGTGTGAAATCTGTAATATGTACTGTAAAGATATGTTTGACAACAATTCAGCATATTGGATAACAGACCGGGAGAAGCCTGTAAAAAAATTCCAAAGGATTTAAGTAAGAATGTATATTTGAGTATCTCTTTATTTAAAAGCATTAGTAATGGACTACATCTCATCCAGACCACAAACATATATATATAAAGTGGGTCATGTTTGTTCTACCAAGAGGTATAGTAAAATACTCTCTCACTTGAGAATCTGTAAAGACTGTAAAATAATTTCACAGAAATCCATTTTACTACTGTTGCACTTACAATCCCACCAAGCACTAATGACAGACAGTAAAAAAAATAGTAATTCCTGCTGCCTCAATGGACACGCTTAGTTTTTTTTCAATCAGAATGAACAAAATAACTGTATCATATTACACTCAACAAGATCTGTGTCCACACTACTGTACTCCCATGTGCACAGCGTTATGTGATAGTAATACTAAACCGATTCCCTAAAAACTAGTCTTGCTCCACACACAACATATACTGAAGCCTCCCTTTCTAAGAGTAATTTCCAAGAAACGTATGCCACATGTATGCCTACTGTTTTTTCCCCGTATTTCCAGAAACTCACGGTGAGAAGTGTGTTTTTAGTAGTACAATCAAGCTGTTTGGTTCCTGAATGTATGAACTTAAGCACAGTGAGAGAGAGCCTAAATGCCTGCCAAGCATCAGTAAGTCAATCACTTCTGCTTAGTTTAACTGAACAGATCTATTGTCTCTTTGGCTCTGTGCTGTGCAGTAACAAATGGTCTTTCATCTCTATGGAACGGAATTCGAAATAAGGACAAAACACTAATTAGAAGGTTTTTGTTCTCTGAGATGTATCTCATATCTCAGATGGACCAAAAACCTTTAGCCACAGAACACAAGCAATGTCGTCCAATGCTGGCTAAACTGATCGCAGGTTTGTTAAGTGTGTGGCTGCACTAAGAGCTACTGCAGATTAGGATACAGTATATGAATTCAACTAAAAAGCTTAAACTTGAGGTATGCAGGTAATTGTACAGATCTTTACATACACCAAATGTAGACAAAACAAATTGACCCTACTGGTTCTGCTTATATTTAAAGGTATTTCACAAAAAATGTATATGATTGGGGGAGGAAGAATGATTAACACTTTTTTTTTTTTACAGAGTTTTTTCTGAACTAGATTTAGTAGGCCTATATCAAAGGCCACATTGGTAGAGCAATATATATATATATATATATATATATATATATATATATATATATATATATATATATATATATATATATATATATATACATTGGACACTTTCGCACACGTACATTCGTTCAGGTTCAAGTAAGAGTGCAAGTTTGTATTCTATGAAGACACAGTCTGAAGAATATAAGTGAAGAAATGACAACTCACTAAATAATTCCTTCACCTAACTTATCAATTTTTAGCAGTAAAATAATATTCAACGTCAATATGTGGCACCACCAAATATAACAATACCTCCAGAAAATTGCAAAACTGTAAGAGCAATGCTGGCATCAACTTACTTTTCGCAGTTCCAGCCTGGACAGAAATGTCAACTGGGGACAGTAGTTTATATTTGCGAACGTACACACCCCTACCACGTGTGACGCTGCTGTGCGAACCAGTAATGGAAAAAATATTAGCATGTTGGTAGGGCGGGGGAAGTGGAAGCGGCGTAAACTTCAGCGAGGTGGGAAGGTATGGAATGTAACCCAAAGAAAGCACAGCACAGGTGAACAATTAAGCTTGTTAAGCTTGACAGGTAAACTCAGATCAAAGCATCTAGGCATTGTGATACGGCACCATTTGACAAAGTAATAAAATTGTCAAAAGTTAACATTACACTTCCGTTGCGTGCAATGTTGCGAATGGTATGGGGGGTAGGTATAGAACTAGCTGGCTTTAGGACCATGGGACAACCCTCCGTTTAACGTACTGTAGCCGCTTGGGAAAACAATATCAGTCTTTTTACCTGAGATGCGGCATGAAATGTGACTAAATATTTTAATTAATGTTCATAGTGATGCAGTAATAGTCTTATTTGGCTATCACCTTGGATGGTGAATTCTCAGAGATGGAGCACATCAGACTGCCAAAGGTAAACCCGCGGATTCCGCGTTGCTGCAATTTACTGTTTTCTCACCGGCCTCTTTGCTTGTACTCTGATGCTTACGCAATAAAGAAGCAGCGCTCATACATTTATAAGAACATGATTAGTTTCAGGACTAAAATAAAATTGTAATTCGGGTTTGACCGCTGGACCTCACAAGACCGGAGGCTGCAAATGTAGTCTATTCAGCCACGTAGCTCACATCTAATTTCCCAGCACTCTCAAATGACGGGAGTCATTGTAAACACCCAGTTAGCACAAATAGCGTATCCGTCTGTTGTGTTGTCACGTCGTAGTGTTACAAACAACATGCATCATGTCACTACCATAAATGTCTTAAATCGTTTGAACCTGGGCACATGCACCCCTCTCCAATCCTTTCTGCACTATAGGTTGAGAATGTCCGACTCATTGACAGAATCTCGCCCCGAAGAGCCACTTTGGGCACATTGTACTTGACAGCAACCCACACCATCTTTGTAGAGAACGAGACCGAGATCCGCACAGAGACATGGGTAGGTTTCGAATTCTAAACTATCAGCCATTATGGATGCTAGGGCAACAAATCAGATTGTGCTGGGGAGACATCCTTGGGTGAAATAATATGACAATAAGGGTCAAATAAAAGGTGAAACAGTTTGTCAGAGTGGTTCATGCTCTGTTTACATCACACCAGGTACTCCACAGTTTAGTATACAGCGTGGAAAAGCTCAGCACAACAGCTACAGGATGTCCTCTTTTGATTCACTGCAAGAACTTCCAAGTCCTCCATTTCATCATCCCCCAGGAGAGGGACTGCCATGATGTCCACATGTCGCTCATCCGTCTCTCTCATCCAGGTGAACACCAGACTCTCACATACTGTGCAGTTCGGCACCATAAAGACATGACAGGTTTGACAAAGTACTCAATGGATGATGTTGTACATAAGCAGTTATGCTGGCTGTATCCAATATTTTTGGTATTCACTTAGAAGATATACAGTATACCACAACAGTTGTCCCAGTTGAGTCATCTCATATTGAGTGTTTTGTTCCAGAGTGTTATGAGGAGCTATACTGCTTCTCCTACAACCCCAACAGTGCCAAGGAGGAGAGGCAGCAGGGCTGGGCCTTCGTAGACCTCAAGGCTGAGTACAGCAGAATGGGGCTTCCAAACTCCCTGTGGAAAGTCACCCCAGTCAACTGTGACTACAAGGTGGATACGCTGGAGGAGATGCCGTTGGTGTTCTCCATCAATCCCGTCATTGGTTGAACTGATAGGCCGACTGTTGTTTTAATTTACCAGCAGTACTAGTTGTTGAGTCAATTCATGAGATGCAAGTGACTAAAATGTTATAATATGGAGGCCGGACTGTGTTTTGTGTGACCTCTTCGCAGGTGAGTGACACATACCCTGCTGATCTGTACGTGCCAAAGTCAGCCACACCCCCGGTCATTGTTGGGAGCTCCAAATTCCGAAGCCGGGGCCGATTCCCCACGCTGGCCTACTACTGCAGAGAAAACCATGTGAGTCTCTCTCTCTTCCCTCCCCTTCTCTCATCATGGGGACCAGTGAAGGTTATCTGTAGCCATGCTGATCACAGACCTCAACTATGCCCTGTCCTGTTCTCATGATTATTATGATATATGGAAGTGATTGAGTCCAGGTCATAGTCCGAGCTGTATCCAGTTCACTTAGGGCTTGGTTTTCCTGGCACTGGCCTCACTTCCCTAGGAAACTAAGGACTCCCCTCTGATTAGTTAATATTTTCTTTTCAATGCACTGATATGTGCAGCAGTACAGTATAAAGACCAGGTGCGTGACCAGTTCTATATACTCTACCACACTGTAGACATGGCAGAGTGAACTTTGACCTACGATAAGCGCATTGCACGTCTTCTCACTTGTATGCATAGGGTTTTCTGGAGGGAAAAAACTACGTTTTTGAATGAATGAAACCATCCTGAATGAAACCCACTCCTGACCCTTTTCACACCACAGGTGATAAAAGGTATTCGAGTAGATGCAAAGTTCTCTTATCTTCCACACATGCATCTGTATACGCGTGGATGTGTGTGTTCATTTTGCTGTGATGGGGTGTGCATGTGTAGATTCATGTGTGTGCTGTCTAGCAGTGACGGCTCTCTAAGAATGACTGTTCCATGTTTGTGCCGTTTGACCAGTTGGAGTGTTTTATGTGCATGAGGTCAGCTTCCCAGGGTCGGGAGCTCCGAGGCCAGTGTGTGTAAAGCTCAGTGATGTTCAGATGAGTTCTGCTTTCTGTTTATGAGCTGATGGGAGCTGATTGTGATGGGAACCACATAGAGGTCTCTACCCTGCTCTCCCCCAAGCCTCTGGGTTTTAAAAGATGAGGTAGCCCACTAGAGGATCTACCAATACACAAATAAGACAATAGTATTTATAGTTGTAAGTGTGTGTTAAAGTCAAATTGTACTTTTCCAATTGAAAATATATCTTTGTTCTGTCGGGCCTCTTACTTTGGTTCCTTTACTGTAACCATAGTGGATTGTGTAAACAACAGTAAATTCCCTTGCACAGTTCCTCATCGCTCTTCCCCTTCCGCCCCCTCTCCCAGGCTGCCATCTGTCGTAGCAGCCAGCCCCTCTCTGGCTTCAGCGCGCGCTGCGTGGAGGACGAGCAGATGCTGGAGGCCATCGTGAGGTCCAACCCCCGCAGTGACTTCATGTATGTGGTGGACACCAGGCCCAAGGTGAGCCTCCCTGGCATTTAGGCAGCTGTCAACAAGCCTGGTTTTAATATACTGTATGTATACAGATGTACTTGTTGAGACGCCATTTGACAGCTGGGATCTCCCAGGACTCAAGTCCTCACACATCCGGGCTTCATACTGATGAAAAGCATGCTAGACATTCCATGAGAACACATATCCAGGGTTGAAGTCCTTCTATTGTGAATGCTCGAGAATATGTCAAGCTTTGGTGCTGAGTATGTCTCTGATTATATCTCTGTAGCTGAACGCAATGGCAAACCGGGCTGCAGGGAAAGGCTATGAAAATGAAGATAACTACTCCAACATCAAGTTCCAGTTCCTCGGCATTGAGAACATCCATGTGATGAGAAACAGCCTACAGAAGATGCTGGAAGGTAATTGAAAAAGCATAGTCAGTTTACCTCCTGTAGTTTTTAATGTTATTGTCTTTAGTATAACCATATCAGAGCGTGGGATTACAGCATCTTCCCTCTCTCATAACTGTACATTACATGCAGACCAAGGAGAACCAATGTGAAGTGAATCCCATCTCTAAACTTGGAAGAACAAAAAGAAAATCAGCAATTTCCAAAACAGAGCTTTTTCCTCTGCTCTCTCTCGCTCTCTCTTGCTTTCAACTTCATTAAACCTCCAAGCCAGATTTTGTATTCATCCTCCTGAATCATCCCACTTTTCTCTGGTGAAGTGGAGCTGGGCTAGCGAGAACCCTGTAGCCTACCACCCCTGTGGCTTTGCTCTGCTGCCATGCAGGCTACGCTGCAACCAGGCATCAGACGGGCCCCATAGGAGTGTTTCTCGGTAATGCACAGGGGTGCTCCAAGGCAAAGCGTAGACTTTGAATCCATCTGGATTTCATTGCCGGACTATTTTGGTTTCCTGGAGCGGATGATTGGGGACCGTATTCCCCTCAGAGAGTCGGAGGGCGTGAGAATGATGGGACTTAGCGTTTGAAAAGTAATAGCTGGCCTTAGCTGTGATACCCCCTGGACCTTGGTCTCTGCTGGCTGGATTGGCAGAAAGAGCCATGCTCCTGCAGAGATGACATGGTAGTGCCTCTCATTCTCATATCGACTGGATCTGTCCAAATGCCAGTTTTGTTTTTGTCTCTCCAAGAGTCTTCCAAGAATAATATAGTTTCTCAGAAGAAGTTAGTCCGTGCTAAATGTTAAAGAACCCAGGTTGACTGAACTCAGTGACCTGCTCTCTCGAGCCCCTGGCCGCACTCTCCCTTGTCAGGTGGGCTTGTACAGTTCAGTGCACTAATGTGATGCTGTAAAACACACATCTATTGTAAACATAACCACACCATAACCACCAAGCTCGGTTTATGTAGCTTTGCCAGCACTCTCAGCATAATGAGCGAAGAGAGATTTGTGAATTTGAATGGAATTACAGATGTAAAAAACATGCCTGATTTACAAATTTTTATTTGACTACTTGTCAACACTTCAGAACCTCGTTTGTCCCTTTGCAATTGAAAGGACCCTTTAAATGTTTGTCTGAAAATCTGATAAGGAAAATGTCATGCCATTGCGTCTATATTTTTATAGAAAACAAACAAGGGAATCTATTAAGCTGCAAATAGATCTGTATTTAGTTGTCTGTCTTCTGTCACACTGTTTTAAAGCTAGGCCCAGTGACATTGTCTAAAATAACCTAACAAAAAAAGTCAATATTGACTCAAGAAAGGAAAAATCATTTTGTATTGCCTAAAATGACTTCCCGTCTTCCAAAACATTTATAATTAAAATGTCAATCATACAAATTAAATATATAAACACGACTAGGCTTCATCTTACAATGTCTATTGAAATGACATGTAACACGTGATAGAATATGGTTGACGTTTGCCTCCACTGAGACAGCTGTGTGTTGCTGCAGTGAGTGAACTGCGGTCCCCCTCCATGTCTGACTTCCTGGAGGGTGTGGGGAGCTCAGGCTGGCTGAAGCACATCAAAGCGGTCCTAGACACAGGCATCTTCATTGCTAAGGTTGGTCTGTAGGGCTAACCCCCACTGTCTGGCTCAATAATTGTTAAACTGTGTGTGCGTGTGCGTGTGCGCGTGCGCGTTTCTATACCGAATGTTTACACTACACTCATACAAATGTATGTGTCTGCAGGCCATTTCAGAAGAAGGTGTCAGTGTGCTGGTCCATTGCTCAGATGGTTGGGACAGGACTGCTCAGGTTTGCTCTGTGGCCTGTGTCCTGCTGGACCCCTTCTACAGGACTCTGAAAGGACTCATGGTATAGCCTTCTCACCTACTACTAGATCTTTTACATATGCATTTAATCCCAACTGCTGTAGCTCCTCCATGAGTTAGTTCAGTAACAAGCCTACCCGTTCTGTCTCATGAAACGTCACGGACGCCATTTAATCTTGCCATCGGGTCTGAAGAGCTGTCGATAGACATGGAGCTGAGGTTTATGTTTGTAACATTTCTTTCAACTTTTTTAGCCATTGTTCAAATTTTCTATACTGTAACTGACACAGAAGCACATCGAGCTCGACACCTTGTTTAATTAGCGGGTAATTGGAGTTGACGAGAGCCTTTTGGGAGGTAACATAAGCAGGTCCGTGCTGTGCTTAAAGTGCCTATTCCTTTGATCATACGGATTTGCTCTGTCTGGCTGGTTCATTGCCAGAAAAGGCCCCTCCTGGATTGAACTGAATGCCATGGATGCCCTACTTTTTGGAATCTCCTAAGACTTAGAAGAAAAGTGCCCCATGCAGGGGGTGAGGAAGTTCACCCTGTCTGTTAACGCAAACTTTGTCCCCTACATTTCCCCCTCTGTCCCGCTGTACAAATAAAACATGGAATGCAAGTTATAAGCCTATAAAAATATGCTCCTCCATGTCCTCGTGACTTTAAAGCATTATTCATGTGTATTCGTTGTCCTCAGGTTCTCATCGAGAGGGACTGGGTCTCATTCGGACACAAGTTCTCCCACAGGTCTTTGGTCCTTTTTTTATATTATGTTGTACTGTACCTTTTTACTTTTTTTTATATGTAGATATGATTGATTCCTTTCAAGATTACAGTACCTGACAGTATGCCTTTCAACATTTGGTGACTTATGTTACCCCCCCCTCACCTCACCCCAACCCCCGAACCTCAACTCTACCCCCCACCCCTCCTCCCCCCACCCCTCCTCCCCCCACCCCTCCTCCCCCCACCCCTCCTCCCCCGCCCCCAGATACAACCACCTGGACGGGGATCCTAAAGAAGTGTCCCCTGTCCTGGACCAGTTACTGGAGTGTGTGTGGCAGCTGATGGAGCAGTTTCCTTGTGCCTTTGAGTTCAATGAGAGGTTCCTCATGGCCATACACAGCAACATCTACAGCTGCCAGTATGGCAACTTTATAGGAAACAGCCAGAGGGAGCGCTTAGAGCTGGGGTGAGTTACTAGAACATCCCGGAACATTATTGGTCCTTGTTTTGTCATGGCCCTTGCAGGAGGAGGGTGTTTTGACTAGTAGTCTTCTTCACAGTACATGTGTCTATGAGATTTCAAATAACTGAAGCACGTGACAAGTCATGTGGTGTTTTTTGTGTTGACAGGCTTTGTGAGAAGACACACTCTCTGTGGTTCCACCTGTGGAAGAACAGGAGTGACTACATGAACCCTCTGTACCGGCCTGACCACAGCCAAACTCAGGGGGTTCTGAGGCCAGATACTGCCCCCTACTGTTTCAAGTAAGCATGCACTTGATTCTCCAAGCTTAGTATGTCTTTATGTTAGAATGTGTTTCCAGGGGATTTTCATGTGACTGAACATACAGGAGAGAGCTTCAGAGTTTATTATTAGCTAATCCATGAAGTTATAATGTGTGTGTGTGTGTGTGTGTGTGTAGGTTCTGGAAGGCCTTGTACAACCGGTTTGACAGAGGCATGCATCCTCGCCAGTCTGTTCTGGACTACCTGATGGCCATCAGAGAAGAGACCCAGCAGCTGGAGGAACAGTTGGCCTCACATGAGGAGGTAAAACAGAAGTCGTGACCATACAGGTGTTTGTGTGTCTGTATATGAAGATACATTGTACTTGTGTGTGGACATACCATATCACTGAGATACCTCGACAGTGATGAAGAGGTATGGAGTTTTCATGTTGTTGATGATTATGAATTGTTCATGTTTGATTTGTAATTTTTTTTAAATATATTTTTTATTTTTTTACATTTGTTGCCAACAGAGAATAGAAGAGCTGGAGAAGCAGGCAGGAAAGAGCCTCCAGATGCAGCCTGACACGTTGGATCAGAGCCACGCAGTCTGGGCTCTTCACCCCCCAGACATTGGCCTGGCCCTGGCCAACACCCCCCAGGACTACACCGGGGGCTTTCTCTGCAGCAGCCCCTGCCAGCTGAGGGCACCAGAGAGCGCATTGCTCATCCTGAACAAAACCGACCCTGACCTCTCCACCAACCAGGAGTCAGGCATAGCAGACATCAGCTTCTGCTCTCCACCCAGCGAGGACAGCGTCAAGGACCCTGACTCTGATGAGGCTGCCTACTCGGCTGCCTGAGCAGAATGCATATTAGTGTAGCATTGCTGTTAGCAAAGGGAGGGAAACCTGTTGCTTCAGCAACACTCCAATGGGCAATTGTGCAATTAAAATTACACTGTCTTTGTAATGCAATGAGCCATTTAAAGTAATTCCATTTGATCCATTTTTTTTTCCATCTAACTTTTTAGCTTTATAAAGGGAAATTATATTATTATATATATATAGTGTGCAATATGTTGATATTTCTAAATTATATTGTGAACAAAACATATTTGAATGAGACAACAAGGTCACTGGAAAGCAGTTCCTCTGTACCCTCAAACTCAATGCATTATAAGCCAAATTGGTCTCTGACTTTTTCTTGTGGTAATCTATCCAAGTGTTTCGTTACCAATCCATCTGGTCTGCTGGCCTCATTCTGCACGTTGTAAATCACAAGGCTACTGCTGCCAGCAGACCCCACACTGTGGAGTACTGGCATGCTGTCATTGCATGCCGGTCCAGTCTCACTACTCATTTGTTACTCTCCTCCTCTCCCTAAGATTCTGTGTGTTAGCAAACTTGAAAATTATTCCATCTGTCATTCTGTCTAGGTCACATTGCCTGTGTCTGAACTGTCCTTCTACCTATAATCTTTCACCTTTGTTAAAGAAGGAAAGGAAGAGTTTTTGAGATACAGCCAGGACATAAATTGGGAGGGAAAGAACATGGTCTGTGTGCCATTGGTGACAGCTGCACATGGACAAATGATCATGATATGGAGTAATGAAGCATATTTAAACAGCACATATTTCACTTAGATCAAAAGCAAGGAATTGTTTCTATGTTATTTAAATTATATATGTATTCTTGTTGCATGTAAATGTAGGATGCAGTGTTTACAATCTAATATGAAGGGTGACTTTTATGGACCAGTACTGTAAATTATAATGAATTGAAGTTGCTATAAATTGCCAAAAAGAATTCAAAAGCATTCTGCTCTGGAACAATAAACTTGACGACACGGAATGTCGCACAATTATTTTTTCCCGTATTTAAACCCATGGAAGTAGGCCTACTATAAAATCCTTCTTTAGTAAGGGATTCCCTTTGGTTTTTTCATCAATAATTTTCAAGAATGCACGATCAGGAATGGTTTTCAAAAGTCTGCTTGACACATTACCAGTCCTTGGAGTCCACGCCTACTTCCTCAACGTCATTACTTTACGTGATGACGTTTTATGGAAGCTTAGAAATGACAGCTGTGTTGATGTCGGTATTTGGATTATACAACTATTTAAAAGTTAGTTTTAGGGCCCCAACCTTTCACTAAAAGAATAATTTTGTAGATTTGAAAAAATACATTATTAAACTGTAACCGCCTTGTTTGGCTAACGGTAAGTCAAGGTTTAAATTAAAAGCCATAGCAAGCATGCTGGGAGACGAATTTCTTTAGCAAGCTGCATGCTAACTGCACAGGCAGGTGTGCCCAGTGTAAACAGAGGTTCATGAAATTGCTATAAGCAAATTGAAAACATGCATTTCATTATTATTAACTAAATTATATTATCTAGACGACAACCTCCCTGAAAATGACATTGAATTCCTTTGAAGGGGGTGGGACGGTCTGGGACTTCTTCCCTAGCTTGCTAAGCAGAGGTACATGCAGTGCATGGTGCCTGCATTGTGTTAGCCAGACAGCTAGCTGCCCAAGACTGTGTCATGCAAGCAGTTAGCTTGTTAGCTGTTGCTTACAGTCAGTAGCAAGCTCATACACTGCCCAGGAGGTAGTGATGTATTCATGTTCTGGCTGGACATCATTGTCATCATTGGACTTGGATTGCAGTTTACATATGCAGGTTGCTGTTAGATGACTGTAGGTCTGCAGGGGGGAAGTCTGTAGGCAGTTCTGTAGTCTGGCCTTGATGTGTACTGCAGCTACCAGCCATTCAGTCATATGGGAAACTTGGCCAACAACTACTTTTCCTGTTCCCTGAAAGATCTGACAATTTGTCCGAATTGTTTAACTCATAACTATCCAGGTATCTGAGGTATCATTCTTTTAGGAGAGCTTTGTGTGTGTGTGTGTGTGTGTGTGTGTGTGTTGTTTGATGCCTTGTATGTAGAGGTGGCACTATGCCTGCCGCTACTCTGGATCATAGCCAGAGAATCTGTGAGGTGTGGGCCAACAACCTGGATGAGGAGCTGAAGAGGATCCGGCAGGTCATACGCAAGTACAACTACATTGCCATGGTGAGTAGGCACAGCTGGAGGAAGCACATGAAGAGATAGCCAAATAATGTCTGATTAGTTTGTACCTTTGGCACTGTAGTAGATGCTGTGGCAAGTGGATTAGACTTTTCTATCTGCGTTGTGTTTTGTTCTGTTTACAGGACACAGAGTTTCCAGGTGTGGTTGCAAGGCCAATCGGAGAGTTCCGAAGCAATGCTGACTACCAGTACCAGTTACTGCGCTGTAATGTGGACTTGCTGAAGATCATCCAGCTTGGCCTTACCTTTATGAATGAACAGGGTGAATACCCACCAGGAACCTCAACGTGGCAGTTCAATTTTAAGTTTAACCTCACGTAAGCAGAACTCCCCTTTCATGATGTCTGACGAATGCCTCAGTATTGTCTAGTTTTGCATCAAGAGCTGTCTTTCCATTGTACAATCATGAATATAATCTGATTTCAGGACTTATGGTCACTGAAATGCCAATACTTTGTTCAGGACTGGTGTCACTCTGAACTTTAGCGTGAGATAAAGTAAATGTGTATTATAAAACATTTCTTGAGGGGCACTAAGACAAAGGGAATAGCTTTTAAGAATCAAACATTTTTAACATGTGCTTTTGTAATTATTTGTAGTTTCTTATGGTATTTCTGAATTAAAGTTATAATTGAAAAGGTGTGTTTATTTTGATGTAGTATGTCTGCTATTAGGATGTGGTACCTGAGAACTGGTAACAAAGAGGGTGTTTATAGTTCATATAAGTAAGTTCACACTGGGGTCCTCGAAAGTGATGTAAACATTCTAGTTTATCTGCAGCACTATCTGTAGGTCTATGTAGGCAGCTACTGTGACAACATGTCACTTGCTTTTTGTCTTGCGCTGTTAATGACATTTCCTCTGTTTACTTTGTTGCTTAATCTCTGCTGTCAAGCAATACAGCGTGTACTGTCTTGTATTTTCTAATCTGTTGTTTGTCTTGGTGCTGCACTTGAGGACCATTGGAGTAACATTGGCTTTGTGAGAATATTTTGTCGTTTTCATATGCTATCTAATCATGTTGGTGACATACAGCTAAATACATGATCACTAGTGTAGGAGAGTGTGTTCACATCAAGCCACATCCGCAGTCCTGCATCATTTGATGTGGAAGCACAGAGAGGAGCTCCACTCACTGATAGCAGCACAATCTCATTATATCTTCAATACTTCCTGTTTTCATATATTGTCCAGCTATGCCATTTGTGTATCCCTTCGTAACAAGCCTAAAGCTAACCAATACAGTGTGCCTGCTGCCCTAGAATAATGACTGTATGGGTATGATGTGATATTCTGCATCTGTCTGTTGGTCTCCTGGCAGAGAGGACATGTATGCCCAGGACTCCATCGAGCTCTTAACCACATCAGGGATTCAGTTTAAGAAGCATGAGGACGAGGGCATCGAGACGCTGTACTTCGCTGAGCTGCTAATGACCTCCGGCGTGGTTCTGTGTGAGGGGGTCAAGTGGCTCTCTTTCCACAGGTGAGCCTTCACTGAAATCAACAGTAGACAGAGCCAATGTAGGTCGGGGTCTTTAGTTGAGTAAAGTAAAGATAAGCGTGTCTGAATTTGACGTTGTCGTAGTGTCCACTGAAGCATTGCTTTCAAAAGTCATGAGCTTGGTATTTTGCTTCAAACTAATTTTAGACTGTTCTCTTGACAGTGGCTATGACTTTGGCTATCTTATCAAAATCCTGTCCAACTCGAACCTGCCTGAAGAGGAGGTGGATTTCTTTGAGATCCTTCGTTTGTTCTTTCCCATCATATATGATGTCAAGTACCTCATGAAGAGTTGCAAAAACCTAAAGGTGCCATAAATACACTCCTTGTTTTGAAAAAGTAAATCTCAGCCTCCTACGAAAGCAGACTGTACCAAGAATAATGTTCTCGTTTGCATGTTGTGAGATGAGACCTTGTTGACTAACAGGTTTTTTTGTACGAGTGGGAGTGATTGACAGGTGAGGGTTTGATTGACAGGGAGGCCTGCAGGAGGTGGCAGAGCAGCTGGAGCTAGAGAGGATCGGCCCCCAGCACCAGGCCGGCTCCGACTCTCTCCTCACTGGGATGGCCTTCTTCAAGATGAGAGAGGTAGGCCTTCAAGCTGTCTGCGGATGCAAGTGTGTGTGTGTGGGGGGGGGTTTCTATGCTGTTAATGTGTACGTGCTGTGTATGGCGAAGACATCCACGAGGATAGAAAAAGGAAAGAACAGATGTTTTCAAACAACTGTTTTACTGGATCCCTGCCCCTCCTAAAGACCTCCATTTGTTTCCTCCTAGATGTTCTTTGAGGATCATATTGATGATGCAAAGTACTGTGGTCACTTGTACGGGCTGAGCTCTGGCTCTGCCTACGTCCAGAATGGAACGGGCAATGCCTACGAGGAGGAGGCCAACAAGCAGCCGTCATGACATCACTGTGATCACACCCTCGCCGCCGCTGAATGACGTCCTCAGTCAGTGCGGCATTGATGTCACTTTACGATCATGGAAGAACAAAAGTATACGCGTCGTTTAAAGTACTCTTTTTCATAAGCTTTATTCACTTTAGATGGTTGGTGAACGTGGTTATTCGGAAAACAAAATCACAGCTGTCCAGACATACCGTAGGTGTGTGTATGAGTGGAGTCTTTTTTCATTTTTTTCCTCTTGATGGAAGCAGCTTAAAGGGACTGGTTGGTTCATTTAGATTTCACATGAAGCGCTTGGTGGAAAAATAGTGGGATTTTAGTTTTTCTAAAATGTTCAGTAGGAATTTTGCACTTTAAAAGCTCTAACCAGATACCTGATTTTATACAGAAAGCTGAAAGTATTTCTGGTATCCTCTTTGTTGCCTTCTCTCTAAGTTCACATTTATTCACTTAACATACCCTATATCCTTACTATGAAAACGACTTTTTTATTTATCTATGTTTTTTTCACCAAGCTCAGGCTTAATAATAGCTACATTTTTTATGTTGTTTTAAAACTTTAATTTATTGTGATGTTTGTTCTTGTGTGACATTGAATAGTTGACCCATTCAACACTAATATACCGGTCAGCTACATGGAGAAATGTTATTCCCTGATAATAGGATAATGGTTTGTTGCCTTTGGAGAGGAGAGCTTTTTTTGACACAGGTAATCACAGGTACTTCATTGGCCCCGCTGGACTTGCACTAATTTTACCCAGAGTAGTTGGGTGAGCACCAATTTTACCAGAACTAAATTAAAAACTAAAGAGCTTACCTGCCTTACAAAACATGATGACGAGGCTACCATGTACTTCTGTATTGAGACTATATTTTTCATTTTCATTTTTAAAGTGACTCGACTGTTTTGTAGAGTTTTAGTACTGTATGAAGAAAAAAAGTTCTGAATCTTTTACACATTCAAATACCATTGCTTCTTAACATACATCTTAACCAACATAAGAACTTTATTCCTTATTTCAGTGGGATTCATATTACATGTACTGCTGGTTTTTTGAATGAAGCACATTTTTGTGCTGTCTGTCGTTTATTTTGTCATTTTGTATTGTATTGCTTTACATTTCATTCATGCTGCCTAATACAGCCGCATGTACAAAATATGTTTGAATAAATGCAGTGTTGTAGACAAGTATCTTGATCTTCTGTAGAAATGTGTGTTTAAGTGTGTGTACACAACTTATTAACCTCTGAGTGTCAGGATCTTTAAACAAAAAGTATTGTCTTTGATAATCACTCACCCCCACCTCCCACCCCATTACATCATACATATCTTGTAAATGGTTCATATTAGAAAATAAGAAAATATGCAATATAAAAGGTTGGTTGTTTTCAGAGCTTTTGTAAATAAAGGCTTCATACTTTTCTAACTGGAAAAACACAGGTGGTTGGATTTGTCTGTTTTCATCAAAACACAAACAGACCAAAGACAGAACAGACATGCAAAAGAAACATCAAACAATTTGGGATATTTTATTTATCTTCTGATAAGGCATCACAACTGTACAGAACATAGCCACGCATATACAGGTGTTGGTCTCTGACACATACACAGAGGGAATGTTACAAAAATAGAGATTCAACATGATTACAGAACTCAAGCATCTCAGAATACGCATACAGTATATCCAAGTCATTACTGGGAGGAAAATGGTGCAGATTGTATCTATTGATAGCCATGAAGTACAGGCAAATTACCCCTCAGCTACAGAGCAGATAGAATGCAAATGATATCAACCAGAAGTTATTTTTTCCAGCGTTTCAATATGAGCTTGACAAAAAGCCTCAAAACATATCTGGTCTGACCAGATATGTTTTGAGGCTTTTTTTTGGGCCTGTGACCTTAGTGAACATATCAGCTGTCTGAAGAAAAGCTCTCAGGGTTCTTTGGCTGGCAGTTTGACAGATACTGTGCAGCACTTGAGGAACAGTTGACATTGCAGCGAGTGTCGCATCAGAAAGATGATCACATGTACAGTACAACAGGAATCTATGGAATCTAGTAGAGGCCACAGAATAGCCTCACTCATGCTGCAACACAGGAATCCTCCTGAGGTACAAAGCCCTTTATTGAAACAGAGAGAGTATAGCTATGCAACTTCAAATGTCCTATACATTTTAATATTGACCACTAAAACTGAATAAATTATGCTACACCAACTTCCTCCTTTTACGCAGAGAACATCCTGAGTAGGAAGCATGCATCAGTGTGTTTAATGTTGTCTTTAGAAAGACGGGTCACACAGCTCATGTTCTGTTCTCAATATTTCTTCTTGAAAGTAATGCATTCACTCTCTATTCAAATATTGTGTTTGTTTGGAAAACTCAAACATTACATTCAAATAGGTAGAATACTTTTAAAATTGAAAACATAACAACATTGGTCATAACAAATAGTATACTGTAGTTTGGAAGCTTGAGATAAACATAATTATGCTGATCTCTGTATGATACTGTATACAGACACACAAATACAAAGCAGCTTTTAACCACTATGGAAAGTGCAAATAAATGCTATCTTTACATTACTGCACTGTGCCTCTCCAAATATAAACCTTAAAAAATCAGATTGTTGGAATGCAACTTGTCACTCTACCTGTCGTGCTAATCACGTAATGTCATGCTCCATATTGTTGTCAACCTACATTTAACAGGCTGAACCATGTTAAAGTAAATGTTTATGTTCTTCTCAGTATTTGTTTTTACAAAATCAAAACTACACTTCCTTAGTAAGATGGGTTTGTTGACAATAGTGGGAAGAGCCAGAAGAGCATCACACAAAACCCTTTCCAAAGCAGCAACCAACCACAGCAGTGTGTCAGGAGGTCACGTGATCTCATGTTATCACACCTGTACTTATGTACCTATAGGCACTCAGATCACAGGGGCCAGCAAAGAGGTTTGTCATCACGTCACAGGTCTGTGTAAAGAAATATATATATTCATTTATCCTATATAAAATTATGAATGAAGTATTTTGTGTCACTATGTAAACTTTAGAATATTAATTTAATAATTCTCACCTTGCAGGGTAAATTCTGTCATTCCTCACAATGGCTATGTTTCATTTTCAAAAGTCATTCCTGGATTGCTCGTGCCTGACAAAAAACACATTCAAACTAAATATACATTTTATATCGCCTAACTTTTCTTGAAATTAAAATTCTTCACATTGTTCTACCAGGAGAAAGCCAACAAAATTAACTGGAAACCCGATCAAGCAGATGACCCCCCTTCACCCTTTCTCTCTTTGTCTTCTGCGTGGTCACTCTCTGTCCAGGAGGTGGCGCCACTGAGCAGCCTGCTCTGGGACTCCCTCAGGGGTTTGGCTGGGAACTGGTGGACCTCTCCAGCACTGCAGAACAAAGAACAACAGACATGGTCCCATGATCACCAGCAACAATTTGTTTTGAATTCAATTGGATTCACCAGGAAAAAAACAACCAATGCTTAAAATTCAAAAACAGACTCTAACCCTACAAATACTATCCATAGGATAAGAGTATGTATTCCAGGTATATTTACTGTATCTGGATTGAACCAGAGTATCAGTGTATCAGCGTGTTAAAACTGAGTCATGGCCAGTGTTGTTTATGGTCCAGTGGCCTTTCTCAACCCTGACCCCTCAGGGTGTGCTGGGTCATGCTCACCCCTTACTGTGGGGGAGGTGTGCTGGGTCATGCTCACCCCTTACTGTGGGGGAGGTGTGCTGGGTCATGCTCACCCCTTACTGTGGGGGAGGTGTGCTGGGTCATGCTCACCCCTTACTGTGGGGGAGGTGTGCTGGGTCATGCTCACCCCTTACTGTGGGGGAGGTGTGCTGGGTCATGCTCACCCCTTACTGTGGGGGAGGTGTGCTGGGTCATGCTCACCCCTTACTGTGGGGTAGGTGTGCTGGGTCATGTTCACCCCTTACTGTGGGGGAGGTGTGCTGGGTCATGCTCACCCCTTACTGTGGGGGAGGTGTGCTGGGTCATGCTCACCCCTTACTGTGGGGTAGGTGTGCTGGGTCATACTCACCCCTTACTGTGGGGGAGGTGTGCTGGGTCATGCTCACCGCTTACTGTGGGGGAGGTGTGCTGGGTCATGTTCACCCCTTACTGTGGGGGAGGTGTGCCGGGTCATGCTCACCCCTTACTGTGGGGGAGGTGTGCCGGGTCATGCTCACCCCTTACTGTGGGGTAGGTGTGCTGGGTCATACTCACCCCTTACTGTGGGGGAGGTGTGCTGGGTCATGCTCACCCCTTACTGTGGGGGAGGTGTGCCGGGTCATGCTCACCCCTTACTGTGGGGTAGGTGTGCTGGGTCATGCTCACCCCTTACTGTGGGGGAGGTGTGCTGGGTCATGCTCACCCCTTACTGTGGGGTAGGTGTGCTGGGTCATGCTCACCCCTTACTGTGGGGTAGGTGTGCTGGGTCATGCTCACCCCTTACTGTGGGGGAGGTGCGCTCCAGGTGTGTTGGGCTGCTCAGGATCCTGGTTCACCAGGCAAGTGGGAAAGGAGCAGCCATCTCCCAGACTGCACAGCAACACACCAAAACAAAAGAGGAAGAGAATCTTTACACACAGCTTCAATACAGCGCTAGCTTTTTCATGGACCTTCTAGGTTCAATTATATACCTTCCAGCTAAAATAATGCTAAAACAATGTGTCAATGAAAATAAGCCATGTGTCGGTCAATACCAGGGCCAGTGAGAGAGAAGAGTGTGAGGTCTCACCTGGAAAAAATGGGAAGTGGCCAGTATCTCAGCTCGTCACCGAACACTTGGCGAAAGTTCTTACTGAGGCCGAGGCTAAAGCCGTTCTTGTCTGTCCCGTGACGAAACGCAGGGGCCCTAAACGCCTCTGAAAGAGAAGAATCACCTGATATTTGTTTCGTATTTTTCATTATGAATCTATTCAGGATTGATTGAATTGATTCAAACTACATTTTCAGATTGAGTGTGTTTGGCCATGGGTACTCCCTTTCCCAACTGTATTCCCATAGTCATCAATAAAACTGGTTTACATTAATGATGTATGAAATATAACATGCTGCTAAGCTCTATTTGCAACCCCTCATTTATTATTCATGTTAAATGTGAAGTCCAACAGGCCATTAAACAATTCTGGTTTAAAAATATTTTAGAGAGGCTTTGTGAAAGAACTGCAATGCACCATTGGCCAGTGTTTATTTTTAATTTTTACGGAGGACACTTGGAAGACTGAGGTTATGAAATATTTGTTATCTATGATCCAAGCTGTTATGTTTAATTGAAGGCAAACAAAACTATATAAGGAACACATTTCCCCCAAAAGTCTACCCAACTGAAATTTCCTGGGTAGAGAAAAAATCCCAGACATTTGAATTTCTGTCATAATAACTGAAAATAGACCTTGGGCCGGTGTGCTTTTTTGAAGTCACTATCAAGACTGTGCTACCAGGTGTGACTTCTCTTCCAAAAGGCCTTTGCAGCAAAGCTACTGTAACAGTGTCTGTTACTAAACCTCTTACTCCTTTGAGCTCTGTGTCTTGGCATCACAACACTGGCTGTACTAATCCACTCAGTTCAATCTGAGACAAAGTGCAGCACTGTGCACACATAATAAGATATGTCTCTGTCTGAGAGTGGACCTGACAGAAGGCCTTATCTGCCCACATCAGAGCACGGGTGAGGGACTACGTCTCTCCTCTTATTGGGTAGTGGAAAGATGGAGAAAAAAAGATCCTTTCCTTTCCCAGGCCAGAGACAGCATGCTGGGTAAACACATAGAATATGTTGTGTGTTTGCCGTCTGTTTAATGAGAAACTGTGCAGGACACAGACACACACGCCTTACCCAGGGTGGACCTGTTCTTGCAGACCAGCCAGCAGTGGTAGGCAAACAGAGAGGCCAGGCTGACAGAGAACATGGAGGCAGCAAAGAACAGAAACATGATGTGGAACTTGGCTTGCGTGTCTGGAAGACCGCTCTGAAGGAACAACCCCAAAAAGAGACACCCACACACACCGCACAGACACACACAATACACACAGTTGAAACAGTAAAAACATTAGGAAAAGGAGAAACTTTTTACTATGATATAGCTACTCCTGCTGGGGAGATACGCATGTCCTGAAACTACTGCTTCAACTACTCTATGTAACTACCAGTTAACCAATAGACTAGACTAGAGGAGCTCAACCAGTGAAAGTTGACAGGGTTGTGCTTCTAAATACTGCTTCATAATGTATAAATGGTTCATACCAGATATTCTTTCAGACGATCATGTGTTTTACCTTCAGCCTTGAAAAAATATCACATTTCCAGAACATTATGTGATGCGCTCACTATTGAAAATTAACTAAACAATATGCTGCCTTATTTGTGGGAATGTACACATTCCCTCTGAAACGGAAATTGAGTCAGAGAAATGTAACCAGGCAACATTACTGTATTCAACTCACCGTCCAAAACTTAATGAAGTATTGCAGATCTGTGGCCGTGATGAACAGACAGTAGAGTAAGGAGTAGGCCAGGAACAGCATGAAGAACTTATAGTTGGAGAAACCAACACAGTTGTTCACCCTGCAAGACACACTGGCAAAATAAAACACTAATAAAACACTATCTTTGTCAAACTAGAAATGGTGAAAGGCAGGCTACTTGCCATGGACAGTGGTGATCCATCTTCAGGATGCATCTGCAATACAGGGTTTGGATAGAGCATGAGCAGCATTACCTATCATACAGTCCAGTGGTCAACATGAATGATCACAGGGCCTGGGCTGAAACATACTTATCACAGACAGAACAGTGGTGACATCGGTCAGGCTTGACCAGCCGGCAGCGGTCACAGAAACGAATAGCTGAGAGAGAGAGAGAGAGAGAGAGAGAGAGAGAGAGAGAGAGAGAGAGAGAGAGAGAGAGAGAGAGAGAGAGAGAGAGAGAGAGAGAGAGAGAGAGAGAGAGAGAGAGAGAGAGAGAGAGAGAGAGAGAGTGAGAGAGAGAGTGAGAGAGAAAGAGAGAGAGACAGACAGACAGAGAGAGGAGAAACAAAGGACCTTGACTGGACTTGACATTTGAGTGATTAATGGCTTGACTCATAATCTGTGTCACCAACAACCAATCTATTCTGTCAAGAGGCTGTTCCTCTAGAGGTTATAGCGGAGCAATATACACATCATAAACTGTCCTACTCTTAGATTTACTGACACAGCCCCTCCCCAGTGGAAATGCAACTGCCCTAAAACTCAACTGAAGATGACCAAATGCTCCATCCCGTGTCCGTGGGCAGGTGTGGCTACTGGCTAGAGTACCTCCAGACATGGTGCGTGTGTAGATAGGCAGATCTTTTGCCACCCTCCTCAGGATCTCCTGCTGAGACTCCCCCCGGTCC
This sequence comes from Hypomesus nipponensis, assembly GCF_054491055.1. NCBI lineage: Eukaryota > Metazoa > Chordata > Actinopteri > Osmeriformes > Osmeridae > Hypomesus > Hypomesus nipponensis. The sequence goes on from NC_140361.1 coordinate 9,090,400, forward strand.
TCACGATCCAGGAGCTCTCTGTCTGAGTATGACAGGTGGAACTGTGGAGGGAGGAGGAGAGCACTAATCACCCTCACACGTGGACAATACAGTCGGGCCTGCGTATAGCATTGGGTGTTGAGATGACTATCAACAACACCTTGGATTTGCTGCTTCGGACTTGTCATGGACTTTATCAAATTAAGGCCTCTCACCAGTGCTGGTGCAAAATCCAAAACAAGGGCTGTTTGTGTGTCACAAGGCAGTTGCAGCCCGTGGAACCAAGTCATGTGCAAATGCACTGGCTCTCCGTTTGCGTCTCTGTCCTCTCTGAAACCCTCCACATCAGTGCCACGGGTCGATTGCTCAGAGTCAGCAGAGCTACCATATTACTTTAAGGCACTCAGGCGTTTTATGATGGAATGCTGATGGCCAGTAACACTGACGATAACAAACAGCACGGTGCATGCGAAATATATCACTTCATTCACTACATCAACACAGCCGAGGGCCGTTGTGTCATTTCATCACGTTGTGAAAAACATAGATATTAGGTTCCCTGAATGTTAAGTTACACTCCCCCTCCCATCCTGTCTCCTCCCACACACACACACACACACACACACCCTCCTTTTCCCCCTCAGTAGCCTAAATGAAAGCACCGACTGAGAAAGCTGGCATTTGGAGTGTGTCATCTAAGACGTGTGGATCCAACAAAAGGGAGCTGAACTGCAGCGGTCAGGAGAGGAGCCATTAGAAAGTGCTCCTTCAGGCGCCCACAATGGAAAGTCATATCACACTGAGGGGATGCATGCAGGTCACATGGGGAGACCACAGGCTGCATCTGCCTTCACAGCGCGTCCTCTTCCTCACTGGTGTGTTGTCAAGGGTGTGTGGGCGTGATACGACACTCACTCACCTCCTTCAGGGGATTCAGAGGCTTGGTGAAGATGGTCTGCCAGTAGGCCCACACAAACATGATAAAAACCACATGATACGCCAGTAGGTACACAACTGAAAACAAAGAGACAGATTATGCAGATTGCTTAGCAACCAAAAAGAAACCTGGTAAATGAATTGTGTTTGAGAGTAAACCTGATAACCCTGTTTCAGAACAACTTTCAGCTATGATAAACAAACTGTATTTTTCTAAAGAAAGCAGTCCAGATTTGAGGCAAAGAAAATAAATAGCATCTCTACAGAGATAAATATGCCTGGTCGGGCCTGCTTTGGTCAGCCTGGCCTGGTCCTCTGACTGCAGTGATAGCCTAAGATCTAGCTCAGGCATCTCAAGTTTCAAGTTTATTGCCATTGTACAGATACAGGTACATAGAAAATTGAAAATAATAATTGAGTCCTAACCTGTATTACATACTATCTTGAACAAATAGGCCTATGCTAAATATGTAAATAAAAATTTGATCAATTTATTAATACAGAATAATACACCTAACGACAAAGAATGACTTCACAACATGTACATGTAAGTAAAGTGATAAACTAAAGAGAAAGTCATATTTTCACTCTGTCAGGGAGCAGTGATCTATGGTCTACCAAACAAGCCTTTAACAGTCCCACTTCCTCAACTCACAACCAAAGTAACCACCTGAGACCCAGGCCTGACTAATGACCACTATGACTTCCTACTCAGGGCAGTTCATCATCTGGGTCCAGGGTTCTGTGCTGGAACTGACACACAGGCAATCCAGCAAAGCTTTGGAAAAGCATGAATCAACGATAACACTTACTCTTCTCTCCAATGTTTTCAATGGATTCTGTAAAGACAAGAGGAAGATGTGCAGTCAGGTGCTTATACGTTTACATTGCAAATCCATTCTTGTCAGAAATTACAACCATTGCTTTTAGATGAACAGGCTTTGTTGTCCATTAATACAACAGTGCTGAAAACCCAAAGGACATCCTGCACAGTGTGTGTGTGCTGACTTGATGGCTCACACACAGCTGGGACTGGATAAAGTTGCTGACCACAGGCCCGGATCAGTACCCTGATAACCACACCAAGAATCCTAACACTGAGTCTAACACACTTAAGGGGATAGGTGTAGCTCAATGGTAGAGCATTTAACTGAAGATCAGAAAGTTGCAAATGAACATGTGACATGATAAATGAATATGTGACATGATTAGAACCCTAACATCTGGCTTCAACAAATTAACACATTCTAAATCAACCCTAACAAATGCTCCAAAAACGTCAACACTTTCAACATAAACCCTTAGCATGTGCACTTGATAGCATGTTGTGCAAAGGATTTGCTGTGTCCTGTCATTAAACAGCATCCTCTACAAATGGTTGAACCAAACCAACCAAATATATATTAACCATGCTAGTTATTATTGACCGTTGTAACTGTCTGCTACCTTCACACACACATACACACACACTCAGCAGGCACTGTGGTAAGGTGAGCCAAGGAGCTGATACAAGACATGCAGCCAAAGAGAGCTGTGTGCCACAGTATTGTGCTATTCAAGCAGAGTCCATGACTGGGACACAGGGAGAACTATCTCTCCTCCATCTTTTATCACCCTCTGTTCTAACATTAGCTTCATAAGTAACACTGTAGTAGAGCGTTTAAATCATAGCCTACTGTATAAAGAGTCGTAAAAAAAAACTGTGGTTAGTGGGGGAATGTATGTGTGCTGTTCATACTTGCTGTGCCAACCGGACTTGGCTCACAGTATAAACTGGCACACAAAGCTAATACAGAAATACATTCAACATATTAAAAATGCATGGCACAACAGGTGAATGGTTACACACTTGAATTTGCTCTTTTTTCAACAGCGAACATTATGAAAGAGCAGTACACATGAACAATTCTGAAAGAGCAGGAGCCCTTTATCAGAGAAGGTGTTACAGTAAATGAAGTGTTTTTCAAAGTGGGTCAAGCACAGATTGCTCTGGTTGAATTAAGTGACTCAGACAATGGGATTACCCCGGCCCAGTAAACCAGAGGAGGGGGGGGGGGGGGGGGGGGGATCAGCTGACAAATATACTGCCACACTTATCTCTGTGCTTCATCAGACCACATGCTGGGCCTGGGGCAGCCAGAGCTGCTTTCTCACTCTGCGTTCACCATCATAGATAGATCAGAATACCCTTGCTTTGATTCTCAGACGACAGTACTTCCTATAACTTGCTGAGTCTCAAACGGAATGACATTCCGTTCTGTATGTCAGAGATGCAATCCAAGGCACTGGAAATGGCAGTTAAATAACGCAAGCAGTTTGTGCTAAAGGGTGTCAATCCAGCAAGTCCTCTGACAGTGTTTATATCAGCAAACAGGAAGCAGGGTGTGTTTGGCACATGACTGAGGTGTAACTTAAGAGGCAGGGTCATCATGTGTCCAGCTGATGATCAGAACCAGGTCAGGCCAAAGCCATCAGCGCTGGACTCTCCACTAAGCTGCAGTGGAACAGTAAGCAGATTCCAACCAAGTGCCTCTTTAACAAAACTGAAGAGGTCACTATGTGAAGAAACCCTGTTATAGGAAGTTGGTTCCTCATCAACTCACATCTAGATATTACAATATGAACTCAAAGTAGTGTCGTGGAAATTCTTGCCAAGCAAGAAGACGTCCAGAGGTCTATAAGGCATAGAGACACAGTGACTGCCACACCCCAGATGAAATATGTGCAGAGCTATTTGCCTAGGATGCCTTCAGTCACACTTCATTTTCAGTTTTATAGCTTCCCTGTTGTGTGCTGGTCTGACAGCCTGCCAAGCAGACGACCAAGAGAGAACTGCTCCTGCACTCCTATGGGACACAGAGGAGAGTCTAACCTACAAAACACCATGCTTACTATCCAGCTTGATTCCCAGGTTCAGAAACCTTTGTTGAATGGAACAAACCTATTGCTTTCCTGCAAACTGTCTTTCTAAAACAAGTGCTGATCAGTGTAGTAAGATACAAACTAACCTGTCAGATATATCTTGATGTATTCATCTTTATACTGTAGATTCAGTGTATGACACAGCATTACTGGTTCATATTCAGAGGCAGATGATTCAGCATGCCATCAATCTGCCCCAGCAATGCTTGGGAGGTGATTTGTCACATGGAGAATAATTCCAAAGGAAGGCGCCTGTCAAACTCAACCACAACTTGAATGGTTTACAGTCTTTGAACTGTTGGGCCATTTATTAACCAATGCCTATTTTATGAACTGTTGTTTTGATCTAATGGCCTATATGATTTATAACTCGATCTTTATCTGAATGTAAATGTAATTGTTAAGAGAGAACAAGTTGAATTGTTACGCAAAAAGTGGAGATTGTCTAATTATAAAAATTCAAAAACTAGGTAGCCTACACTCTCCTACAATACTTTGCACACTGGACAAATAATATAAATATATATATTTTTAAGTAGCCTATGAGTAAATTATGTTTTAGGTCACTGATGCGACTTTGTACAGTAACATTTGAAAGCAGTTATGAATACCAGATGTCAGTTTATCTGAATGTGTCTTCATCCCCGACAGACTCTTAACAACGCGTCTTGATTTTGTCAACTGCAAGCACCTGCAGAGACAAACCAGCAGCTCTGCGTCCAAAATCTGTCTAGACCAAAATGTGTTATACGCAGCACCAGCGCATGGAAAAAACAAATGGAACCAGTCAGAGAAATCGCAGCACAGTTATGTTACTTCCATAGGCAATCCACACCATTTTGAACCAATCTTAGAGTTGCCTTACCTATGCAAAGCTGGGTAACATAGGCGTAATAGGACCAAGCCACTATTAGAGTAATAAAAATAACTGGAATCCAATACAGAACTCTCTGACAGCTCCGCTTGATACTACGCGACCCAGACGGCGCCATATTCTATTCGGGGAACATATAATAGACATTTGAGTTTTTTGCTGGTCTATCCCCGCATCGTTGCTCGTAAATCGTGTCCTATCGTAACGCTGCACTTCTGCCGCGTCCTCCTCGTTTTGGACCGCGCGGCGCGTACGCTGCTGGCTCCACTGTGCGGTGCAAAAATATGAGCGCCACCCATTTTTTGTTATCAAGTTGTTATGGCGTTCGCTTACATTTATCTTCGTAGACAATTGAACAATCATGCAAAACCAAATATATATATTGCGACTACTAGTGACAGGGTATATTATAAACTAAATTACAGATTGTCTCCTTTTAGTAATCCGCGGCTAGACCATGCGACGTCTTGCTTATTGTTGGAGTATTTGTTACACAACATAATTTGTGATGGTATTAACGTTTCTCGTTTGACATATATACATCTCATGTGTGACAAAAATACATATTTAATTTGTGTGTGTGTGAGAGAGAGACAGAGAGAGACAGAGACACAGAGAGAGAGAGAGAGAGAGAGAGAGAGAGAGAGAGAGACAGGGAGAGAGACAGAGAGAGAGACAGAGAGAGAGAGACAGAGAGAGAGAGAGAGAGAGAGAGAGAGAGAGAGAGAGAGAGAGAGACAGAGAGAGAGAGAGAGAGAGAGAGAGAGAGAGAGAGAGAGAGAGAGAGAGAGAGAGAGAGAGAGAGAGAGAGAGAGAGAGAGAGAGAGAGAGAAAGAAAGAAAGAAAGAAAAGATTAGAGACAGACAAACAGGCACGCAGTCATATATTATGGCAGAACACAAGAAAAGCCAATGGTAACTATTTAAATCTTAATTTATTAACTCAATATAACAGACCCTGTGAGCTATGCAACCCTATGAGCACAACTTTATGTTCTATCAGTCTGAGATTTATGGCTTCTGAAAGGTTTTAAGAGGTAGACTAAGGGAATCCATTTATGACATTCAAATTACATTGACAAAGGACTTCTATGCAGTCTCATGCAAAGGAAGTATTAGGATACTGTAAGTCAACAAACACATGAATTTGATCTGATATGTAACATATCAGATGATGTAGGGAGACTGCAGCATGAGCAATCCAAGTGTGTTCTCACTAAGGAGACCCCCCCAAGGCAAATCTGATGTGACCTGGTCTATCAAAACAACACTTAAAACCCTTGATGATGTGTACAGAATAAATGTGTATGAATAAGCATTGAGAGTTGAATAGGAAGGGGTTCTTAGATTTTTCAAAGACACCCACACTGATAAATAAACTGATGAGATGAATAATCTCAGCATTAAGGTGTCTTCTCCAGTTATCCATGTGAGTAGTATAAATGTAATTTCTCCATTGTATTATGGAAATGAGGATGTCTGAAAGCACTGTGGTGCTGCGAGGGAGAGATGCTGTCCCTGCCAGCAACTGATTGGATCAGAGAGCCTGCAAACAGGCTGGGAGAAACTATGTTAGCAATGTGTCCACTGTAGAGACAGATTAACAGGCTAAGAGGCAGAGTGAACCACACGCAGCAATACACATGCTGTTGCTGGAGCCTGTCACAAACAACTCTTTGTGTGAAATTAAGACTTCCAGTGTTAAATGAATAAACAAATGTATAATGAATGCATATACAGATGAATGAATAAATAAACATATAAATAACACACTGAGATTTCACTTTGGGTGACTTATTTGCTTGAAGAGAACAGGGCTGTTTAAAGGGACAGTTCAACAATCTAGTCGAAAAACAAGCCTAAATACAATCAGAGCAATTAATAATTTCTAAGATTGTCTTTAACCATTACTACTACGTAGCATTGATTGTTTCTTTCAGTACAGTCTAAAATCTAGCAGGAATATCTATTTAGGTACATAAGAACTGCACCCATATCAGATTAGCTGATATGGGTAGCAACAAATTCTTGCACACATTCCTTGCTTGAAGTTGAGCAGAAAACCCAGTTGAGTTGAATTTCCCCTGAGGTTAGAGATTGTACCCAGGGTTTGGGGAGGGAAGGGGTTGTGCGTCTTCACCTGGTGACATCATCAATAGAAGTATTTATCAGGAAGTACAATGGTAGACATACAGTAGCATGACACAGCCACCTACCACCTGCACAACTACAGTAAGACCCACAAGGGAAACTAAACTGCTGAGCATAACATCAGGTCCCCTCGACAACACACAGAGGCAACACTGTATGTTTACTTATTTATATAGACCAGAAAGCAATCTATGTCTTTTTTTTTTAAGAATAAAACATCAGTTTTAAAAACACAATGTTCTTTTCAAGCAAAAAGAAAAGAAAAAGGAAACAATGTTCTGTTCAGGATCTTTCAACATTGTGCGCTAAGTATGTATGTAGATTCTATGACAAACATACCCGAGCTTGTGTTTCATCAAGAAAGACTATTGGGCCCTTGTTTGACGGTGCACTTCCTTTGAAACATTTATCAGGGCTTACACTACACTGCTCTCTGCTCCTGCATGCTGAGTTAAGCTGGTGTCTGGTAGCAGTTGATCGGGTGTTAATATTACAGTGTAACTCTAGCCTGCTGGTCAGACAGTGTGGGCCTCAAGAAACATCTTAATCATCTTGATGCTGCTGAAGAACAAAACCAGTTCAAACAGAGAAAAGCATTTTTAAAATAATTACAGCATCTATGCACGGCGTCCACTGTATGTACTATACCTATTTCCCAGAGAGCTGCTTCTTCAGGCAGGACTTGAACGACATGAACTTCTCGTCCACTTTAAATCCCTGCAATGTGTGTGTGTGTGTGTGTGTATGTGTGTCATGGAGAGATTAGAAGAAGGGAGAAAGACATAGAGAATGAGAGACAGAAAGCGATAGAGACATTATTATCCACAAGATGGCAGCAAAACATACAAAATCAAATCCTTCCTCCAATGTGAACCGCAAAGCACTTGTTAGACAAATCAAGACAACGGTCTCAATTTAAGCACAGTAAAGGTATCCATGTAAGCACTGTAAAACAACATATGAAAACAACATTTGTATACATTAGTAACAACCAAGCACTGTCAAACACACAAGTGTGTCAAAAAATATCATAACTCAGGCAGAAAGAATGACCCAAGTATCATATTTATAGAATCTGGGCATATTTTAATGTCAGTGTTGTCATTTGATCAAATTCACATGGTTCCTTCATGAGTCAGTGTCCTTCTCCGGACAGCTCCACTCAGCCCCTGCCCCACCACAGTTAGTTGCCTTGGGAGATTACACATTAAGAATGTAGGTGACAGATAGACAGATAACACTGGGCCTTTCTGCTCAAAACAGAGGGTGCTACTGTGGAGGCCTCACACACAGGGCTGACTCCACCTCCTCAGTACCAGAGGTCTTCAGACTCCGAGGAGAGGCCAGGGGGAGGCCTGGGGGAGGCCAGGGGGAGGTCTGGGGAGGCCAGGGGGAGGCCTGGGGGAGGCCAGGGGGAGGCCAGGGAGGTGAGTAGGTGGGCTGGGTAAGTGGACTACATGGTGGGGAAATGTAGTGGGCTGGGGAGCTAGTTTGGAGTGGTGGTAAGGGGCTTAAGTGTGGGGGCAGGGGGCACTCGACTGCAGTCAGTGTGCAGTTGATTCGAGTGTACTGGGTTAGAGGGGGACTGGGGTGCCACCTTTGGTGACATACAATTAGAGATGAATGGCACTGACACAACCCTGATGAAGGAAGCTCACGTACCCTCTCGCTGCGGTGCAGACGGTCCTTCATGACACCGATGAACTCCTTGTAGCTCAGCTTGTCGTCGTGGTCCTCATCAAAAATCTTGAAGACTGTGTTGACCAGATGGCGAGTCAGCTTGAGGCCAGTGGCTACGTAGACCGCACGCGTAAACTCATCTGAGTAGCCCCACGACAACAAATCAATAAGATGTGATTGATTAGAGTTCATTATTGATGTCAAATGAATGAATATGTGCTAGAAATGTAGGGAGTGAAAGTGTGATGTTAAGTTGTGAACTTAGCGCCGACCTTGGCCAATAGAGCGATTCGCAAAGTTGTACATCTGCATGGCGATGGCAAAATCCTCAAGGTTGTTGAGGAACTGGAAGAAGCATCGGAACTCCTCAAATGTGATGCCCTGTAGCAGGAAACAATGTCACGGTTGAAGTTTTTGTTTCAAATTATAAACTGGATGAAAACAGGATAAAAAAAAACAAATGCTAATGCTAGATGCTAGTGACACAGTTATTATTAGCAAGCTAAAGGGATATCTGTGTTCTATCTGTGAAGTAAAAAAGGTGCTAAAAGAGTGTGAGAAGTCCTAGAGGAGTGACACATAAAGCAAGATGACTAGATGTCCCAACACCGACACAGAAGGGGAGGGGTGGTAGTGGGGAGGCTGTAGGGGGGGTGTAGGGGGAGGACAGATAATGCTGCTGCACTTCACACGACACATAATCTACCTCACTTAAACCAGGGGCAAGCCTTTAGTGTCCGCGGGACCTTGAAGACATCAGAAAGATAACAGCTCCGAAGGCAGAAAATAACTTAGCCAAACACACAGAGTATACACCCCAGCCCCAGCCCCCGCACCCCCTCCCCAGTACGGACACGTTGAGCTGTCAGCGTTGAGATAAGGGGGGAGGGGGTGGGGGGTCAGGCCATTTTGCAGACTTTTCTAAAGCAGATTAACCCGATACTTAAATAAACAAAAACAAAAAGGATGAATCCCAAAACATCTCAGGGCTGGCTGACGACTCAAACGCTGAGGCCTATTGATCTCCACTCAACCATCCCACTGCTACTAGCTTCTCTTCCATGGCTCCAGGGCCTCCTGCCCCCCTCCTCCTCACAGCCTCCTCACACCCAGAGCCTTAACAAATGAAGTTGTGAGTAATCTATGACGCCTTGCTTTTTTAACAAGTTGGGCTCCATAAAATTTGTCTTCAGTTAATGAGGGGAGCCACTTGATTGTGAATGGAGATCTAGCAACACGCTACTCAGGTGCCAGGTAAGACGCTAACCTCTTAATGCGCGGGTCAACGTGCCAAGGAGAAAACAAACCGCGAAGTGTTCACATTTCAATCAACAACTAGCTCTGAGTCTCTTAGGACTGCATGGTAAGTCAACCATTTGGTGGGTAGATTCTGAGGCACTGTGCCTAGTTAATATAATATTTATTACTTTATGATAAACATTAACAGTATGTCTGTTTCTTCATTCAGAAAAAAATAGGAATGCTATTGAATGTTTGAATGATTAATAATTGATAATAATAAATTCCAAATACCAATTTAAGGGAATAAGGAAAGCCTGGATTTGTGTGTACTCTAAAAAAACATTGTTCCTCCCAAACAAGACATTGACCTATAACAGAGCTTCCTTGTGTCCTATATGGAATGTTTGGTCTAAGAAATCAAGGGGTTGAGAGGTGTGAGTTGGTAGTAAGTGGTGAGTCAGGAGAGGGCAAAGAGGTGAGAAGGGGTGTGTGAGGCAGGGGAGGTTTGGGTAAGTACAGGGGTGGGGGGCGGAGGCAGTCTGAGTTGGAGGGGTGGTGGGGGGGAGGGTCTTCGGGGCATGAGAGAGAGAGCAGAATAAGGCGCTAACCTTTTCGTCAGGTATGCTCTGACGCATGTTCTCTAAGTGGGCGCTGATGTTTTCCACGTTGGTGTAGCGGAGCAGGATCCTGGCGAAGTCTTCCTCACTGATGGTGGGCAGGCCCCGGGAGTAGGACAGGAACTCAATCTCAAGCACCTCTGTCTGCAGGTTGTCCATGAAACTGAAGGGGGGGGGGGGGGGGGTTGAGAGAGAAGAACAGGCTCTGCTGACAGGATACGCCACCAGCGACTCCATCACACACATTCACACATACTGGGGACTCCTGACAAAGTGACTGAAGCTGCTACCGTGAGGATGAGTGTGTCATTAATCTCAATTACATGACTGAAATCATTGCAATATCTAAGGGTAAATGGGCCTCTTGATATATCAAACGTTGACTTATTACTTGCCTGTAAAAATCGTCAAAATTTAACTCTGCCTTTCCTTTCTTCCCAAAGAAATGCACCAACAGTGTTGTGTCCATCATATCTTCAACAATGTTCTGTGAAGGCAAACAAAAAAGAGAAGTCTGTCACTAGACTTCATTATCCTTCATCCATGCCACACTGATTCATAGTGTTTAGTTAGCACACACACACACCCACATGCATGTCAAACCATGCAAAAAGACGTTCCAAAGAAAACTCACAAACTGTTTACCTAGTTACTCAGAGAGCTGTCACATGATTATTCTGTGTTCTGTATTACCAGCACGTTTTGTCTATGAAACAGTTTTGTCAAAAAATAACTTTGCAAATGTTTAAGGATCATCTCTTCTCCTGTCATCCATGTTTAGGATTAATCTCTCCACCAGTCTATCTATTATGAACAACAGACTAACTACACCATGATATAAGGATTGTCCATAGAATGTTCATATCTCCACAGTTTCAGATTTACACCTTAAGGCCTCCACCTTTTCCCACCTGTTAACATGGTAGTAATGAATAAACAAGAGCTGAGACGATATTGGTACCTCTGCCAGATCAGAGAAGAGAACTTGGCTCGCCCCTCGTCTCAGAACATCCCACATGCCCCTGGGCTCTAACTCCAAGGGCTCCTGTCTAAGCACCTGTAGCGGCGGTGGAAGCACAGCCATTAGAACAACACGTCCACCCAGCCAGTTAGACAGAGGAACAGACAGGCAGAGGAACACACAGACAGTTTGCAGGACTCACAGTCAGACAGACATGCAGAGGGGCAGACAGGCAGAGGGACAGACAGACGGGCAGAAACGCAGACAGCTGAGTATGATACTGTGGATGAGAGGGACAGACAGACGTTCAGGTGTAACTCTGGGACAGCCTCCTCACTCCTCTTATCTGAGGGAGGGGGGGAGGGCGATGAAAGAGGCCGTCATCAATAAAGAGGAGTCCGCTCTGTGCCTCAGCATCCTGGCGCGGAATCCAGGCCCAGACAGCTGCATGTGTCCAACACACACTAGGCGTGAAGGGCTGAAGGGTGATTCATGCCAGGTTAACTGTGTAACTGAATCCACCCAGTACAACAACCTTGGATATCTAGCTGCCAGCTAAATGCAGGCTGCTATGGTGCGCCTTTCATCCACGCTTGTGAAATGGGATCAGATTCTGATTAAATAAAAAAACAATTTTTATTTGGAATGATGTCTTTCTTTGTTCATTGTTCGTGTGCTCCAGGCCCACCCTGACCAAAGTGAAAAACTTTCTCCTAAAAGTAACAGCGGGTTGCACCCTATCAAATGTGAAGCCTTTCCTCTTTTGTATGATCAAGGGCAATTTAAATCATTTAAATTCAGGCTATAGATGGATTGTTTAAAAGAATATTCCTACAGTGCCTTAAAAAAAAAGGTAGATATGCTCCGGTTCTGTGGCAGTAACTGACTGTGAAGGAAAACAGTCTGTGGATACCTATGTTTCTTTCGATCAGCACATCGTTTTTGGCCGCTGTTCCATGACTCTCAAGTCTGAACACTGCCTGACACACACACACACACACACACACAAACACACAAGCACACACACAAGAACACACACACAAGCACACTCTCACATACAAACCCCCCCCCCCCCCCCCAAACACGTTCCCAAGTGTGTCTGGCTTCATTTCAAAATATTTCTTTATGTAATTCATTTGATCTACCATTTCGTGTGAGGGAGGTGAGAGACAGCTGTTCCAACAGTGCTCTGCCCCTGTGCTTGAGCAGCCCTCACTACAGACACGTCTATGGCTCGGTCCCACAGCCATTGACGGGCCACTCTTCAATGTGCCGCTCCTTCCCCACCTCGTCCATGAAAAGAGGCAGATACACTTGTAATTAGGATCCTGGGGGAAAGCCCGACCGCAGGACCCTCCACACCTGTCATGTGAGTCTGAAAAGGTTTGATTTTTTATTCTTGTTCTCCCTTCCCTGGAAGGATACCTGAGGTAATGCAGAACCAATCAAAACAAAAAAGAGGACACACCTCAAGGTGTTCAAACACAGACGGAGCACAGTTTGTCTTTCTGTGAGCCGTGCAGATGCTGCAGTGTGGGGCTGGTTCAGACGCCCGCTCTGGCAGGGCTGCCTCTGGGTGACTGGCATGGCGAGCTGCATGGTCAAGCCCTCAACAAAAGGTAACCTGAGCCCAAATACCACTTTTCAAGAAACTGTAAAAATAAAACATGGGGGTCCAGGGGCACACTGTCAGTCTCCGGGTAAACGTCTTTTGAAGTGGGATCTCCACGCTCGTAGCTCAGCTAGCTCCCCTGACAGCAGACCAGAACATAAATCATCTGCCCTGCAGGAGCGGTCTGGTTCACACACACACACACACACACACACACACACACACACACACACACACACGGACACACACACGGACACACACACATATGTGCGTACACGCACAAAAACACGCTGACACATGCACACACATGCTTAGATACGCATGCAGGTACACATGTACAGACACACACACACACACACACACACACACACTAGAATGTGTCAGACAGTGTTTGACTAGAAGGTCCATTAGGGCTACATTGTCCTTCCTCCTGACTCGCGTGACGGTCTGCCCATCTCACACATTACTCAGGAGCTGGCTGAGGTAACCAGGCCCAGCTCATGTCACGTCTCTCACATGGCCTCATGCAGTAGAACATGGTGTAGGGCGGGTAACAAAGCACATTAGACTCAGAAATACATACTGTCTGTGCATGGGGCTCCCGGTGTCCATACAGTCGCAGGCTCTAAATTGCGAGAAGAGAAAAATGCGGAGAGAAAAAAGGCACAGAGAGAGAGAGAGAGAGAGAGAGAGAGAGAGAGAGAGAGAGAGAGAGAGAGAGAGAGAGAGAGAGAGAGAGAGACATGTTATATCATGCTGAGGACAGTATTCATTTCCATTTACTCTAATGTGCTCTCCAAAACGCAAAACGTCAAATAGTCATCTAACAGCTATATTCAGTATAGTTCCGAATCTGAAAGTTAAAAATGACTTTGGTTTGATGACAGGCTGTGCAGAGATGCCCAGTCCAGGCACTGGTTCAGTGATTTAGTGGGATTGTGCTGGTGGTGATAAGATGTCAGAGGACTTCTCTTATCACTCAAACCCTCCTGTTTACGTCCACCTGCATACAGCACACGGCTGTGCAACAGATGAAAGCCTCAGGGCACCTTTTCCTCTGTGCCCACCACATCCACCACACAGCAGACACACACGCACACACATGGACACTTATACACCCACACACAGACACATATGCACATACACAGCATACATACATCCACCACATGTACACACACGTGCACGTTCACTAGGAGTTTACCATCCCTCACATTTCCTGCCCAAATTTTGCACATACCGGTGAGTAAGAGGAATTGATGCCTGGTAAGCCCATTGTCTCTGTCAGAGCAGAGCTTACCAGTGTCTCTGTCAGAGCAGAGCTTACCAGTGTCTCTGTCAGAGCAGAGCTTACCAGTGTCTCTGTCAGAGCAGAGCTTACCAGTGTCTCTGTCAGAGCAGAGCTTACCAGTGTCTCTGTCAGAGCAGAGCTTACCAGTGTCTCTGTCAGAGCAGAGCTTACCAGTGTCTCTGTCAGAGCAGAGCTTACCAGTGTCTCTGTCAGAGCAGAGCTTACCAGTGTCTCTGTCAGAGCAGAGCTTACCAGTGTCTCTGTCAGAGCAGAGCTTACCAGTGTCTCTGTCAGAGCAGAGCTTACCAGTGTCTCTGTCAGAGCAGAGCTTACCAGTGTCTCTGTCAGAGCAGAGCTTACCAGTGTCTCTGTCAGAGCAGAGCTTACCAGTGTCTCTGTCAGAGCAGAGCTTACCAGTGTCTCTGTCAGAGCAGAGCTTACCAGTGTCTCTGTCAGAGCAGAGCTTACCAGTGTCTCTGTCAGAGCAGAGCTTACCAGTGTCTCTGTCAGAGCAGAGCTTACCAGTGTCTCTGTCAGAGCAGAGCTTACCAGTGTCTCTGTCAGAGCAGAGCTTACCAGTGTCTCTGTCAGAGCAGAGCTTACCAGTGTCTCTGTCAGAGCAGAGCTTACCAGTGTCTCTGTCAGAGCAGAGCTTACCAGTGTCTCTGTCAGAGCAGAGCTTACCAGTGTCTCTGTCAGAGCAGAGCTTACCAGTGTCTCTGTCAGAGCAGAGCTTACCAGTGTCTCTGTCAGAGCAGAGCTTACCAGTGTCTCTGTCAGAGCAGAGCTTACCAGTGTCTCTGTCAGAGCAGAGCTTACCAGTGTCTCTGTCAGAGCAGAGCTTACCAGTGTCTCTGTCAGAGCAGAGCTTACCAGTGTCTCTGTCAGAGCAGAGCTTACCAGTGTCTCTGTCAGAGCAGAGCTTACCAGTGTCTCTGTCAGAGCAGAGCTTACCAGTGTCTCTGTCAGAGCAGAGCTTACCAGTGTCTCTGTCAGAGCAGAGCTTACCAGTGTCTCTGTCAGAGCAGAGCTTACCAGTGTCTCTGTCAGAGCAGAGCTTACCAGTGTCTCTGTCAGAGCAGAGCTTACCAGTGTCTCTGTCAGAGCAGAGCTTACCAGTGTCTCTGTCAGAGCAGAGCTTACCAGTGTCTCTGTCAGAGCAGAGCTTACCAGTGTCTCTGTCAGAGCAGAGCTTACCAGTGTCTCTGTCAGAGCAGAGCTTACCAGTGTCTCTGTCAGAGCAGAGCTTACCAGTGTCTCTGTCAGAGCAGAGCTTACCAGTGTCTCTGTCAGAGCAGAGCTTACCAGTGTCTCTGTCAGAGCAGAGCTTACCAGTGTCTCTGTCAGAGCAGAGCTTACCAGTGTCTCTGTCAGAGCAGAGCTTACCAGTGTCTCTGTCAGAGCAGAGCTTACCAGTGTCTCTGTCAGAGCAGAGCTTACCAGTGTCTCTGTCAGAGCAGAGCTTACCAGTGTCTCTGTCAGAGCAGAGCTTACCAGTGTCTCTGTCAGAGCAGAGCTTACCAGTGTCTCTGTCAGAGCAGAGCTTACCAGTGTATCAGGCAGGTGAGATTCTTCTGTCTCTTCTTTCTTGTCCTTTTTCTTACGGAAGATTTCTTTCAGCTAGATGGACAGAAAAGACAAGTTGGAGAGAGACAACCTATCAAGGAGCTTTATCTTACACTGAAGAATTAGAGCACATAGAGGCTTATACCACCAAGAACTCCCGTTTGTCCACCATTTGATTCCCATCTGCATCAAACATGTTGAAGGCAATCTTGAAGCCTGCATGGGGCTCTGTTAAAGAAAACAACATGGAGATAGATAGGTACAGATTCATAGAAAGAGCTCAGCAGGAGGTTGAAGTTTAAATGTGCAGGATACACAAGAGTGTACAGAAAAACAAAAATTCTTACTTGTCAAAATGCAAAGCAGGAAAAGGTACTCAGTATAACATATGATGCCTGAAAAGTGATACAAAATATTACATTGACTGAGGAACTTTATAAGGTTCTTTAAGTTAAAACTTCAAAAGCCAGGAACCTACACGGCGATCCTGAATTGTTTACAGATGTTCAAAGTCATGCCCTGACGATGAGAAAGACACCCTCTAAAACAGTGCACGCCTTCAGACAACAGGGTAATCTTCTCTTTCATATTGATAACATCTTAAAAGGTGCCTCTTAATTCATGGTTGGTGTTCCCCTCACATAAACAGAGGCTTTACAACAGAGGTGACCTATCTGGACACAAACCCAAACAAATGTAAACCCTGTGGCTTCAGAGCGTCTCGTTGTTTGGATAACAAGGTGTAAAACATTCTCGAGCGATCTGTCACTGATTGAGGATGCCTGATTCAGGTTTGTGTTCGTCTTTGTGTCCTACATCTCTCTTTGTTGTGTGTGACACTGAGAGAGAGGAAGAGAGACCGTCAGGGCCCATCTCGGCGGGTCGAGGAGGGGAGTCTCCCTGCCTCTGAAAGCATTCCCAAGCTTTTGTTTGAGGGGGAAGATAGAGACTTGAGCAGATAGTTCTGGGTGACTGCTCCTGCTGTTATGGGAAAAGGATTCAGGTATGGTGTCTGCTGCAGGGAAGATCTCATGAATAAAGGATGCGTCTGAGAAGGACAAACACTCCTGGACAATGGTAACAGAGCACTGATAATATAGATTTCATTGATCTGATTTGGAGATTATGTCTATCCCAAACACTGTCCTCAGAGCATCTCCTCTCT
Organism: Hypomesus nipponensis; assembly: GCF_054491055.1. Classification (NCBI taxonomy): domain Eukaryota; kingdom Metazoa; phylum Chordata; class Actinopteri; order Osmeriformes; family Osmeridae; genus Hypomesus; species Hypomesus nipponensis. Next base: position 9,107,392 of record NC_140361.1, read on the forward strand.
CTGACGTGATTCATCAGATAGGAGATGGAGAACCTGTCTGGTGAAAACGCCTGACCTGAAAATGACTACAGCTCTCTAGCTTCAAAGAGGTTTTTATTTTTTTAGCTCAAATGGGTTGGAGGGAAGAAAAAAACAACTTGAAGAATCCAGCTGTGTTTCACTCAGTCCCCCACACCTTCCCCCTGAAAGAAAGAGCCCCCCATACAGACACACTCACCTCAGCCCCCTGCCACCACCCACCACCCCATCCCAGCCCCAGTCTCTCAGCTCAAGTAGATGTTGTCAGACAATACAACAAATTCCACAGGAACACTTCATATGGAGTGGCAGTCCCGGAGATGTAATTCAAGCCCATTCTTAGGATTCATAATGTCCATGGTGATCAGGGGGTGGCCGGCGGGACAAGCCCCGACAGAGCCGAGGTTCAAACAGCTCGCTCATTCTCTAAAGCGGGGCTTTGTTCACAGATCAATCCAGGCTCTTTTTTCAAGCAAAGCCGCAACTTTTAACGGCAGGATTAAAAGCCCCAAATCCCAACATTGGCACTTAGCTAAAGCAACAGGAGGGGAGAGAGAGGAGAGCAGGAACACAGGCGGAGTGCCTGAACACAGAGGTGCAGTCGACAGGGGTGGAGAAGGAAAGAGAAGGAAGGTGAGGGAATGAGAAGGAAAGAGAAGGAAGGTGAGGGAATGTTTTTCGGTTTTGTAGTAGAAAAAAATCAACCTTATAGTTCCTTGTAGACCTGTTAAGAGATTGGTTACTTTATGGTCTTTACAGCACATTTTCTGGTATCTAAGGTTACCCGACACCAAATTCACAATATCACTAGATTGATGAAGAGATAAGATAGCATTTACTGCATGGACTGCACTCTGGTCCAGCTCTGCTTGGTATTTGGAAATAGCATTATTGCAATGATCCTTATTGTGAATCAACCAACCCTGTCTGAACTCTGTTTGAGCCCCAACTTCTGTGTCAGTAGACAAAGTATTCAAGGATGGAAGTCTCACCTCGTTCACGCATGTTTCTGAACAAGTTAGAGGTCCCTTTAGAAACAGGTGGAGTATTCTCCAGAATGTTCTCCAGTTCCTGACAGCGTAGAGGAAAGATATATTTTTGTGAATCACAGAAAAAACTTGAATACAAAATGAATAAAATAGATGACATCCTGACTAACATTCACATGTGTGTCTAGAAAGGGAGTTGAGTTTTATTATGATAAGGAGAAATGCTTGTTCTATACATGCAGTGCTAAAGGCACAACACATCTCACCTGTTTTGAGAGAGATTTCCAAATCCTCCTTTCTACAAAAACAAAAACATGTATACAATGTATTTAACCAATAGTTGTTTCTGATCACATTTTAAAATATAAAAACAAGGAAGGATGGCGCATCATGTAGCCAGGCCTTCATGGCTCCAGATCACATCACCAGATGTCATATACATATGAAGTTAGATGAATATAATGGAAACACAAAATAAATTAAAAAATAGGATAGTTTTGGGGGAGCTTGACTCAACAGGACTAAAGGAAATAATAAGTGTTATATCTGTGGAAGGACATTCCAATAGTCTATAAAGATGTTACTGGTCGTAAGATAAGGCAAGGGCCTCATAAAATCACCTGGCTGTGTGATTCAGTGCCCTCTCATGATAAACCTCCCTAGAACCTTCTACTGACACATTTTAAGGCCTTGTCTACCCAGTGAGATTATAATGACCCAATATGTCAGCTCTCTAGCAATGACAGGTGTCTGGACAGACAAATAAAGATAAGGGCCCTTCTCAACCCCTTGAGCTTCACACAGTGTGATGTTTGATGGTTTGGTTAAAGTACAGGTTAAAGGACTGGCTGAGGTTTTCCTCTTCTGACTGAGAACACTGAAGGCACCCTGAAAGAGCTACAGGGAGTAAAGCTATGTCTGGACTTTACATCCACAGAGGCTTGGAGCACTTTTATTCTACATCCACCTATCCTCAACAATGGGGATCAGCAGTGTGCTGGTGCCTTTCCCCACAGACAGGCCATTAAGCCCCGGTCGAAGAACACTTCAAGACTGTCTGTGCGTATTTGCTGTGGCAGGATCCTAATCAAACCCAAATCATTAAAATCACTAGCAAAGAACATTCCATTTACATAGGCCAGATTAAAACCAATACAGCTCAAAGTATACAGGGAATTCTTTCCAAGTACTTTACATGCTCCCCCTTTTCTCTTGGTAACCATTCTGGTAAAAGTCCATGGATCTTGGCCTTTGTTCCTTTGCTGAAAAAAGGAGGTACTTGGTTTGGAAAATGTAATGGTGACACAACACGTGGCTATTTGGCCATATGAAAACATCTGTTCCGTAGTGAATCCACGATAGAATGTAAGGGATGTATATGAGAGTAGGATGGAAAAAGTCCATACATTTTAAACATCCCAAGGGGCATCGAAAACAAAGCTATTTTTTTACAGCCATGGAATAAAACCATTCAAAATGATACTTCTCGTAACACACTTGCCTTTAGGAAGAGCAAACGGAGATGGATAAGGCCATGTATGAAGTTCCCATTGATGCTACCCATGATATATTTATGATATGTGTCTATAATTACATGCCGAAGGGACCATGAACATTTGACAGTTTCACCTCATTACTCCTTTCCATCCTCTATTTACAACATAAGCCAATTCAAATAACCTCCTTTGTGTAAGAGATATCCACTGTGAAACATTTGTTTCTTGCCCACCCACCTTTCTGAGTACGGTGCAGTGAAAATGAGCCCTAAAATACTTCCTGCTGGTCAGGATGTATGTCTCTATGCAGGTACTGTGACTGCTCACCTTCTAACCTATCAAAAGCTACTCCATGCCCACTCCAAGGCATTATACAATAAAATGAACATCTGACCACAGAGATAAATATAATCTCAATCTCTATGGCAGGGGGATGAAACCAGTTGAACTCGACCATAATTCATTCAGAATGAATGGATGCCAAGGGTGGGGGAGGTGGAGAGGGTTTGGCCGTCGTTACTCACTCTTGGGTTCGCTCATGGTGACGGACTCTATGAAGTTCAGAGGGGTCATGAAGAGCTGACCCTCGTACTCCACAGAGCTGAACATCCGGAACCTGTTCTCATGGGAGGACATGTACACGTCATCGTCATCCAGGTCATACGTCTTGGCCTAGAGAAACAAGCAAACAGACAAAGGCAAACTCACACACACGCATTTAACAAATATATAGAAAACATGGATGAACACAATAATTAAACAGTTTGACAAACAATGTTTGTTTACTTTGTTGACATAAGGTTGTCATTGGGCCAAACAATCATGAAAGTCCACAGGTAGACAAAGACAAACAAAGATATCCATGGATGGGCCAGGAGCTATGCAAAGCCAGAGATGAATCGCACAGCAGCATATAATGTCCCTACAAGCCCAGGTCTATCTGTAGTCTGGTGAAGACAGAGAGGATCTCTCTCCCTGGTGGAGGGCTGCCAGCCCACTTGGGCACACAGCAAACACCCAGGGAATGTAAGCCTCCCCCCTAGCATCACCCCAGTCCCAGGCCCCCCTTCCATCCCCTTCTTACCCATTAACCCCCCTGTAACTCCCCCACCAGACACACACACACTCATGCCATCAAATGTCAGCCCCTTTGCCAAGTCCCTCGTGTCCAGTTACACTTGGTCCCTCCCTGGATTCCTGATGCTAAAACCACCAGTCAAGGTTACATGCCACCACCATTCCCACCCCCTCCCTAACCCCCACTGCACCGCACCAACTTCCACTGCCCCAGATTCTGAATTGTTACGTGGTGACAAATAGGGAACATAGTGTTACTGGACAGGCTTGTAAACCAATTACCATTTACACCATTTCCTGGTCTCCGAAACTGGCTGTTTGCAATGCAGAGTTTAAAACAAAAGTGGCAACAATTTAAAGGATATACAGGTTTGACTTGATTTCACATTATAATAAAGCTATTTGTCAATATGCAGTCGTTTTTATCCAATGTGTGTTTGCTCTTAAACACAAGCAGTAACATTGAGTGAAAGTTTTTTTTGTTACATAAAGGGGAAATTTAACTGGGGCCGTTTTATATTGTTTATTTTACAAATCACGTGACACAAAATTTACGAAGCTGACAGTTTATTGCCTATTTCAGCACCCTGTGTTGTGGAGAGCGACGCTTTAAGAATGGGACGGCATCTGCGTTTGGGACATCTCTGTTAATGTTAATCCACAACACTGCCATTGTCATAATTCTGTCATTATTCACTTGTGTTTTACTATCCCAATGTGAATATCACATGAATAGCGCGTTTGAAATGGCATGGCTTCCGATAAAGGCTCGTGCACTGGAAATGCTTTAAATCGTATTTGTAGTTGCCTATGGTTTATGATTATCTACCGTATGGGGGTACTTTACGTAATAAGCGTGCTCATGCTATTACCAAGATATTGGTTAACGTATACCGTACCTTATCTTTCGCAGATACTGATGGTAGAGAGAGAAGCCACCGTCCACCGATTTCACTCGCCAGTGCTATGCGCAAATTATGGATTGCATTGCAATAATGTGCTATTCCAGCACCGGTGGCAAGGCACACTCCAGTTGTAATAAGTTTCAATGTTTTTGTTGTCTGAAATTGTTGTTTCGCTCCAGCAAACCTGCCTGGTGTGTATGTGAAATTGGTAAACGTGGAAATAAGTCTACGAAGGGCAGCCATAGTTGTATTTATTGAAGTGTCATGAGAGACCGCTGAAGGCTGCCCTCTCTCTCTCATCGCGAGAGCTGTTGTTGCTTCTCCCCGGTTCACCTGAATATCGTTTCCGAGGAAGGACACTGCTCGTTCAAGTTGTTTTGATAATTGGAAGGTATTGTATGGATAGCTTAAAAAAGTAAATATAAATACAAGTTTGATCTATAGCCTGCTGAAATGAGTGCAAGATGGACGTGTGGAAGAGGTTTTCTATGAATAATCTCCAAATCTTGGGCATATGATGCTATTGCTGTTTACACCATGCGATAGCTATGTTATCATTTTCCTACTCATAAGCTTTCCGATCAATCAGACACCTCCAAAACACACTCTCTCTCTCTCTCTCTCTCTCTCTCTCTCTCTCTCTCTCTCTCTCTCTCTCTCTCTCTCTCTCTCTCTCTCTCTATCTCTCTCTCTCTCTCTCTCTCTCTCTCTGTCTTTCTCTCTAAGTCTCTCGACCCCTTCATTTATTTAGTACCTCAGAAGGGAAAAAAAATATTTGCCAAGGCACGTCTGAACTGACAGCCCCGCCCACTAACAGTGCTCGCAGTCGTTTTGCACCTGCCTCACCACTCGAGCCACTCTGAACACAAACTTCAGCAGCTCCTCACCTGAACAGCTGAGGTTATTAGTACACCCTCATCCTTTGACTGGACGTTTGGGACTTATGTATTTCCAGCACTAGCTGTAAAAAATTCTGATTTGTAATTTAGACTTCAGAGGACTTTTCTCTAACGGCCGTGGGAACTATCAGTATCTGACCACTGTAACCTTCCTCATCCGAGGAAGACGTCAGCGGTAGGGTTATAAATACAAAATAATTGGGATTCTTAAAATATTTGTTGAGGGTTACGCAAGGTGTCCATGTCAAGGGAGACAACCCAGATGCGTAAATCTCGGAAGGAATGTGCTAAGTAACGGATGTGAATGTAAACATGCAATAGGCGACAGTGGCAACCAGGTAGGCTACTACGCAAGAACGCTCCCATCGGACCTCTCCACTGAACTTTACCCGCTCTGGCACTGACGCGCCGGGAGGTGCATGCGATGGCAGCCCTGGGTGAAGTTGGAAGCTTCTTGCACGGAATAGATGGTGTTGGGCACATCGGGTCCCCATTTCTGCTGACAGGTCTTGGGGAGGGTCCCACGCTACTGGGAGAACACCTCATACCTGGAGAGAGGCTGTCGAGAAGTACGACGGCGGACTTGACTCACCTTAAAGGGATCCTGCGGAGAAGACAGTTGTATTGCAGAACTGGATTTCATCTTGAAATACTTCCGGATGGCACTGTGCAAGGAACCAGAAAGGACCACAGCCGGTTCGGTAAAAACACAGCTTTATTACAATCTTATAATAAAAATTATTACAAATAATTTGAGCACATTTGTTAACATTATTGTTGCCTGTAGTAGCTTATGTTTTGGTTGCATACATTTGATAGGCTATTAATTGATGATTATTAGTTGTACAGTATTAACATGATTCATATAACTGTTGATTCTGAAACTATAATTTTGTATCCTGCATGTGGATCCCTAAATGGAAATATGACCTTGTAAATTAAAGATACCGTAGCCTAAATCTTTGAAAGTCCTGTAAGAAGAATGCAACTATAGGCTGCTAAACCTGCTGGCTCACAATTTCTTATAGGGGGCTTAGTGTAGAGAATGTTGAGAATACCTAGAACAACTGTTTTATTCTTCCCCAGGTATTTTGGAATTCATAAGCCTTGCAGTTGGATTGATAAGCATACGAGGGGTGGACAGTGGCTTGTATCTGGGGATGAATGACAAGGGAGAGCTGTATGGCTCTGTAAGTATTACTCTTATGTGCTATATTTATCCATTTCATCACATCTCATGGGGTTGTATATAATAATCCACAGTAATTGCCAGTAGGTGGCATGTATTTTCCAAGACTCATACTGTGGCATGGAATTCACTTTGTGTTTGGATGTAACATTTTTAACAAAATTCCATCTACACCCTTATCTTTGCCATCATTTTGTTACGTCTGCATGGGATCACATTGCATCTCTTGACTCACCACAGGAAAATCTGACGGCCGAGTGTGTCTTCAAGGAGCAGTTTGAGGAAAACTGGTACAATACCTACTCTTCCAACCTCTACAAGCATGGAGAGAAAGGGACCCGCTACTTTGTAGCTCTGAACAAGGACGGCACATCCCGGGACGGGACAAAGTCCCGGAGGCACCAGAAGTTCACTCACTTCCTCCCCCGGCCGGTGGACCCAGAGCGGGTGCCAGAGTTGTACCGAGAGATCCTGGGCCACAGCTGAGACCAGGCGGCTCCGGTCCCAGGTCAGTAATAGCTGCTGGAGCTGTAGCAGCCCCTTACAGGGAACCAGGGATGTGGCCTGCCTGCCTGCCTGGCTAGCTGGCTGTGTTGGACAGTGGAAAAGCCCCCAGCAGCATAGCCAGCGAGGTGGGCAACCCTGGCGATGCTGGGGAGATAAAGGCACCGTGCAGGGCCTCCCCTCGGAATGCACAGACGAGCTCTCAGCGGCCAGGAAGACAGTCTAGAATGTCTGACATTGTCAACCTGCATGTCGGCCATGAGGAGGCCGTTTGTTCCAGGGGCCAAATGACCCCCCGAGAGAAGCCGTGTGGAATAGGAGAAGAAGAAGAGGAAGAGGATCAGAGAGAATGGGATGGTGAGGAGGCCGCGGGTGAGGCCTCTCAGCGGTCAGGCAGCGTCTCCTCGGTGTCTGACTGGGGGGGGGGGGAGGTAACTTCTGGAAGTGTCTGTTGGACAGAAGAGCCAGTTGAGAGTCCACAGGATTCTATACTATTAACGAAAGTGGTGTTTTCATTTGAGTACTAGCTATGTGTTGGTGAGCCCAAGTTTATTCAGAAGGACTTTGAAGGAATTCAACTGCTTTTTATTTAGTTTTACCTTAGATTAGACTCATACAGAAAGCAGAAGATGTCTATGGTGTTAATGTTTTATTTATTCATTTCTAAATTCATATATTTATGTTATATATATATATATTTATTTATTTCAGAATATATTTTTGCAGTTAAATATATGCAGTATACAGACATGATATTCATAGTGCATAATATTAAAAACACTGAAAATCTTATTTTCACATTGTTCTAAATGACCTAGAGGGACATTTCTACAACTTGAAAAAGTGAACATGAAGCAGTGGACATGACATTTTTTGTTATAGTCAGCAAATTGGCTTTGTCTTTTTGTTACAGAAATGTACTTCCAAATTGCAATCATTTGTGGCCAGAAATGTTTGATTAGTTAGGGTTTATAGTTATACAGACTGAACAGGTCCACCTATATAAACAGTCATTTCTTTCCAACAGTAAATGGTACTGAATAAAAACACTTTTTTGAATTTGGATTAAGATTCTGAGCAGCGCTGCACATGCTTAAACATTCCTGTGTACTTTGTCAACCCAGCCTATAAACATGTTAAAAAACCCATAAGAGTTTAACAGCCTTTTAACATTTCAAAACCTTCGAAAAGCGTGTACATTGTTGTTGGCGTTCTCCTTTCCATTTGGTGAGTTCAAACATATAAACGCTGTTACGAGATCAATGTTGTCTTTCTTTATGATTGCCATTATGCCGAGAGACAAGAAGGGGCTCTCAGGCAGGCATAAAACACTTCAAAGGCAGTCTGAGGAGCTGATGTAGCAGCCTCACAGTGACACGATCAGGGCCAAATAAAAACTGACCTTTCGCTCAGGTCCAGTGACTTGGCAGTTGTGTATAACTGGGGGGTCAGAGCGATAAGGATTAAGTAATCTCTGTTGACAGTTTCAGAATTATAGTCTTGATGAATCTTATTATTGAACACTGGAATACACGGTGGCCAGAACATCTGTACAGAAGGAAAACCTTTAATGTCTTTTTTGTGTAACCGCTTATCTTTTTGTTTGATGACAGATTAAATGGCGCATAAAGCATCTGAGTAAAGTGGATGGATATTTCTTTGTGTGAAAATGTTTCACAGAGATAGTTTTACCCTATCCATGCAGTTTCAATGATAGGCCAAAATTATTTATAGGGGCTAGTCCTCAAAGAGGAAGCAGATAGGGCGGCCTAAGTACCTGCATTTTGCTGTTCAACTAACCAAAACATTGTGAAGGAGGAAACAGGGTGGAATTAGACAACAGTTATAAAATGAGACCGTTGGACAATGGCTGAACAAGCACTGTCTTCAGAAAAAATGGGGTCCACTATCTCGGTATCTTGGTACTGTTTCCTCAACGCTTGGGAGGGTTTCTGTACTGAAGCATGAAAGCAGAAGCCTGTGATCTCAGCATCTCTGTGATGGCAAGCCAGCGGGTGTCTTGACATGGGGAGTCTACCCTGCTGCCAACTTTAGTCTCCTGTGTGTGTGTGTGTGTGTGTGTGTGTGTGTGCCTGTGTGTGTGTGTGCCTGTATGTCTGTGTGTGTATGATATTGTGGGACTTTCCCAATCTGCACACCTTTTGGAAATTGACACTGAACGCACTCCAATTAATGATATCATCTAACCACCACTATAATCAGTGTTTGAATGTACATCCCCTGTACATCACAAACACTTTTTGTATTCATGTCACGTAAGTTGTGTACAGTATTTTAATTTAAAGCGTAGAAATAGTGGTTCTATTTCTCCATTATTTTGAGGACATCTCCAGGTTCTAAACTCAACTAGTTTCCTTGGCTGAACCTTGGTGGTGTTCTACATGAAGAACCAAGAGCTCAGAACTGAGTAACATTTCAAAGTAGGGCTCCCGGCCATTACCTTTCGGCCCATGAAGAACAGACTCTGTGTAAATGTAAGAGTCCCCCTTGACATTTAAAAGGTCACATCTCCAAACACGCTGGGAATCCTGACTTGTGATATCCGATGCCCAGAAGTGCTCTTTGGCACTTGTCTAACTGATGTTTTGGAGTCCACCCGGCCTTAACAGATGCTTTTGTCATGCCTCCTTCTTCCCCCACGTACCACCACCACCACCACCACCACAACATCCCCCCCCCCACCTGCACCAGGTGGTCTGTTGCTCCTTACTGAAAACACTTAAGTCCCTCATCCGTGCCCACTCTGGGGGCTGTCTCTCACACTTAATGGATGCTCCCTGACTTTCATCACCCCCTCAGCCTCGGCCTCAAAGGGCTCTCAGGGAACCCAACGGTGGAGGTGTGCGTGTGTAACTGTGTGTGCACTCAACTATGTGTGTATGTGTGTGCGTGTGGCACAGGTCCACGAGCAAGCAGGTGTGGAAGTCAGTGATCTTGCTTGTGTCTGTGTTAGCAGTCCAGTCAGACAGAGAGTGCAGGTGTTCCCTCAGCTCCCAGCCCCCCCTCCCCTTCCCCCCCCCCCCCCCCAGTGTGTGATCTCTCGCCTGCTTGTTTGTCAGCTGGGGATATGGGAGGGGACGGAGCACTAGGGGTGGGGGTGGAAATATAGGTGGCTTTGTTGTCTGCCACCAATTATCAGAGCATAATTTCTATCTTTAGAAGGGCTGGCTTGGGGAAGACAGGGGAGGTGCCAATAGCTCACCTGTAGCTCTAAAGCCATGAACCGTTCTAAGAGATGTTGTCTGTCTGCCTGTTTGCCTAAGGATGGTGTCTGTAGCTTTGTGCTGTCGTCCAAATCCTGCGACTACCGATTTCAAGTGCTTTGCTGTTTGTTTTGTCAACAGCAAATTGCCATTCCCGTGAAATTATGCGTTGCAAGGGTGTGTTCAGAGATTAAGTTTATGTACTATAAGTATACTGAAGACATCTCCTTTATATCATTATTGATATATCCCTGACATTTGTGTATTAGAAACAGGCATTTAGCCAGGAGTCAAACAAGCACAGATTATGTCACAGCAGCAGTATGGTAAACAGGCAAGTGGAACATGTTTTTTTATCCATGCATGTATCAAGGCATTTGCTTTATGCTATCAAAGTGGACATTCCCATTAAACTAACAGACAACAAAGGTTGTACTGACAATAACTTAAATCGTTTTTCTTTGTCAAAGCTCTCATTAAGGATCTTGTGGTCGGCTTTTCGCAAACTGCAATTAAGGCCCTGCATACCTGATTTTATTGTACTGACACCAGGGCTGTCAGCTCCGGCGGAAAATATGCTCCACTGTTTGCATTGCCATGGAGACCTCGGTTGAAAACAACAACATTTAGGTGTTCGTGTAACTGTTGTTTCCCTGCCATATTTTGTCTTTATCGGTTTGAACAAGGCCCGCATAACAGCATAGCTGGCAATTATAGTCTTCCCAGGTGAGTGACATTGCTTCGCAGGTAAGTGTGGTGCTTCATGCAGCGTTGGGAGATACAAGGACACTTTGGTGATACAACAAAGAGACTGCTGTCATCTGCTGTCATCTGCATCCCAGTGCACCGCACCTCTCTACAGTCAGAGTCAGGATTCGCTACTGCCTGTCTTTATTACCATACTTCCACAGAAACACTTCACATTATCTATGGGACATCAGATTGTCATCCTGTCAAAAGACCGGACAATTCAGATTCCAGTGCTAATCTCGTTCTCTGCCTCTTTACATGTTGCTGTTCACACCTCCTTGTCTTCACTCAAAGCTCCCCCAGGATCCAGCAAGCTATAACATTTCTCCATGTCTCACCCCTTCACTTCAATAGCTCCGTCCCCCACAGCAGCAACCCTTAGCCCAGCTCCATTTAACCCCCATCACCCCCACCACCACCACACATCTGCTGACCAGTGTCCCAGCGGAGTTCCCCGGCTGCCCCTCTCCCTGCCCTGTGCGGCCACATTACAAAGCCACAAATTAGGTCTTGACATTTGGGTGCTATAATTGCCCCCCGAAATGCATGAGGCATCCATTAAGCTCTCAGCCCCCATGACAGGTTATCCCTACAGGACATAATCGCCCTGCTGGACTCAGGGGCTGGAGCGCCCTGTCGGGGCATTCACACACACACACACACACACACACACACACACAAAGAATGACTACGGCAGTCCAACAACATTTCAACTCTGACACTCACTTACTATGATAAATTGGGGGATGCCCTGAGTTGAAGGCAACACATTTCCAAAACAAAACAAAGATCTGATTTATGGGATGTTTATCGAGAAGAAATCTGTAAGAAATGTCTCAGTATTTGAGTTTGGTACACAGAACATTGATTCTCCAGCCGTGCCAACATTAACAAGTCAATAAACGTCATTATTACAGCAAGATGATAGATGTCTGGGATAATTTATATATGAAGGTTGGTGGTGGGTCTGGCTGGGGTGACTGCTGAGTCCCAGGCCCCAACAGCACCAGCTCCACAGCTCCACAGCTCCCTTTGATTCCCTGGCCGTGGCCAACTCTGACAGTTCTCTCTCCCACAGGGATTGCAGATCTTTAAGGTCAGAGTGAAAGGTCAATTGGTTCATTTCCATAGTTTCCACTTTAAACATTCTTTTGGGGGGTTTTGGAAGTAATTCAATCAGCAGTGAAAACAGTGGTTAGCAGCTCCGAATTACCAGCCGTCATTAAGGATGCGGTGTGTACACTCTGGATGAGAACATGCAAAACATCAGGCCAGACTTTTAGAAGTTGGAACAGTTGGATGGAAGCACTTTCTATATCAACTGACACATGACCTCATGCCTGAATGTATGGGAACACACTTTGTAGGCTCCACATCACATGCTTTTTTTTCTATCAAAAGAGAGTCTAGTGATTTTGGTATAAAGTATCAAAGACAAGTGTTTCCTCCTAGAAATTAGATAGAAGTTTAACATTGATATCCTTGAGGGAGTTTCCCCTGCAAAAATAGATGACATCATGTATATGTTAAGCTCGGCTTCCACTTAATGAAATGTATGTATGTCTTGATAGCGTACATCATAGGCAGAAGATTAAATATATCATGGCTTAAGCTTGAGAAAATAGCCTTTGCTCTGTGTATGGTCCAGCCAGAACAATTAGCAAAGAAGCCCTGAAATGTAGGTGGACTGTACTCTCACAACCCTCACTGCTGTTGAAAGTGGAAATGTGCTTTGTTGCTCTTAAGTCAGGCAGAAAATTGCTAACCCATTTGTCATTGTGTGCCAAGATGCAGAGGTCAGTCAATGGATTCCTTCATGACAAGCTTACGGAATCGCATGTTTTTCCACGGCCTCACCCCTTCACACCTGCAGCGCCAGGTAAAATAACAAGACGGGAGGAGATGGGAGAGAAAAGAGAGCTTAGAGCAGGAGAGACTTTAAGACAGGGGAAGAGAAAAACGATAGGTGAGAAGAATTTACTGTGAAACCCTGCACGTCCGATGGCTATTTCAATTCATTTGAACTCAGAACACACTTTGCCCACAGTGGCAGAAGAAATGCTTGCTTTTGGCCGGTTTCCAAAACAATAGAATTCCATTACTGATTAATTGTGTGCCATTGACCACAAAACATTCTTATGTGCTCAGAAATGTGTTGTTTATTATTCTCTACGTTAAAACAGCAATTGAACTACAGTCACACACACAACCGTTGCTGTTTTTCAGAGCATGATTGACTGGGTAATCCTTCAGGGAGGTGATTTCTGTTGCTTCTGGCTCATGGGAGACATCAAAGACAAAGATTCTGTGGAGAATTTGTTTTGGAATCTTTCACGCGCTGTGATAATGTAACTGAATAAGAATGACACCAAACAAACAGCTGTCACAGTGAGGTAGGCAGCCATATCTGCAGGGCATTATGGGAACCAATAAAAAAGACAACCAATAAAGACAAATGGATTTAACCGTTTTCTTACATACCGTTTATATATTTTTTCCTAAACTAGTATTGATTGAATTGGACTGGGAATAAGCAGCTGTCTCCTCTAAGCTCAGACCAGACCGGAGTCATACATTGACAAAGTGTTGTGTACATGTAAACAATTTCTTCTTATCCTTGGCATTAACCCTGTTGAATAATCAGATCTGTTTACAAAAGAACAGTGTATAGATACAATATCAAACAGGCAATGTTTACTTGGCATTGAGCAAATGTGCGAGGAAAACTCTCCTCCATTGTGTTTTGGTACAAAGCACTGAGGTGAACATGAACAAGCCCAAGCGAGTCACATAAGAACCAGGGATCCAAGTGAACTGCCTGGTTTCTGGATGGTTTGGGTAACCGCATCCTATGCAGATGGAAACCACTTCAAAGATATCAATATGGAATCAATAGCGCAGTCAAACAGAGCCAAAGAACATGCCACATCCGTACCCTAATCATGTCATTGTAGATTGTTTGCAAGCATGACTGCAGAGTCGTAAATGTTGCTTTTAAAAAGCTCCTCCATAAAATAACTGTTTACTGAGGCTGCATAGCAACTGAACAGCCTGCAACACAACTCTTACTGAAAATAACACATACACACGTACCCCCTCCCTCCAAAACCATTCCCAGTTGTTGCATTGTACAAATGACAGGGTGAATATTTGTGAATGAAAGTGAAGAAATGGCTCCTCCTTCCCCTTCCCTAACCTGCAGTTCCCAGAGAGTGTCTCTGTCATATCAAGAAGTGCATGTGATTCACTTGGCTGGCTCAGGCTGCTTCTGCTGAGGAGTGGGAGGGAGGTGAGGGGCACCAGTGTATGTTGTGGAGAGGGGGGGGGGGGGGGGGGGGCGGGGGGGGCGGACTTCAAACAAGAGTTGCAGCACAGTTTGGATCCTCCTCCGCAGTAATAACCTAGAGTGCTTCAGGAGGAAGGAAAGCCCCTGGCCAGGACGGGGAACATCACTCCACAAGGAAGAAAAGGAATCGCTGCACTTTTAAAACAACCAGCCAGCCATAAGACCCCACCTTCAGATAAGAGGCCAGAGGGTTTATTAGTACCTTAGGTTTTAAACGGTCAACCAATCCAAGAGCGTGTCACGCTAGACAGCATTAAAAGAGCTGCTGAACCCACCCTCCCCAGTTCGCTTCCAAACCTGCTCAGTACACTCTGTGAATCCAAGCCTGCATGACAACCAATGTTGAAATAAACAGACCCGACTTCCCCACCTAACTAATCCTCAGCTAAGATCACTGCCTGGGGGGAGTACGAGTGATACGCTGTGATCTGTTAGCTTTAACACATTCAACTGTGATGCACTTGAAATGGCAAGATATCAAGTGTAGACCAACAACTTCACTTATAATAGAGTATCACTTATGGCACTGTTGCTCTGCCAAATATGGCATTTTTGTAAACAGATTGACGGTGTATCTGGTTATTCACGGGGGATGAGAGAATAAGGCCATTCTTTCAGGTCCATTATACAGGATTTAGATGTGATCTGTGGTTGTGACTGCTGGCAGATTATGGTGAAACGTTGGCTCCTTCTCAGCTCTCAGGTTGTACTATTTGAGAGGGAACGTGAAGCCAAAAAAGAAATAAAAGATACTGTTGAAGTTGCATCACAACTTTAGTTGGAAAGCGTCTGTTACAGTCTCTTAACTGACAAGGGTCATTAGGTTGCAGCATATCAGTAGCAACATTGGAAGAGGACCAGAAGGACTGCTTGGTGGTTTCCCCACCTTATCACAGAAGACAAATAGAGGCTACAGAGGTTAATCAGAAAAGCCAGAAGCGGGTCCTTACTTTGCCAAAGCCTCCATTCTCTCATATCAAAGGCAAGGGGGACCACCAGGACAAGATGCTCCAGAGGGCGATAAGATGGGAACGAGCTGACAGACAATGTGGAGGAGAGTGAAGGAAGAGCTGTGTACCAAGCGTCAAGACTGAGCTCCCTCTCTCTCTCTCTCTCTCTCTCTCTCTCTCTCTCTCTCTCTCTCTCTCTTTCTCTCTCACTTTCTCTCTCACTTTCTCTCTCTCTCTCTCTCTCTCTCTCTCTCTCTCTCTCTCTCATTATTGTCAGCAGTGATAGATGCTCATTACAATGACATTATCTGGTTCTTAATGGGAAATCCCAGAAAATCAAAGGCCATGGCATTTAGTTAAGTTACCTTCAATCTTTTAATACCCTTTCAGCTGAAGGGATTGATCAAACAGTGTGAGCAAATGAGACATGCATGCATCAGCATCAGCGGCTGGTTTAAGTTTATCTCTTAATAATGCTTGTGTGCATCCATGTCTCATCATCCACTAGATCTCTGGGAGAGAAACAGCTGACTGATGGAACTTAGCAACTGGATAGATCACATTAAAGGCTTGCTAGAGTTACCCATAGTTTTGGGTTCCCAAAGATTTTCACCAGCTTGAATGGACACAAATCAGACATAAATATATCATAGCCAACGGACATATTATATTATTTTGGTGTAACTCAATTTGAGAGTGTAGATAAAGTATGTGTTGTTTGGTAAAGCAGGTTTTGTTGTGAAAGACTGTGTGACATCAAGGGTGGTTGTGGTCCCTGCACAAATCATTTTCCATGTTAGGTTGACAGCTGCTTGACCAGCCCTGAGCAGGTGTATTTTTATTGGTCCTATTCGTATCTGTGAGGTGATCACAAAACTAGAGCCAGCTAGTGCAGGTCATCCTCCTGCAGCCGGGAAATTAGAAACACATTTCTACATGGACAGAGCAGCGTTTGATTGGAGGAAAAAGAAAGAAATGTGTTCATATTTCCAAAATTGGATCAACAGGTGAGATCAGTATCAAATATTGTCCAAAACACCAAAGAGCTGTTTTGCAGACCTTTTGTTACATATCTAACAAATACAGAAGAGTTGACACCTAATTCAGCTAATTCCTAACCTATTTATATGTATTCAGTTGACAAATAGTGGTAAATGTTTCATGTCACCATGCTCAAGAAAATGTATAGTAGGACTTAAAGGACTGCCAACTTATTTAACTGGTTGAGTTATAGAGGTTGGTTGATGTGGCTAAGGGATTCCTTGAAGGCTAACACCCCCCACTCTTCTCGATAGAGATACTCCTGTACTTGCTTGGGCAGATCAAAGCTGATCTCAGAGCACATTAGGAAAATACAAGGACTCATTTTGAGTGCTCAAAGTGCCACGGAGATGCTTAGCTATGCATTCCCCCTGTCAAAACCGAACAAAGACATTCTCTCCCGAAAGAGAGAGGCGTGTGATTCCCCCAGCATGCCTCACCTGTGGTGACCAATCACAATAGTAGACACAATCCCGCACCCTGAGGGAGAGAGAGGCGAGGGTTTATGTTGTCACTGCGGGAGGTTTGACAATCTTCTGTTGTACAGCTCAGAGCTGATGTTTATTTTCACAGGGACCACCTCATTCCTTTAGGTTGACCTATGAAGGTGTGACACTGTGATCACAACATACATAGATACATTCACAAGGTACACAGTAAGCTGCAGACTTTACACACTTGTTTCTATATTTCTGTGTCAACATGTAAGATGTCAACTTTTCAGTCCAAATGCCTTGAGTCTGCCTTTTCACTGGCAGATACATACTGCTGCAACAAGCTACTTATTTCAGCATTTCTTGAAGGTCACTACTGATCATTTACCAATTTAACAAATGTGATAATCACCTGTATGAGTCTGAAAGGAAAATGCAGTGAATAGCCACTGTGAGAGGGCCTTGCAGACAGGAAACAGAGTTGTGCTTGGCTCCTGGAGAAAGTGAGTGGTTGCTAGCCATGCCGAAGAGGACATATTGTATTCCATTATCCGCTATGGTTCGTGCACCCAAGACCGGAACAATGTCAGACTCATGGAGCCAGACAAAAGATTCCTTTATTGAAGGGGACCTCTAAGGGAAATGACAGCCGCGATATTGGCCTCCACGCATGCGGATAGGTAACATGCTAGACGGGAGGAAAGAGGTCTTTCAGTTTGATGGGGATGTCTGATGCTGCTATTCTGGACAGGTCTTGTGAGATTAGTCTACTTCAGAGATCTGCTCCACAAGGAGCAAGGTTCCAGAGCATTCTGACTGTTGAGCTGGCAGCAGAGCAGTGAGGTTGAAGAAATGTATCACGGCAAGCACTGGGAGTCCAGGTCATATGTGTCAGTCACGGTTTCTGACACAACACTAGATCCATTGGGACACTTTGAATTATGGTAGCCAAGAGCTACACAGGGGAGTCCAAGGGCTACACAGACGTTGTAAGGATGAGATTGTAATGGGGAGGGTTAGCATCGGCACATATTCATACAGGAAAAGAACCCCATGCGACTTGTACTACTAATGAAGAAAAATCAACTTTGAGACATTTACCACCACATCCTGGATAGCCCCTGGCCTGAAAACTCCCAGCAATCCTCAATTTAAATTCCCTACGAGGATTGACAATAGTGAGCTATGCAGGCTGAAACATATTTGATACAGGTCCATTCTCTCTTATAGCCGCTGCCAAGTTTTTGCCCTGTGTTGCCATATTGTGGTGCAGCAAAGAAGAGGATGAAAAGATAACGGAGGGGGGAGAAAAGAAAAGCTGATGACAGGAGGCTTTCATGTGCCTTATCAAGAGACGTTATCGAGCCCATCGAGATGGGCCAGACAAAGTACCACCAGGTCCCCTAGCTCAGACCTGAGCTCCATCTGCCCCACCGATGCAAGATGAGCCCATATCACCATGCCTCCAGTCCTCGGGAGAGATCAGAGCTTGGTGGTCCACTCATCGACCCCACAGGGAAAAAAGAGAGACTGAATGGCGGGAGACGGGTCCTGCCTTCATCGAGAGGAGATATCAGTGTTTATAGATGGGCTGACAACTACGGAGGGATGAAAGGAAAAGAGAAAGAGACCCTCCCAAATGAATGTGCCGTCTCACGCGACACTTCATGTGAGACTTTGTGTGCGTCTGGCGCGTGTCTGTATGTGTGCGCGCACACATGCGTGTGTTTATTTTGTGTGCAGTGGTATTAAGCAGCGACTTATACAGTAAACCCAATCTAAATCACAGCTCGCATAGGCATTCCCTCAACCATACGTCATTAGCTTAATCAGCATTTTAAATGCCACACGTTACACGAGCCTGGCGCAAGGAATCCACAGGGTCAGGGTTGGTGAAACCAAATAAACGTGTCTGCCTGCCTGCCTGGCTGCCTGCCTGCCTGCCTCTCAGACTGTTATTGATCTAGCCTAACCATCAGTAAATGCAGATCATAAACAAAGACATGAAGGGAAGGTGAATGAGTGCATATGGATTAAGAAGGGATATAAACAAAAGGAGGGTGATTGTAATTGGCGGGAGGGAGACAGGGAGGGAGTGGAAGAGATCAGGAGAGTCGTACCATTGCTCTGTGGTAGGTTAGTATCATAGAAGCAGGGCCGGCCCAAGCCTTTATGGGGCCTTATGCAAAATTGATTTGGGGGCCCCTCGGCGTCGCTTATCGTTGCTAATGAAAAAATAAGAATATGTACATTTTTACATAATACATTAAACTGTAATTTAATTTGCTCTTGAGGGCCCTCTGGAAGCCACAGGGGCCCTAAGCAGCCGCTTAGTTTGCTTATGCCTTGGGCCGGCCCTGCATAGAAGGCATCTTTACTGCTGTATAGATGCAGTTTTAAACAGTAGATGAAAATACATGGCATCTTTAACTGTAATTAACTGTACAGCAGGAACTTCTGAGTATTTGTGGGCAAATAACAAAATATCCATTTGCTCTTCATAATTAGATATGATTAAAACAACATGCTGAAAGTTGCAGACACAGTATTTGGCGCAGGGCCAGTGTGTAATTTCCTGCTTGACTGTAACTCCAGTTCACTGCTTGTTCCTGCATGGAGGTGCTTGTCCTGCAGTGGGAAACCCCGGTTCAGACTCTGCTTTGCTTCAACCAAACCTACCAGGTGTCAACTTGTGACTCGGCAATAAAATTGTGCATTTTTTCCACACTGGTAATGTAATGTAGAGGTCTATAACTGATTTGGTATGTAATCAGCTCATGGTTGAACGCCTCTCTCTACACGCCTCTGTAGATAATTGTCTTGACATCTATAGGGTATATTGTATCTTTGAAATCAAAATACTTTGGTTAAACTATACTCAACTTATGCTCAACATAGACAGCATTTAAAATTTTGGATACAGATGCTGAAGTCCAGAGCATATGTGGAATTCTGACTTCTGGCCGAGCAAAGATAAGGATTAGACCATTCTGTTCATCAGAGCATGGGGCCCCTCAAGGGCCAAAAGAATCTGTGTCCACACACACTTTCCCCTGCACTCTGACATTTTCTCAGAGGTATGAGGTTACACTGCACAAGAAAGACAGTCTGCATCACCTAACTGCTCGCTGTCACGGTGATCAAAAACACCTTTTCTCTCTCGCCAAGAGTTACCCCCCAAAATAAACTTCCAATTACTTTCACTAAAACTAAAAATATTGTATTTTTAGACACCCATAATGAATCAATCGCTATTTTTAAATGTTAGCCACTGCTCAGTGGGTTGACCCCTGACCTGCTAAGTTCTTCCTCATTTTTTGAAAAGAAAAGGGGAGTGCTAAGTGTGCTGAAGTACATCCCTGGGCTTACAAGCGTTCTGGGTAGAAGTCGTAACCCGTGGTCGCTGCAGGCTAGCTGGGTCAGAGCCCACCCACGGGGGGGTGGGGGGGGGGGGGGTAAGGGGGGAGGGGGTGGGGGGCACAGAGTCAGCAAGGTCCTGAACAATACAAGCTCCCAGACAACAGGTAGACAGTCATGCAAACCATGCCAGACCATGGAAGACTTGAAGGCTAATTTCAAGGTAGGTATCTGTGAGATAAGGATAATTTCCCTTTGTACGGGGTAATGGTGAAACAGAGCTTAGCAAGGGCAACATCTACAGTCTAAAGTAACACTTTTCTAAATTAATTATCATGACGATGAGTGCATCTTTTACAACTCCAGAGCAAATTACAAACAGGACGGCATCCGCAAACTTGCTGGCAGCCAGGCAGCTTTCAGCGCACTCCACAACCTGTGGATAAAGGTTGTGGGAACTCTGAGAAGGCAGCCATTGTTCTTCATCTCCTGTGAAAAAAAATTGTAATATGGAGAGGAAGAGAGACTAACCATTGGAACCCATGCGATAGCCAGACCCTGAAAGAAGAGAGCACTGATGCATGAGTGAAAAGCGCCTTATGTTGAGCATAATTGTCGTGCCCTGAAAAACAAGCCAGTGATGTCTGATTTGATTCCCTCCTGTTAGGCTCAAGTTACTTCCTGTCTGCTGTGGAGATGCTGCCTTGACAATGAGGCTTCTGGGTAGGTCCCTAGACAAATGCTTTAATACTCCTCTAGACCAACATGGCTGAGTTTGAAGGCAAATCCTTGCTCAGCGCATCCTATGGTTGGTTGACCTTATTTTGAATACCTTTAAGTCATTTGTAAAATGAACCCATGACAAATACAACCAATCCAATAAAACACCACCTTTTAATACATTCCAGGTCATTTCTTTCTTGAAAAATTCCTGTAATCAATTTGAGACTTTAATACAGCTAATACTGTGCCACACAAAGAGTTTGTGTGGCACAGTTTCTAGCTTCAAAGTAAAACAGTCACCAGTGGACACTTGACACAGGCTGTGTCTGGGGAGGGAGGTGAAAGCATCACCAGTGGTCGCCCCTGGTCGCCCTTGTGGTGACTGGTCGGCAGTGGCCCTTCTCCGGGGGATGTCACTGCTGCCCTGGAAGCGTGTCCAGCTGCCCCGTCAGTCTGTCAGCAGGGCTGTCTCCCTCAGCCCCAGATTAAACAAACCCAAAGGGGCCGCCAGGAAAAGTGGCTCGCCCCATCTCTCAGGACTTATGTCAAAAATGTTTCAGTCTGCAGGTAATTTGCTACAGTCAGGGATCCTTTTGCTATTCACTTCAAAGACCCCCGAGAGGAGGAGAGGGGGGGGAAGAGAAAGCCCAATGAAAGAGAGGAAAAATGGTATTTAGCTGTGGGTAGCGACAGATCTACATTCTTGAGGATTGACATGTGATCAGAGAGAGGTGTCTTCCATCCAGTGAATGCTGAGTCTAACTGTCCATGTGAGGAGCTGACCACATGTGATGATCAATCATACAACACCAGGCACCACAGGAACTCATTCTAACAGGTACCTCCTGCCATCAGACACATATCTCCCATTGTAAAATAAGAGCTGAGAAAAGTGCTTTTGTCTGAGGCAGTACAATTCCCAAACATGAGTATTTTGTTTGTGGGTGTATCTGTGTGTCTGTCTGTCTATCTTTGGGGTATGTGCACATTAATACATTTTTGAATTACTTAAACACAGGAAAATGATACATTGTGTTGATACAAATTATTATCTCAGTCATACAGTACGCATACATCTTTTCTCCTGTCTGTTTTGCAAGTTAGCCCGGGGCTACAGTCCGTGATCTGAAGCTAAGCAAACAAACTAATCAGACTGCATGTGCCAACTCTGTCACTTCATCCTGGACTATTTCACAAATACACTCCATCAGATTGTTTATCATAACGATGCCATGAGAAGTCCGCTCTTTCCATCCCATAGATAATCCCTGTGGTCTTGCTTTTAAACACAAACTAATGAGCACCCACTGGAATGAGGAACAGAAAATGGAACCGTCAGCTCATTGAAATCCAGCCTTGGTAACGTAATGAGGAAATGGGAATCATTAATGTGTGTCTACGGAGAACTGGTTTTCATAACCACAGACATTGAAGTTGACTAAATCCGTGGTATTCAATGCCCCGTGGATCCTCAGGAGAGGACACGCCCAGCCCTGCAAGCCTTCATGTGGTTGGAACGTCACCTTCAGTGTGAGAAGAAGGGGTTTGACACGTTTGGGGATGGTGAATGTAGACACCTGTGCTGTGGAGTGGCTGAGCCACAGACCAGACACTAATTGTTTCAGCATTTAAGACAATAAACAGTATGTGGGTGTACGTGTGTGTTGGCTGCCTGTCTATTGGGTCTGTCTATGTGTGTTTGCCTCTGTGTGTGTGTGTGTGTGTTTGTGCTTGCCTGTGTGCAGAGTTGTGCGCACATGTAATCAAAGCCCCTGACATCTGCCCTACCCTGACTTCGCACTGCAGAAATGTGCCAGCACAAATGTAGGATACATACTGTGTGTCTGCACCTGATAAAGCATGACCAAAACATGACATCTCCACACAAGATCTTCCTGTGTGTGTTCCCCCCCCCCCACCCCCCCCCCCGCACGTTCTGGGCCAAATCAGGAATGCATAGGGCGCAGTCATGGTGAACAAAACGATGATTACAGAGGGTAACAGGATCAGCCCTAATCAGCATCACCCCACCCCCACTCCTCCCCCTCCTCCCCACCCCGAGCAAATGCCTGAGGGATTTCGACCATTGTCAGGTCATTCCATGAGGTGATCTTTTTCCCTTTTAATTATGAGCAAATGCCGCTACATGTCCCGTGTACAGCCTGTGAGTGCCCCACTCTCTTCTCTTATGGGTCCCTTTTCAGAAGGATCAAAACGTGGAGAAAGATAGTGTGGAGAATCTAACTCCCCTGTTACGCCTGCCCTCTCATTTTTCTGACAATGAACAATGGCCACCTTATAGCTAATGGCACTGGTACAGAGAAACCTTCTTCACTGTGAAGGGGAGGAGGAGGAGGAGGAGGAGGAGGAGGAGGAGGAGGAGGAGGAGGAGGAGGAGGAGGAGGAGGAGGAGGAGGAGGAGGGGGAGGGGGAGGAGGAGGAGGAGGAGGAGGAGGAGGAGGAGGAGGAGGAGGAGGAGGAGGAGGAGGAGGAGGAGGAGGAGGAGGAGGAGGAGAGAGCAAGTGAGTGAGGGATGGAGAGAACAGGCAAAAAAAATAACCATTATCCAAAGACATGTTCTATCATGTCACAAATTCTGTTTTTCTCCAGCCCAATCCTTCAGTACCCTGCACAGATAATTTTCAGGTATTGAAATAGAGATTAGAACAGCAGATAAAGAATGAGCTGAGCAGTTATCTGAGGCTGGGAGACAGAGAACGAAGGGTAGAACGAACAAGAAAGGGAGGGAAAGAGAGAGAGAGAGAGAGAGAGAGAGAGAGAGAGCGAGAGAGAGCGAGAGAGAGCGAGAGAGAGAGAGAGAGAGAGAGAGAGAGAGAGAGAGAGAGAGAGAGAGAGAGAGAGAGAGAGAGAGACAGAGTCTTGATTTAGGAGTTTTACATCTTATTGATGGCGTGTTGTAATAGCCAGAAATAATGAGTTGCTCCATTTAACGTGACTAACAGTGCTTCTTATTATCCTGATGTATTGTAAGAGGGTCAACTACAGATGGAGAGAACCCACTGCCAGCAGCATGCTGATGATGCCCTCTTCTGGCAAATAGTTGAAGAAACGCAACCTCCACATTGGGAGAGATTATGTTCTTGAAATTAATGTTGTTCCACCTAGTAGAAGTAACTGTTAAAAAATACTGTTCCTGATTATCTCAATATCTATAAAGAGTACACTGACATAATTTATCACCACAAATATACAAATACAGACATATTGATTTTATCCAGACAAGATTGATTTTATTACATATAGAATTTACAAGACAAATCATTTATAGATCTATGTATTGGTATATACATTACACTACAGTATTAACAAATAAGTGACATCACATGCCTGCTAGACAATTAATATCCACTAGGGGACACTCTCCTCCAGTGAATAAGAAGCAAGCCTTTTGAGTTAGTTTGGAACCCTGGTTCAGATTTATTGTGGCATTGTCCTTTTGTCACAACCACAATTTGCTTCAAAACCAGGGTCTCCACATGAACTGGGTAAAGTTGTTGAGCAAGTCTTGCCTGGATGGAGAGGACCTTTGAGAGGTGAGGGAGGGGAGGTGGAGGTTAGGAGGGCTCAGGAGAGGCAGTGTGGGTGAAGGATGCAAAAATGCAGCCAAGGAGCAAGAGCACAACAGGGTGGAGGAGAAGGGTGACAGGCGGGGGGGAGGGGGGAGGAAGTGACAGGAAAGCGAGGGAACTGAAGAAGTATTGAAGGCTGAAGAAGAGCAGGCAAGGCATGGAGACAGGGGTGGGGAGAGGTAGTCGGGTGATGATGGGTAAGTATGGCGATCAGGTTGAGAGAAAGAATGATAAGGGGGTGGGGCTAATTTCACAGCTTCCTGTTTTGAAGGGCCAACCATTTCCTTTATTGGCTGTGTGTCTGGCTTCCCATTTAGTCGTGGGTGGTGTAAGTCTGTGTTTTCAAAAAACTGTGACTGCCATGGACTGAAAGTGTCTGAATACTGTTTTTCCATGCAGCTAGTTTGCCCCTGAAGGACACCGTCTCTCTCTGTAGGGGTGGCTGTCCTCATAAAACCAACCAGCTGGGTGAAACACTGCTGGAAGCCTGCAGAGTAGAGGATTGGAAGGACAGAGGGTCTGGGGTCTGAGTACTGAACAGGGCCTGCCTGGCTGACATCATAGGGAAGCTGAATGTGTGACACTGCGGGAGGGAGGGAGGGAGGGAGGGAGGGAGGGAGGGAGGGAGGGAGGGAGGGAGGGAGGGAGGGAGGGAGGGAGGGAGGGAGGGAGGGAGGGAGGGAGGGAGGGAGGGAGGAGAGAGAGAGAGAGAGAGAGAGAGAGAGAGAGAGAGAGAGAGAGAGAGAGAGAGAGAGAGAGAGAGAGAGAGAGAGAGAGAGAGAATTGGAAAAAATTAGACTGAGATTTGGTATATGAGAAAATAAAATCTGATCAAATTATAAGACTACAACATATACCCTCTAGGTATGCTACATGGTGTTGTCATAGCATCACAACGGAAGAGGTGGAGGAATCTTACTTTTTCTTAATTCCCTATATGTCTTCTTTTGTAAATACTCCACAGTCAAATCCAAAATATCTGCTTTTTCGAGTTTGGGGTTTTGCAACCGCTGTGTGATAAAGAAGAAGTAAATTGAGCAGGTTTAATCAAAAACAGTTATCCAACGTTATTACCACTGATAGACGGATAAATATAGATAGATAAAAATACTCACAACATCAGACGTGTGATTTAGCAAAGAAAATCTCAGATCGGATAAACTTCGATTTATTCGGTCACGTCTTTTCTTTTCAACCGCTGGTTTTAATAACTGCAGAACAGGAAGGAAAATACATATTTTAATTGCTTATAAAAACCGTGTTGATCACATAGGCCTGCTGAATTCATCCCAAATTGTGTGCATTATAATACGCCTTGTAGGCTAAACATGTATATTCTACAAGTGCATAGATAACAACGAATCGCTCTGTCCTTACCCTGAAACCTTTGATGTTATTCGTGTTTGGAGTTCGTACACATTTTCTCATCCTGGCGTAGATTTCCAAATAACATAAAGTTGTTCAATTCTCATTGGGATCGAAGTTCTTCGTGAGAAGTGAAGGGTGCTGCTGTAGCTCTTATATAGGCTGGAAAACAGCGATTAGAGGAGCAATGGAGGTTACAGTGACGTCGGCCTTTAGTGCTGCAAAAATGTATCCACTAACTTTTTACAATTAAATTGGGTGTTAAGATTGTCAATGTATTTATTTGTGTTTACAAGTGTCTTTTATTTTAAAATAAGAGGAGTAATATCCTCTTATAAAGTTATTTAGTTCGAAAATACTAATATGACGAAATGGATGGATTTTATGAGTCCTGCATTTAATTGGTATAACCGATTAAATTTACATCCTAGCACACACTTCTGTATGTCTTAGAAATAAAGCATAATCGAATGTGTAACATTGGGGTTACATTTTCTTATTCTTTCATCAATATTCCCTCTCCTATGGAACGAATTGGTGATTACATGCTTTCCAAATGTTAGTTTGGCTTTACATATATCTCAGAAATTGACACCAAAACGGAGTCTAAGGGGAACAAATTCTCATTGGAAAACTGATTAAGTGACAAACCACTACTTTTGTGATGTGTGAGATACTGGCACTTTGCATTGAGTGTTGAAAAAGGCCAAACGACAACTCCATCACCTTTCGTTATATAACCGAAGCGACAGATTTAACATTTATGTTGCATACTCAGATTGATTTACCGATCAAAGATTAGGCAGTATGTTTATAAATTAGGCTACTCTCCGTGGATACAATCGGAATCGAAATTGGCTACATTAAATTTTGAGTCAGTTTTGGGTAGGACGTGGATAGGAGGTCTCTTTGGTGCATGCTTGGGTCTAATGGGGTGTTAAGATAACACATTCACACGTGCTAAGCGTGCACCTCTGCTGTTTCAAGATAAAACGGGATGTTTTAAGTTTCAGCTCCTATAGGAGCTCCTATAGGAGCTTATATGTTATAAGCATATATGTTATTGTGCTATAGGTGAGTTCCACATATTCGATTATGACTGATGAGGATCAGATCAAATTGATATATAAGATTCAAACACGTACACATTTCTGTGTAACAAGTGAAGTCATTCTTGATTTCATTTCGTGTAACCGTGGGTAGTATTTGCAAAAGCCTAAGATTGGAATTGTAAGTTTACGTTCCCGCCCCACAAATGAGTCCCATTGATATACATAAAGCGCATGCCTGCGCCATGAATGAAGGCAATTAGTGGCATCTGGCTTTGGCCACACAGACCCCTGGGTAAATCCCATCCAATAAAGAAACCCACCATGCGCGCAAGGATTAAGAGGATTCAAAGGTGATGTTTGTGCACCAGCGATAACCCATCAACATCAAAACGCTGTGTTCCCTTAAAGATAACCGTTTCATGTCGGCCTATGTGTTGCAAAAAGACCATTAAGCACAAACGATTAATTCATTAAAAATATATTTAGACTGTATGGACTGCCACAATTGTACTATGTTTTTAAACACACACAAAGATCACACGTGCGCATGCACAGATGAACGAAGTAAAACAGTGCATGATCTTTTATCCTATTCCGTCACAAGTATGAATTACAAACTAAAATACCTGCGTATGTTAATTCCACATGAGCTCAGATGCGCGGTGTGCGTTTTCATCCATGATTCCTTGGAGCATTCACCAGTGACTTATCCGACTGGTGGCAGGCCTCTCGTTTTTGTTAAACGTTACCATCATTGCTTCCTAAAGTCCGGCTAATCTCTACGGGATGTCCTTGATCCGATCATCCCAGTGTTATCTCCACATTGACTTTAGCCTATTAAGGGATCGGGTCATAAATTCATTGTTGGGAAAGCTATTGAGAAAAATTGAGTCAGATTCATGGGGTATTTCTATGGGGTAATAGAAAAAAATAAGATAGAAAAGAATAAGGAAAGAAAGACCACATTCATGTACCCCAAAAAATATTTCCAAAGGGAAAACTATATGGGTTTACTGAATTGTTTTGTTCGACCAAAGGTAGGATTAATGTAAATGTATTAATGGGTTTACATTGGTATTCCCAGGGTTACACTTGGTTCAGCCCCCCCCCTATGAAAGCTGTTTTCTTGTGGGTGCGAGAGCGCGAGGCGTGAGTAAGCAATGGCTCACTTTGACCAAGGCGAGAAACGAGTTGTGGGAACATGGGTTCACAGAGTTTATGTCAACTTTTAATAATGTCTAAAAAATATAAAAATCAGGCACACATCAAAACGTGTAAAACACATGTATACAATTATAAACAGCTCGTGTGTGCAACGTATATCTGACTAGACCAAAGAGTCTGTCTTGGTGTCAAACACACATTACTCAATAAATTGCCTTTTTCCTATCGTCGATGTTTTGTTGAGTATGGGCCTGTCTCTTTGTTCTTGTCTATCCATTGTAAACGAGCTATTTCGACTCTACTGGATTCTGAATGGGACATTTGAGAAAGCCTGTGTAGTTTGCTCATCTGAGAAGTGCTCTCTAAGTGGACAATTACACCATCAGCTACGAAGATGTGCGCTGGATGGACATTCAGGGCCCCTGTGTGAAATTGCGCAATAATGCTTAGGCTACTACATGTTTCTTGAATAAAGCAAATAGAGTATCTTCATTCGAGTCTACGTCATCTTGTACGAGTGATAACATGTAACCTCCCTGTTCTCCAAAAATTGACAAAGGGGCGTGGTAAGTAAACTATTTAACTGCGACAAGCGAAGTCTGATGATACAGGCTACATTTCACTGCCAACACGATGGAAACTGCTTTACCAAGATCAAAACGAAGGGTAAGAATACAAATAAATAAGCTATTTTTTTCTGGATTATTGGGTAACTCTTGGTGAACATTTAGGCACTTTATAGGCTATAATATGTTCAAGTGTGTGATTCAATATTCAATGGCATCATCATTGAAACACATATGATGTGCAATGTGTCTGATTATGGTGGTGCTAACCCTAACCCTAACTGGCAACATTTAACAAATATTATTTCTACCAAGGTCCCCAAACCACTCATGGAGAAACGTCGGAGAGAACGTATCAACCACAGTTTGGAAACTTTACGCCGTTTGTTGTTGGAGAACACACGTAACGAGGTAGGTGTAAAGTCATGCCTCCATTTTAATGTGCCAAATTATTTAGCCTGTGTAGTTACGGCATGTCACTGAAATTTATATTTTTAACATTTGTGTATTTTATTGTTTTTTAGAGGCTTAGCAACCCAAAGGTCGAAAAAGCAGAAATTCTGGAGAGTGTGGTTGAGTTTTTGAGGACTGAGCATGAGGGAGAACATACAAATCCGCCAATGAAGAGGGCTCTCTCCACGGAGGGTGTAGGGGAGTCCCCATGCAAGCGCAGCAAGAACTACCAAGAGGGCATGAGGTCATGCCTCCTGAGAGTCAGCCACTTCATCAACACCAAGAGCCAGGAACTAGAAGAGACCACTGATACAGACACCTCTGTTTCTCAGGCAGTGGGTCTCGCAATTCCTCCAACTCATGTGCAGTTTTGCCAATCTGCTGCCATTACTTCCAGCCAAGACCCTGAAGTCAAAACCGGGCACCATTCGTTCCAGCACCAGCCCTCTCCCCACAGTCAGGTGTTTCAACACAGCCAAAACAAAGCCCCAGGTCTGTGCTGGCCAACCCAGAAGACTGGTCTCAGCCACAACCCCAGCAACAGACAGAGTCCCTCTACAGAACACACAGAGCTCAGTGACTCTGTGTGGAGGCCTTGGCCTCAGTAATGACAGACAGCCTCTCTCAACCATAAGTTCAGTTTGCAGTTATTTGACACCAGAGAGTGAGTTTGAAATGGCTGACACATTTGCAATCAAGCTCTGCAAGAATGGGGAGTGAATGATAGGTGGCAAGTGGTGTGGTGGTGGAAATATTGGGATAACTGAGGTCCTGACCACGGTATAGGTCAAATTCTATACCTTATTTGTTGTACAGTATCTTTTTGGCAATGCATTGATCATGTTGTGATTTTGTAGGAAATAGACATATTTCCACTCAGTTTTTGGTTCTCAGAAACTGTCTTTTACACATCTGTATACTTTTTGAGGCAAAAGACCACTTTTTTGTACCTTGTTTTTAAATGGCTTTTGTGTGTGTGTCCTGCTGTCGGGGTGTGCTATGATACTGTTGATTTTTTTTACTGTTACATAACTGTTGTGCACACACCTGGTTCATTTGGGGTTTTCATTTTCTTGTGGAAAGACATTCTTATTTTGTATGATGGTGTGACATTGAGGATCCAGTGTTTCGTCAAAATGAAAAGCGTTTACATCCTGTTTATGTTAAACATGGTACATGGTCATCTTTATTTTTATATTAAAAAGAACTGGACTTCATATTTGAATGACTTCTGCTTTGTGTGAAATTTGTCTGCACCACTTCCTGAATCACTAGTGACGCCTACTCTAAATTTAGCGTGAATGGCTTGTAGTTCAGAGTTGAGAACACTTTTCAGTTTTCTGGAGAGCAAAGCAACAACTAGACAGTTACCACATACTCATACCTTGGATGGGAAGCCATAAGGTAACACAAGGGAAACACATTGAGATGCAGATAGGAAAGACCAATACCAGTTCTGATAGGTACCGTCGTTTTTCATGTGCGATAAGACACATCAAGGATCATTCACAGCCTATCCATCACCAATGTCTATGCAGGGACACAATTTAAAGACTTTCAAAGTACCGACAGCTACAGAGTTTTGCACAAGTATTCACCCATTTCAAACAACTCATCCTCTTCAATCTTGCGGTCTAATTTAAAAATAAATTGATTCTAATCTGGCTTCTCACGTCACACATGCCCATGCCGATTTAAATACGTACATTTAATGATCCCATAGTTATATTGTAACATCTGTCAGGAAGTGATCCATACAAACCCTGAGTATCTCACATACAGAATAATGTGGTTCATCAGTGAATTATAATAAGGGACCCGTTGAAATGCAAACGGTATCTTGAGAAAGTAAGAGGCTCTTTGTATAACTACGACGAATAAAACTGATACTTTATAATGTAAAATGAATTTATTTAGGCTACTATATGTTATATCACATTGCAGGAAAATGATCCCCTAAAGTCTGTTGCCAAACAATGTGATCTCCCTTGTGTCTATGGAAACATACATCAAAGGAGGGGTAGTTTAAAATGTAGCTGCTGTGTGCTCTGGTCGAGACGAGTCTTTGTCTGAAACTTTTCACCCAACGCATAGTAGGCTAAACAGGTTCAAATCGAAGTAAGATTAGGGATCCATTTGATGTGAATGTGTCTCAAAAGAGATTAGACGGCATTATTGTATAATCCGTCACTAAAACTCTTTCGTAGTGAATAGATTAAATAGGGAGAGGGGCACGTTTTATACTACAATTGTCTACCACGGAAGTGTCTACTTATGGGTGTCAAATTGGTCAAGGCGCACGACTGACAAAGTGTAACAAGATTAGCTAACTTTGCTGTTACCTTTTTGGCTTTTGTTGGTTTTCACGAAACAGTTTTGCACAGATTTTTTTGTTATATCAGAAAGCACTTTCGCAAGTAAACTACCTATGATATCGTCATACTTCAGTTCTGGTCTAATGATACATAGCAAATATTACAAAAGTTTGAAACTTCAGTTGGTTTGTCTGCAATAATGTTGGAAACGGCGAACTATAACGTTCCACCATTGTCCGCTTGTCGCGTGTTAGTACACTCCAGGTGAGGTGTTTGAACCCAAGAGTCGATGAGTGCTCTGGGAATGGCTCGTGCGCTGAACACAGATGCTTGACACCTTAGCAGACCCCCACGGTGCGAGCCAAAGGACCACAAGAATAAAGAACAATTTGCATCTCGCATTCTTTCGACTGCTGAACTGATGTCGGTACACTGAAAATGTCAATATGGTAAACATATAGGTTAGGCTATGTAGGCTTTATAATTTTTGTTTTATAAAAACAATTAATATTTCTGTAGCCAGTAGCATATGTGCTAAAAAATATGTGTGCCTTGGTTAAGAATAAAAAATGCAACTCCCTTCATAGCCTAATCATCGGAACCAAGACAAAAGAACGTCAAAGTCAGTGGAGGTGGAGCATAAACGGGCGTGACCAGTACACCTATTGACCTCATGACCCGATGCTGTAAACGCTCACACAAGGATTCAACTGCAACTAGCCTACATACGGTTAAAAAGCCTACCTGGAGTTGGA
Source organism: Hypomesus nipponensis (assembly GCF_054491055.1). Taxonomy (NCBI): domain Eukaryota; kingdom Metazoa; phylum Chordata; class Actinopteri; order Osmeriformes; family Osmeridae; genus Hypomesus; species Hypomesus nipponensis. The sequence goes on from NC_140361.1 coordinate 9,139,554, forward strand.
GAAAAATGAAACCGGCTGAAGACACTCGAAATGCCATCAAACATACAGCTAAAAAGGTAAGATCAAAGTTCGCAGTCGTTTATGTGGTATTGTATTTCAAATACATCTAGGTTGGATTGCCGTTAGGTCTAGCCTTTATCTCACAATATTAACTCTAGCTCATACTTATTTGCAGAATCTTAAACCACAAATCGAGAGACATCGCAGAGAAAGAATGAACAGGAGTCTGGATAATCTGAGAACTATACTCATAAAGGAGAGACATCTCACGGTAAATAGCCTATACTTTATAGTACCCAAATATCCGTTCCCCATGAAATGTAAAAGTTTGTCATTCCAAAAATTGCCATTCCCCACTGAAGTTATTTTTGTTCTTCAGGGATTATTCTGCAGCCGACTGGAGAAAGCCGAGATTCTGGAGTATGCAGTCCAGTTTATTAAAATGAAAGTCAGTGAGAGAGCAGAGCGAGAGAGAGGACACTTCCAGGGTGGTTTCTCCGCTTGCCTGCACAAGGCTGCTGAGTTCCTGCGGACGGAAAGGATGCAGCCGAGGGCAGACAAGACCACATCCACAGCGCTCTCTCATCAGCTCTCCAGCTACAGAGCCTCAGTCCCCAGCCTAAACTCACACGAGCCCCCAGGGCCGTCGGTGCATCATTTCTATGCTGCGCGTAGGGATGCACTCACTCCCCAGCACGGAGGACAGTCGACAGGGCACAAGCTCAAGAGTCCACACATACCAACTGTAGATCACCGCCAGTCTTCTTCCTCCACACAAATCAACCCGGTGTGGAGACCATGGCCCTGACCAAACGATTTCTGTTAATATTGAGATAGGACTGCATATTGTAAATAGACAAAGCACTTCATTTGAACGAATTTCGTATAATTTCAGATTCCAACTCATATAAATTGTCTTGGTTTGTAATGAATAATGACATTATGACGCATTGATGATCAAAGAAAACAAATAAATCTGTGTTATATCTAAATTTTGACATTTTCTTAATCTCATGACAGGTCCTATAGTCATATAGTTTTTCCTCGCTAGAATATAAAATCCCAAAACAATGGTGTTTAAGAGGGATGAATAGTGCAAAAGATAAAAGATGTATGCAGGTTATCTTCATCCTAACAAGGTGTAGACCACACTAACGTTTTCCTTTTTGGGGACGGCGAGCCTATAGTCTCGGTTACTCGTTACGAATGGGTTATACATTGAATTATTGTGGGTGAAATAAATAGGCTATTCGTTTGCATTATCTCAATTCTTACAATTTGCAACGCATGCTTTCCACGCTCATTATTCATTTTGTTTAAATCCTCTGCAGGAGGGCAATGGAGGGGGAATGGCTTATCTACACTGGATATTAATTGTGTTAGACGGTTGACAAAGCGGTGCACCGCTGTGCTCTGTCAACTTTACATTGCCATACGAATAGTGACCGGAGCTGCGGGGGTGCGTGCTTTTAGGCGGGGACACGCCCTACTGCTTGTGCGCAATACCAAGACACTAGTGCAACCTGAATTAAGGAGTGGAGGTCTGAATGAGATTCTTCTGGTAAACATCTGGTCGCATGGACCGCTTGCCTGCCCCTGTAATTAAAGCAAATGTTTCGCTCCACTACCGCTCCCCACCATACGTTCAAGAAAACCATGGGGCGTCAGACCATTCTTCAGGACCGAAGCGCCTCTGCATTGAAGAAACATATTTGCACAATTAAACTCCTCTTAGGCATATATTTTCAGCGCCGTGCTGTGTAATGCAGCCACATTGCACATACACATTACTGGATCGTACTATGTTCCTGCAAGCCTAAATTGAAGATATGTAGTTCGGACAATGCTTATACCCACTAGAGTAATAATTCTGTCATTACAAGTATAACTATGAACATGTATAGGCCTACTCACTGACAAGTTGTTTCCACAAATAGGCTATTCTAATGACAAAAATGTTGATCATAAAATGAAAAAAAAAAACACTTTATTTTTAATGACAGCACTTGGAAAGCCTCACTAACACCAACAACTGCTGAATTACAATGAAAACAAAACCAATCTCTGGTGATACCACAGGGTGCAAGACAAGCTCTTCCTTACACTGGACTTCTTTTCTGTTCTTAAGAGCATTTAAGGTGTGTGTGTGTATGTCCATCCGTTCTACTTATAGCTCAGACTTTCCCCACAGCTCGACCCTGGGCTCTCTGGTACTCCTGCTGCAGACTGGACAGGACCTCCCGGTGCTGATCAGACTTCTTCTCCATCTCCTTCAGCAGTGTCTCATACCTTTGACTATAAACAAAAGTTCAGTGAGATGGCAACCGGGGTGGGATCTTACATTTACATCTAGTCATTTAGCAGACGCTCTTATCCAGAGCGACTTACAGTTAGTACAGTGACATTCTCCCCAAGGCAAGTAGGGTGAAGTGCCTTGCCCAAGGACACAACATCATTTGGCATTGCGAGGAATCAATCCGGCAACCTTCTGATAACTAGCCCGACTCCCTCACCGCCCAGCCATCTGACTCCCTCTGCCTTACACTGGACTTTTCATTTAAGTGCAATTTGTTTGGCTCAAAGTAGATTAATCACTATGTCTTCAAAAATATTGTAAGGCACAAATTTTAATGCTCAGTGTCAAATGAGACCCAAACATACCCAATTATCTGAGGGAGAATTTGAAAAATCGTGGAGAAACATCAGGGGTTTTACAGACAAGTCTTGTGTTACAAAAACAGGCATTGTTCCCAATCCTCTTTGCAACATCAGCAGAATATTACATATATATGTATTTTCAGAACTTACATTTCTCCATTGATGTACTCTAGTCTCTTTGCCACTGTTGCTTTGGCTTCATCCAAGTCTTGCTTTACTAAAACTGGGCCAATTAACTTGTAAACTGTGTTCTGGTTGTCCAACATATCCAACTCCTTAAAAGTGTAAAGCATCAGTGAAGGATTAATGGATATGCAGAATAATGTACACATGACAAATGCATCTACTACCCACATAATAATATTGTGCTCTCACCTCTTTCACAATATTGTTTTCTGTCAGCTGAGCCTCCAGCTTCTGTCTGGCAGACATGCTCTTACTGACATCTGAATAGAAGGAACCGTAGATTAGGGTTAGCAACAATGCATGCTTGTGTTCTAGACATGCAAAGGTTATTTTGACATCGTTTCAGCATTGTTCATACAACTAGTTGGATCATTAACATGCTAGCTATCTTGCTATCAATTACTCTGCTGAATCAGCTGGGCGTTGGTTAGCTCGCTAGCAGAATCCACAGCATGAGGACCATGCACTGGTCTGGGCAGCTTGTTAGCTAACCATCCAGTAGCTTGCTACCTTTTTGCATCTGCTGGTATTTTTCTAGCTCCGACTGTAATTTTTTCTGGATTGCCTCTGCCATGTCCACTTGGTGTTAAAAGACTTTTCCAGTAACGTATATGTCCAAAACCAAGGCAAAGTTATACAAATATGATTTAGATTAAGCAGTTGCTAACTTAGCGCGTTAGCTCACTCTATGAAGCGTTAAATTACATGGACGGAATTACTTCCGAGTCATCCAGCAACCCTCAAAATTTGATGAACGGTGATATCGTCTGAAACTTCTGAAGAATACATCAACAACATTTATGAGTGTCATATATATCTCTCTTTTTACAAAATGTCAATTTCTACTCAAGATCTAAAAGTTAGATAGTTAGTTATAATTAATTCGTGTGATCCTCCTGGTTTTATCCCCAATTTTGGGCATAGTAAATCCGTTTGGAACGAATTTAGTAAGGTTTGGAATGTTTGTCGATTATTGATTAAAGTGTTTCGGGATTTTTTACATTGCTGCTTACGTTTGTTTGCACGATATATAGTGCTATATATTTAAATACTCGAACTACGCCACCGGAAGTGTGTTTCTTAACCGCTCTGTTGCTCTCGAATAGTCTGCGGCTTTGCCACCAAGCCTGCATGAAATATTGCCGGAGAGACCACTGAACGACGGCCTACATCTCGAAGGCTGTGCGCCGACATGGGTTTTAAATTAAATGTCAGCAGTGCTCGCCGGGCATCGAGGACAATGTGGCTCCTAAGTCTAGTTTTCTTGTCTGTCTGCATATGTGTTTGCAAAGCAACAGCTGAAGACAGTGCTATGGAAAACATCGTTACTGAGAAGAAGGCTGAAGAAAGCCACAGACAAGATAGCGCAGACCTGCTGATATTTATCATGCTCCTTACCCTAACGATCTTAACTATCTGGTTATTTAAACACCGCCGATTCAGGTTTTTGCACGAAACAGGACTGGCTATGATCTACGGTGAGTGAAACTCGGTCTGGAGACTGATGATGTCATCTCATTTGTACTCGTCACACTGTATGTTTGCTGTTTTATTCTGGTCAAATGTAAAAACAAATGTTGCATAGTCCTTTGTAAAACTGTAGCCCGCTAGACCAATGGTACGACAAGAATGTGATCTGCCAGGAAGTCATTTTCCAGGAATACTGTTGTGTTGTTGTTGACCGACTGTTTTTGGAGACCTCAGATCATTGCTCAGCTGTATCCTAAATCATAGCCTCTGATGTTACATAACTCTTTGCATCAGAAATCTCACACACAAAAAACAATAATAAAACATCTTTAATGCATATTGCAATGGGGACAGATTCTGAGCCAGAAAGTGGGCTTGTCATCCACACTCATTAACCCCCCCACGCACACACACACACAAACTAATCTTTCTCTACTTTCTCTGTTTCTCTCTCACCAGGCGTGCTGGTCGGAGTGGTCCTGCGTTATGGCATCCACGTCCCCCGTGACATCAGTAACGTCACTCTCAGTTGCCACGTCAACGCCAGCCCTGCCACGCTGCTCATCAACGTCAGTGGCAAGTACTACGAGTACACCCTGAAGGGAGAGATCAATGCCAACGAGGTGGATGAAGTTCAGGACAACGAGATGCTGCGCAAGGTACAGTGGGACCCAATCTGTCAAACTGACGGCATTACAATGGCAACAAAGTGTGTTAATACAGTTATTGAGTTTTGGTATAACTAAGGGTCTACGCATAAGATTATTGTTCTATACTAACCCTAACTGGGTGCAAAACAAATGTAGTCAGTTCACCTCTTAGTCATAGTGCCATTCACTCGTTTGGAACTAAATTGCTGGTCACCTGATCAGAGTAAACAAACTTCTCTTTTATGACAATGATCATTTTTGTCCTTGGTCAGCCATTACAATGATTTGTAAATCATTGTTGTGGATTGGGCTGAAAGCCTACTGATCCAGACAGGGCATGCATATGCTGAAGTAACTCTCAACTGACTTGAACTGACTTTTCATGCAAGTTTTTCTTTTTATATGTCTCTAAAGGTATGTTTGCTTGAATCAGCTGCCTTTATGATGTTTCTGTCTGCTGACACAGGTGACCTTTGATCCAGAGGTGTTCTTCAACATTCTGCTGCCCCCTATCATCTTCCATGCTGGCTACAGCTTAAAACGGGTAAGAGGCTACAATTTTTAGCCCCCCCCCCCCCCCGCCCCAACGAACCACAGATGTACCTTGCAGTGGTTATGCTGCAGTACCAATTAAAATTTGAGATAGTGATGGATATTATGTGTGATCTTTCTCTCTCTCTCAGAGACACTTCTTCAGGAACATGGGCTCCATCCTGGCGTATGCCTTCCTGGGAACACTAATATCTTGCTTCGTAATCGGGTAAGCGTCCATGGGCTCGACGCACCCCGGCCTGTGTGTGCGTGTGCCCCTCGGCTGAGCCGGGCCGTGGGGCCTGTCAGCAGGTGTAATGAGATATGGCCTGTCCTCAGGTTGCTGATGTATGGCTGTGTCACGCTGATGAAGCAGGTGGGTCAGCTGAAAGGAGACTTCTTCTTCACAGACTGCCTGTTCTTCGGAGCCATCGTCTCTGCCACTGACCCTGGTAGGAGCTGTGACCTTTTGGAGCACACACAGTCATTTCACAGGCAAACAGGTCACCAGTAAGAGATCCAGACAGCTGTATCGGGTGGTGTAGCATCCTGTGGTGGTACCGTGGGCTCGGGGAACTGCTTTCTTGCCATGCCGAAACGGTTCCAAACTTGAGGTGTTCCGAAAAGAAATGGCGTTAACGTTCACAAAGGGGGTGCGCTGTCTACTACGTGCTAGTCTGAGGTCCACTGTGCCCTGTGTTCCTGCAGTCACTGTGCTGGCCATCTTCAACGAGCTGCACGTGGATGTGGATCTGTACGCCCTGCTGTTTGGGGAGAGCGTTCTCAATGACGCAGTGGCCGTGGTGCTGTCCTCGTGAGTCCTCAGCCTCACCCGTCTGTCTGTCCGTCCGTCCGTCCGTCCGTCTGTCCGTTTGTCTTCTGAACACTTTCATTGTAAAGCCTTGTTGTCCATAGTGTGGTGTTTGTAATATGCAGCGACACACATAAAAACACACAAACAATATTAGTCTTTGGTATTGACTGTGTGATAATGGAAAAGTCATTGTTTAGTAATACATTAACAGTGTGATGTGGAATGTGTGAGACCCCTAACAGTTCGTCTCTCCTCCCTCTGGAACTCTGTGATTGTTTTCAGAATAATATTTTATTACGGTCGTCACAGTGCATGGGGACAACACCCCACTGGAAGAACCAATCAGTCTGTAGAGGTCGTGGTGGACACTTGGGACACGCCCATAAACGGGTGTGATAGCTCAGATTGGACATTTTGCGGTGGCTTGAGTTGATACAGCAAATGACCAGACACCTTACCCTATAAACATCAAAGAAGATACATTTGAAGAGTCAAACTCTCGCAATATGTCTATAGGCAGTCTAACATGTCTCTTATAGGATCCCAGTGAAAAGGCAAATGGGTTTCTTAAAGTGCACCAACAGTCTGACATGGTGCTACAGGGGATGGTGAAAGTCTGGTGATTTGTTGTTCGCGTGATAGGAGTGGGGATGTGTGTGTGCGTGCGGGAGGAAGGGGTCTCTGTCCCCAGCTAGCATGATCCTCTCTTGCTGCCCGTGACTCCCAGCTCCAGTCCTCTCTAGTTCAGCTTCAGTCTCTGCTTCTACTCCCAGCCTTGAGGCCAAGCGCCCCAGCCTTGTAATCTCCTTTACAAGAGGGAGGCTGTTAGAAAAAATATCCACAAGCTTAGCGTCACCTATTAGTTCTCTTATTTTACACATGGAGACCTATAAGGCTTTCCTTCGCAGCCATTTTGATAGATTGAGCTGGAATCAGGCATAGGGATTCCTTAGTTATGTAACGTAACGGATTCAAAGCGTTAGCTGGTCATGCATGTTTGGTTTCTCAATTGCCATACATGTTATTGTCTTTAGTCAGCGGCCCCCGTTCTAGTGAAAGGAAATTACCATGCTCCCCTATGCCAGGGCAGATTAGGTGTAGTCTAGACTATATATCCTTCTGTTTATGTAATCCATGTGCATGGTAACTAACAACACTCACATATCCCACATTCAAATATTAGACAAGTAGTAAAGTATCATATCAGGTATTTCCATATTCTTTGTCAGTTGGGAGAGACAACCCCACCAGTAGTTCTTTCCCTAATGGAGCCACCTGCACTTGAATCATATTTCTGATGTGAATATACTCAGACACATCATCTATGTGAGCAGCTATGTGTTTTCATCATGTGTTGCCAGCCTGATCTAATTGTCCTGCTAATACAGTGCCAATGCATTGTCATATAAATTGACCATTTATGTTGTGTGTGTGTGTGTCCCAGATCCATCGTAGCGTACCAGCCTCAGGGGGACAACAGCCACACCTTCGAGGTTACGGCTGTGCTCAAGTCCTTTGGCGTCTTCCTGGGGGTCTTCAGTGGATCCTTCGCTCTGGGAGTGGCCACAGGCATCGTCACCGCCCTCATATCCTTCCTCGAGTGTCACCAATTTTTCTTTCTATTTCTGGAAACAGGAATATCTCACCAGCTAGTGCAGTCAGCATGTTCACATTGAGCTTTAGTCTCTTAGTATTACCTTGAAGGAAGTCCACTGTCAAGTCAAGCCATTTTTATTTATAGAGCACATTTAAAAACAGCCAATGCCGACCAAGTGCTGTACAAAATCATCAAATAGGGCAAAACAACAATAAATAAAAACAAGAGACAAACATCAAAATTACAGTAAACACGAGTGACCCTAAACTGACTCGAAAGCCAAAGAATAAAATATATTTTAAGTCTCTCTTACCTACCTGTCTTAGTAGGTAGGGTCCAGGAAGGACGGTGTAGTAGAGCTGATTGACGTCCTGTGTTGTTCTTAACCGTGCTCACGTCACCAAGTTCACCAAGCTGAGGGACTTCCAGCTGCTGGAGACGGCTCTCTTCTTCCTCATGTCCTGGAGCACCTTCCTGCTGGCAGAGGCCTGCGGCTTCACAGGTGCAGTCCTCATCAACACACACACACACCAACACACACATTGTGTTTAAGCTCTAGCACACTCGTAACACACAGACACATGCCGTATTTAGACATGCTAACCATCGCGCACATGCACGGATCCAGACACACATACACAGCTACATTCATGTGCAGCTCGTAGGACCTGAACCACCGTGTGTGTGTGTGTGTCTTCCTGTCTCCAGGCGTGGTGGCTGTGCTGTTCTGTGGCATCACTCAGGCCCACTACACCTTCAACAACCTTTCTCCTGAGTCCCAGGACAGAACCAAACAGGTCAGACCACAAACATCTGCCAAAAACGTTTCCTTTTTAATGTATTTATTAATATATATTTTATTTATGTATCATTGTTCAATGCATATTAGTGGACCTGAAACCAACCATCTAGCTACTATTTCCATGGAGTTGTTAAGGGGAATTGAATCAGTCCACTTGTTGCTTTTGTTCCTGGTAGTTGTTTGAACTGTTGAACTTTCTGGCGGAGAACTTCATCTTCTCCTACATGGGCCTGGCACTCTTCACCTTCCAGAACCATGTCTTCAACCCCACCTTCATCGTGGGGGCCTTTGTATCCTATCAGAAGTTGTGGGGTAAATTGAAGGGTTTCTAGATGTTTGGTCTACCCAGGACTGTGGTGTAGAATCATTTCCAAGCCAACTTGTACTTTTAATTGATCCTATCAAAAACTGTTTTGCTACAGACTTAATGGAAAGTTAAAAAGTAAGTCTGAGTATCAAGTATGGTATGTTACAATCAGTCAGGCCCCTTTCCTTGACCTGTTCCCCCTCCAGCTGGCTGTGTTTCTGGGCAGGGCCGCCAACATCTACCCCCTCTCCTTCCTCCTCAATCTGGGGAGACGCAACAAGATCAGATCCAACTTCCAGCACATGATGATGTTTGCTGGTACGATGGGTTACCACAGACATGCCTTTGCTGCCCACACATTCCTCTGTGGATGAGGGTTCTCACTGTTATCTGTGTTTAAGAGCTTTTTGTTTTGTTCTTGTAAGTGGTTTACCTTCTCGTCTTCTTTGAGGCCTGGGGTTGACTGTGTGTGACTGAACATCCATGCTATCTATCTGAATGGACCATGGATGAGACACACCGATGCACACATTGACTTTGTGAACTGCGAAACACACACTCGTCTGACCGTAACGTCTGTCCTGTGCAGGGTTGCGCGGGGCGATGACCTTCGCCCTGTCCATACGAGACACGGCCACATATGCCAGGCAGATGATGTTCAGCACCACCCTGCTGGTGGTGTTCTTCACTGTGTGGGTCTGCGGGGGGGGAACCACCCAGATGCTCTCCTGCCAACGTATACGGTATGCCAGGGGGCTGGGGCCAGGGGGCTGGGGCCAGGGGGCTGGGGCCAGGGGGCTGGGGCCAGGGGGCTGGGGCCAGGGGGCTGGGGCTAGGGGGCTGGGGCCAGGGGGCTGGGGCTAGGGGGCCAGTGGGGCTAGGGGGCCAGTGGGGCAGGATAGATGTGTTCAGGAGATCTGACCCCTTTTAGATATGAGTATGTTCTTTTGTAAATGTATGTTTATTCTAATCAAAGTTTTTGTATTCTTTTTCCGTGTCTTTACAGTGTGGGAGTGGACTCAGACCAAGATAATTCTGTAAGTTTTGCAACATGTTTGTTATGAGTACTGTGTAATGATAGATCCAGCCGTGTTGTAATTGAAGCTATGAGTGTGTGTTCATGTGTATGTGTGTGTGCGTGTGTGTGCGCGTGTGTGTGTGTGTGTTTTTGTATGTCAGCAGATGAGCCTTTCAGAGGGTTCAGAGAGAAGAAGCACCAAGCATGAAAGCGCCTGGCTGTTCAGGATCTGGTACAACTTTGACCATAAGTATCCTTTTAGTGTACTAACCAGCATTTAACAGCAAGAGTGCAATTTACCCAAAAGTTCCCCACTGCAGATAAAAAATGTTTTTCATATGTATGAGTCACATAGTGTGTGTGTGTGTGTGTGTGTGTGTGTATATATATATATATATATATATATATATATATAACTGATAGTCAAACAAATCAAGCACTTGTGCAGCAGTTACATACACAACATGTTGTACGACTCTCTAAACTTGTGAGCCGGTGAGTCCTTGACTCCAGCCCTCTCCAGCTACCTGAAGCCCATCCTGACCCACAGCGGGCCCCCCCTGACCACCACCCTGCCTGCCTGCTGTGGGCCCCTGGCCCGCTGCCTCACCAGCCCACAGGCCTACGAGGTCAGCCCCGTATGAGACTGATAGCCTGCATGGTCCTCCTATGACTTCATTGTACTGTGCATACACATAGGAGATGATGATGATGTACTGACATGTACACAGCACTGATTATTGAGTTTAAGGAACTGTTTAAGGTGTTTTTATGGGTGGGGAGAGAGAGGGAGACTTATAACTCGCTCCTTGTTTTTGACCTGAGTGGAATGTCTCACTTCATCCTTCTCCCCCCCAGAACGAGGGCCAGCTCAAGGACGACGACTCGGATCTCATCCTGACGGACGGCGACATCAACCTGACCTACGGCGACATCACGGTGAGCACGGACGGCAGCGGCGTCCACACCAGCGGCGGCCCCGCGGGCATGACGGCAGCCATGACCGCGGAGGAGCTGGACCGGGAGCTGACGTGTGGGGATCACGAGCTGGTGATGCGGGGCACGCGCCTCGTCCTGCCCATGGACGACTCCGAACCCCCCTTTACGGACCCCCACCGTCTGCACATGTGAGGCGGTCCCACAGCCCCGACCACTAACTGCCCACTGACAAGACAGAGAAAAAGACGGGTTTAATCTCTCTCTCTCTCTGTCACTCTCTTTATCGCCATCTTATTCCGTACCGTTGCCTCATCTTTCTTTAACTCTTTTCTCACTCGTTCCTTTCCACTGTGTGTCCTCTTTCTTGGAGTGGCTAATCACTGTCTCTACCTCATCCCTGCTGGCTTGCCATGTCTGGCATCACTGTCATATACACTGTTATTTATGTGTTTTTGCATTCCAGTTGACAGTGAATGTGTTTGTTTGGCTTATGACAATACCACAAGGCAATCACCGTATAAGAGAAGATATATCAGCATGCATCAGTCTACAAATTGAAATCACAGTACAGCAGTTAGCCTAGACAAACCTATTTGTCTCTGTATATCACAGTGTAGTATAAAGTAAACAAATGCATGCTAAGTTGTGAATCTTTTTTTATCTCTGTGGGTGGCAAAAAAAGTTTTTGGGAGTGTGTAGCTTTGTGGTTGGGTGTGACCCTGAATGTTGCTGCCTTCTCAGATGTGACAGTGTGAACAGATATTTGTCGACCTTGGTGTTCCGCGTTGCTGTGAATTCGGTTACAATCAAGTGCCTATCTTTTTTTTTTTTAAGTACACTCCATGGTCCACCAGGTGGTGACAGTGTGAGTTTGAACTATTTTGTCTGTAGAAAATAGAATTGTGACAATATATTGCCACTCAGCCCATTTGACTCGGCACAAGTCTTGGATCTCTACCAGTGACCTCTGACTGTGACTTTGGAGAGGGTTTTACACCTTATTATATAAGCCGATGGGACTCACAGTAGACAGAAAGGGCTGTTCTGAACCAGAGGTCTGACTCAGCGATGAAAGCTAGTGCCATTTTTTCCTGCATTGATTGACTTTTGTGAAATTCAAATGCAGTCCACCTCTATTTTGTATCCTTTTTGCAACATTAGCATGAAGCACTTTTGCTACATATTCATGTAACTTGTCACCATCTTTACTTAAAAAAAAACGTAAAGGCTCAAAGGTTTATTGACTTTAATGTCAGTTTCAAATGTTTTTAGAGACTAATATTGATATGATCTTAATCCCTTTCTGTGGGTCAGGATCAATTAGAGTGTTGTTAATTTAGTGGATTGGTCTAAGTATCTCCACCCCAATATACTGAAGATGTGCTGCCTCATGTAAATATGATAAGAAGACAGACAGGTAAATTAGATTTGTGTACAGTATGGTCCTTGGTACTGTGCTGTGAAGGGAAGGGATCGCAAATCAAACATTTGATACTGAGAGATTATAAAAGAATATGTGGGAAAATTATTTTGGAGTTTATTGATATGATTGTTGAACAAGTGCTTTGTTCTATATTCTAAAAATCATTCCAGTGACGTAGTCATGTTCCTGATGAGGATGTGGAGAGATTAGGGACCTGAAGATGACAGCCGGTTGCACCCAATGAAAGTCTATCCCTGCTTGTGTTATACTTCTACTGTACAAAAACCATGTTGTAGTGTATCCTTTGCACCATGGTCTTGTGTAGTATGCGGGCCAGGCATGCTGGAGGTAGGGGGCACTAGTGAGCAGAGGCTGTGTTGCCGTCCTGCTGCCCTGTGGCTGGTCCAGGATCAGTGGCAGCTGTTGATGAACTGTGACAGGAAGTGTTGACAGGACGCCACCCTGGCAACGCAGTGTTGATGTGGACGGATGCAGGCCGCATGCCAGACAACACGAGAACAGAGAGAGGGCGAGTGGTAGGCAGGAGTGTGTGTGTGTGTGTGAGAGTAGCAGACATGCCCTGGCTGTCCACAGTTTCATCTCCTGCCGTGCAGGAAGTCATTACTGAGCATGTTCTCTCCATATTTATCAGGCATGCCCCTAGACAATACTATGTGCAAGACATTTTCTTTTTTTTTCTCGACACCATTTAAAGTTTTGTTTAAGTACAAGGGAAATTGAGAGAATAAAATCAAGGATAAAAAAATAAAAAAAACATTTGCACTAGTGTATTGAGAATAGTTTGTTTGATTTTAGCTTTTGATTGTCTTGCAAGTTTTTGTTAGCTGCTCTTGAATGGTCACGTTTGAAGAACAAAGAACATTTAGAGGGAATTCGAATCACTTGGATCATTCGATGCAGTCTGATCAGTCCAGTGAAGGATGGGTCTCTGGAGCTTTTTTAGTTATTGATCTGCTGTCGTTTCCCTCCGGGTGTGGTGGCTTCATCTTCCGAGGTGATCGGACATATGGGAGAACACCCCTTGAAAAGCAGTGAAACTCTTTATTTTGCTGTTTGCATTTGCAAAAAATGTGCGTGCATTGATTTAACATTTGTGCAGGTCATTCTGATGTTACTGATCGTATGTTTGATACCAAAAGAAGCCCATGTTTCCATACTAGTTCCATGGCATAAAGAAAGCATGATCCACCTAATTCATTTTCCATACTTTTGATCTAAGACCCGGTCTTGGAACTAAAACTAGTTGAGTTACTATTATTCTATGACTGACACAGCAAAAGACCTATATACATACACACGTGTGTATGAAGCCTGTACTGTTCTGACAGTATATGTCCAATTTCTTTGATTTTTGAATGTTAACTTGTAATTGGCTTAATCATTGGACTCTAATCTGAAGTATCTGACCAAAGGAGCTTCTTGTGCTCTGTTTCAGACTGTGTTCTGTGTTTATAATGACTAATAGCTGTGTTTGTGTGTGTGTGTGATTGTGTGCACGCATGTGTTTGTCTGCGTGTGTGCATGTGTGCCTGCATGCGAGAGCGTTTGTGTGGTGGCTTGTGCCTGCGAGTGTGTGTGTGTGTATGTGTCTGACTTTGAGACTGTGCTGCCTCTGTGTTGCAGGTACTGACTGTTTACATCTGTGTAAATATCCTCACCTGTTCATGTGCGTGCAATGTTCAATAAACAGAAGCCTGTGCTTTTGATTAAACCCTATGCTGTATCTCCTTATTTCCCCTCCTTATCCTACCCCTGCCTCCTAAAACCTGTGTGGGGTGCAGACATGAGCATGTTCTGTGTTTAAGAATGTAGCTAATCATGTCCAGAGACTCCTTCACAGTCCTTCCCTGTAGGTTTGGCTTGGAATGGGGCAGGAAACACTCCTAAGTCATTCCAGTCATTCACCCACCAGCTCTGGCCTCTATTCCTGGTGCTGGAGCACATTCCCCGTGGGTGGACAGCTCTTCAAAACTCCACTCTTCACCTCTCCTCTCCACATCCCCTTCTTGGAGATATTTCCATCTTTTCCTCCAGCACACAGGCCAAGGTGGGATTTCAGCTTTCTCCGGGAGTTTCAGTAGGTAAGCCTGGTTTGTAAAAGGTTTCTCTGAACCTGGTATTGAGTGGATATATCTCATTCATCTTGCGAGGGAGTGTGAGTGCTATGGATGGGACGCAGCTTTCTTTGCATCGAAGTGTGAGAAGTGCTTTCTCCTTCCAACACATTTCCTTGGAGCAGATAGGAGATACTGCTGTCCTAATATGGCCTGACTCTCCTGGAGAATGCCTGTTTTGTCAAGGTACAGTCCTGAGTGTCAATATCATCTTTAAACGGGGACTATCTTCCTCTTTCTCCCTGCTTCGTTCGACTGTCTCACTCTCTGTCTCATTCCTCCTCTCACAACTTTACCATTGGGTAGAGGCCCCTTTGCATTCGACTTGAAGTGGAGTTTCTGTGTGTGGGATAGCATGTGCAGTGACTTAGCAACCTCTCAGCACCTTTCCCACATCTCACCTCCCAAGGGGGATGGCACAACAGCCCTCTTTAAACCGGGCCTTTATCTATCACTTAAGCAAGATTTGTAGAGTTACTTGGCAGGGCCAACGGGAAGAGCTGCTGTTGACCTTTAGAGATCTTCTCTTTCCATTGTTCCTCACTAGAACACCCATTCATTGTTAGTCTTAGAATTCAGCAATAAATGACTTGAGGCCAGATAATTGTCTCCTCATTGTCAACAAAGGTGTTTTTACTCCTGAAGCATGAGTCATGGTTGGCTATGCCAATTGAGCAGTATGTGTTGACAGTAACTCACCGTGTTACACAGGAATTGTTTATAACAAATTTCGACTGTAATCTTCTATAAGACAGAGGAGAGAATTCATGCAATAATGGACCACATGTTTGGTTCAGCTGACACCTCTCTCTTTCTCTCCCACTCTGTCCCCCTCTCTCCCACCCTCTCTGTTAGATGACAGGAACCAGATCTCTGTGCTCTCCCTCCTCCGCCTGTGGCAGAGTGGAGCACCAGTTCTGTATTAATACACATATTTCTACCCTGATGTTGGAGAGACTCAGACACCTATAAAACATTACAGACACGACCAGTTCTGAGTTCTCTGAACGCAAACAAAATTATCTGCTTTTCCACTTGCCTGGGTGAAGGGGTCAACCACCACCTGTGACCCCTAAACTTCCAGAGAGTGAGATTTGTATGATTTAGATTTTGGATTCTTGGGTTAGGGTTAGGGTTAGTGTTGTGGAATGTTGTAGAGAAACACGTAGCTGGCATTAAACTCATGATTTGTTAGTGGTGATGGGAGACTTCACCAATCTGCCTACCTTGCCAATGAAAGTGTATACTCTATAAAACGAGGTATTTACATTGAGTCTGTGTCATTTTGGACCGCCACCATAACTATTTTAAAGGGGGGATAGTTCCAGTCAGACAGGCCCAGTTCGCTGTCATACCTCCTAGGGGCCCTTGAGACAGCTAATCCTTCACAAGCTAAAACATCCCTGCTTGGACCCACTCAAACACAATAACAGGATTTATAAAGTCATGGAAATCCTTACATGGTTGACACCATTAAGAATCGATGCATTGCTGAAAACATTTTTGACATGAAAGAGGAGAGGATAGCGACTGCAGTGTACATCATGTTGTATCGTAAAATACCGTTAGTAAATTGGGTTTCTGCCACATCGGTATATTTACCATGGCTATTCTTTTTCAGTTGTTTACGCTTGAAGAAAGGTTTCTGGTGTATTTACTTTCGGCTCAGAGTGACTCATCTTGCTGTAAGCTTCCTTTGTAGAAGATGTGCATTACCAAAGAAGGAGATGAAGGAACACCAACATGGAAACCTAAGATGATACAATAAAGCATACAACACTCAGTCTGTGAAACAGTTCCCTTATTTTTCATGAGCTGGATAGTAAAATAAACAATCTTCTGAAGTATGACAAAAAAATACAAATAATCTAAAGAAGATTTGCGTATCATATAAAAGCTTGAACGTTTGCTCTTTGTTATGCATGACTGCAACGTTACTGAGAACGTATAGCGTTTTGCCTATTTCTTCCATTACCAGACGTATAGCCAACGAGAACTTTATAGCGACAGCTTGTAAATTCCTGGCTGAGGTCATTGTTGATATTCGTAGAGAGGTTTGGACCATATCCTACAAGTTTTTTTCGCTGCTCCCTCTTGCATTTAAAGACCGTCAGCGCCGCAGCCACTCAGCCAAAACAGTTTGAAGCACAAGTGCTGAGAGAAAGGAGCGCATCTTTAAGCTCGTGGAAAGGTGAGTCTTTCTGCAATTTCCATTGAACCATAAATAATCCACCACCGTCTCAACTTTAGCTAAACTTTTTTCTATGTGGCCATTAAGTTGTAAAAGGTGGACAAAACAAAGATCGTTAAATAGTTTCTCTAAACACTTAAAACTCAAGATGCATGTTCTGTTGGACGTTTTAGACATGAACCAATGATATGAAACTATTGCGCTCAAAGTTGTTGGCAAGTGGACTGATATCGATGTCACTGGAATTTTTATTGACTGTGGTGAGTGACTTCCTAAACCGTCACATTTTTGCTCCCTTTACTTATTTTCTTTTTTCCTCTCGAATTTTTTTCTATCCACTTGTAAAATAAAATGAAACCTTCTTTTAAATTACCTTTAATCGAAACGAAATTAGGAAAATACTTTGCTTTTAATTAAGAACATTTTTCGTACTACTACAAACACGCCCAAACACATGTCCTACATTTCATGTAGTTTCACCTAGTCAAGAAAAGACAACTACTGTGACTGATTGAGATTGCCCAATGCAATGTTCTTCTAGGCCCGGAACACTTAAGAAACACAAAGGCTTTCCCTTACCACTGGTCTGGACCGCTTCCAGACCCCATGAATGATGTCACCTCTTCTCTGCAGCTTTTTGACACCTGGGGAGTGCCCTAACTGTAGTCTGGGACTCCTTCTCAATGGCCCAATGACATCACCATTTTAAGCAATATGAAGTGGTAAACCTTTACCCACTTTAGTATGTGGTCTGGTTTCCGTGCCCACTTTTCTTTATAACTTTTTTGTTGCTTATTTTTTCATCCATCCAGTTCAAACTGGAAACCAAAATGTCTTGCTTTGTGTTCTTCTGTGTCCTTGTCACTATCCTGTGTTGTAGGATAAGCTTGGTGGGCATGGTTACCGCAGGGGCCTGTTCCCTGTGTTGTCCCATATTCCAGGTACAGTCAGCCTTTGATCCCAGTCTAGTGTTTATTCAGAGGAATTAAAGTGACACCTTTCCTGCCTAGAAGCCTTCTTCTTCAATGTTTGTACATTGGAACAAGTCTGTGCCTTAGTGCTCTTACAGTTGTGCCCTACTGTACATCCTTGCTATGTGTGTGTGTGTTTATGACAATGAGAAAAGCACATGGAACCATTAAGTCACTAGCTCTCCAACTCCCTGCTGTGCAGATCCTAATTAGGCAATGTGCAGTGGCTGTCAGTGTGTGTGGCTTAGACAGAGTGAGCTGCCATCACATTCTGTTCTGCAGAGATAAAGTCTGTCCTCCAAAACTTTGTCCTCAAGAGTTCTGTTATTGTCAGAGAGAGAAACAGCCATAATATGTCACACGTTTATTTGCGTTAGTGTGACTGTTTGGAGTGGAGGGTGGGGGGGTAAGAGCTCTTATTGCCTTCATTCCTGTTTTCTAGAGACATAATGTGTAACTGCTATACTAACAGAACCAGACTCCTCACATCGGTGACTGGGAGTTGGCTGAACATTTCTTATGCAATTTGACACAGTCATCCGCTGGACGATAGGGAGGGGTTGAGGTAGAGGTCAAACAAAGACTCATCCCTTTTGGGAGGGAGTAAAGGAGAGAAGAGAAAGAGAGAGGGAAGGTGTTTTAAAAGCCTTTAATCCACCGACCGCCCCTTAAACCTTAAGCATCAGACAGTCTCATTGAAGCAGACGTGCAGTGTTTGATTTTTGTAGTGTCGATAGAAGAGTGAGTCATGTGAGAGTTCTGGTGGCTGAAGTGTTATCTGGCCCCTGTCTTTATCTGGGAATGTCTGTGTGTGATTCAGTGTTGGTGCTTTATGAAATGGCAGAAAGGGTTTTGTGGGGGAAAACAAACACACATGGGTGACAGGCATGTCGTGTGTGTGGGAGTCAGATGGCTGTGCGGATAGGGAATCGGGCTATTACTCAGAAGGTTGCTGGTTCGATTCCCGGCTGTGCGAAATGACGTTGTGTCCTTTAGCAAGGCACTTCATCCTACTTGCCTCGGGGGGAATGTCCCTGTACTTACTGTAAGTCACTCTGGATAAGAGCGTCTGCTAAATGACTAAATGTAAATGTAATGTGTGTATGTGCGTGTGTCCAGAGACAGTAACCTTTGTGTACCCGTTGCAGTTCTGTGTGGCTTGACTGAAGTTGATTCAATATCCGTATCACGTCCTGTAACTAAGGAAGTTACCGCCGTGTAGTCACTGTGCTAACCACCAGGCTGAACTCTGAGCGTTCTTTCGAAACCACACGTATCTGGCCACAGTCAACCTCACAACTCCACCCTCACTTCCTTTGTTGCTTGGTGACCTAATGTTGATAGAATCCTGCAGCCCCTGTCACTGCCTGTGTGTGTGAGGGTTTGTGTGTAGAGATTAGGTAGGTCTATTGCTGGCTTGTCCACTGACCAGGAGAGCAGGGGGACTGAGTCACAGCAGAACCTTTAAAGAAATGAATCCATAGATAGACTGGCCTTTTGTTTCTCTCTGGGATAGTCTAGCTATCAGCAAACTCATAAAGTACTGACTAACTGGCTGGAGATATGAATGCAAAAGCATTCAAAAGAAGGTTTATGAATCTATTGTAAAGTCTAAACGATCACTTTCAGTTAATAGTACAGCCATATAAAACCAGACTAAAACAGGAACCAAGAATGAAAGGCTGTCTACTTCACATCAGTTGGTGTTGTGGTCAAAAGTGCTGCAGTGCACAATGTAGACACAGGAGGAGGCTTGTTCTGGCTCTAACAACCCTAGAGACCTTCCATCAATCTGTTCAGGAAGTAGATACCCTCCAGACTTCCTGGTTTTCCAAAGCTATCCCATGTGCATGCACACACTCATACACTTTCTACCTTGGCTTTCTCACAGTCTTTAGAGAGGTAGATATTTTGGAAACCTCTTATTTTTGCAGGACGCCAAGCTCACACATAGAGAACCATGGGTCATACCGTGCAATATATCAATGGAGTTTCTGAGTTTACGGAAGTTTAACATGAACCACATACACTAAGTTTAGTTATATGTCTGGTGAAATCGTCTTTAGGAGAGGTTCTCCCATGATATCATAATAACACACCAGAGCTGTGGTCATATTTGGTTTTCATCTCAAAGTAAGCAGAAGACCACACCCAAGAGAATGAGCGAGATGGAGAGAGAAGGAGAGAGACGGAGAGGGAAGGAGAGATGTGGAGAGATAGGGAGAGAGACGGAGAAAAAAGGAGAGAGAAGGAGAGAGAAGGAGAGAGCAGAGACATGGAGAGAGAAAACAAGAGCAAGAGTATTATTTCACACATTGGTATTTCTCAATGATTTGGTAGATTGCTTTAGTCCTGACGAAAAAGGCATTTCAAAACTGATGCTTTTTTCTTAGCTTAACTCGCTTTTTTGCTTTTACTTGGAAATGTGTCAGTCTGGGTTGCTGTGATGTTTCAGGCTCTTCCAGGGTGGGTGGCCGTGGTTATTTCTGTCCCTCGTAAGGGCAGGGCCTTAGGGATAAACAGGCTGGGGGGCGGGTGTTGTGTTCCAACCCTATTGTCTGCCTAGAGAACACACACTGCCCGCAAATTAGCCTGTCTGATCGCTGTCTAACGCCGCACACACAAAACATACGCTCATAGAAACACACATATGTACACACCTGTACTTCTGCTGTCACAACTGCATAAACAGACATTCTATATTGATGGTCGTGGCATTCCTGCGGCACTCAGTCTTTGGAACCATTTGACCTCCAAGACTAGGGTACCATGAGTGGCCTACAACAGCTGATGAATGACACAGACCATGGACAGCTTTAATCAACACAACAGCTGCCAGAGGCAGGAAGAGATGGCGGCTGGGGAGGAGGGGACAGGGTGGAGTCTGAGAGACGCTGTATTGGGGGATAAAAAAAATGAAGAGAAATTAGAGTGAGTACATGAAACAGCGGAAACAGAAAATGACTTGAGGGGGCGTGGTGTGTTTGTCTGTGGCGCCGGCCTGATTATTAATGTTTCTATGTGGATTTGCCGATTGAGGGACAGATTAAACATGTGGACAAGCAGAACTAACACAGCTTTCAGTTTGTAATTGGCTGGATCCAATCTGCTATTGCAGTTTTTATTCAGTACAAACTCACAAAAATACGCATAAACACTCACATTCACATGCATTCATCTGTGTTCACGTCTTTGACCTGTTACATCAGGAGTGTGTCTTTGTTTTTCTGCTTTACAAGATGTGACAGAGTCATCAACCATTGAAAACAATAGACAACATAACTATTTACTTGGGTCAGTAACTTTATATTGCCTCTTAATCATCTCATTGGGTTCCTGGCCCAGTAAATGTTCTAGAATTCACCACCCCAGTTCCCATCATTACCAAGTTTTCTTCAGCACCACTCTCTTTCTCTGTCGTAAAATCTTTCTCTCTTCTGTCTGTCTCTCCTCGTTCTCTCTTGCTCTCCCTTTCTTTAACCCTTTTCTAGCTTTACCTCTTTTTATCCTCTGTATGTTATGTCCGCTCCAGGCTTCAGACAGGATGGTAGGAGTGTTGACCGTGCAGCGTGTTGCCCAGGAAGCCCCTCATGCTGTGCTCTGCACCCGGATCAGAGCTCCACGACCACCCCACTCCTTTCAAGGAAATAGCTTCTCAGGGCTGCTGGGTCATGAGGGAGAGGAATTTAACATTGAAAAATGAAGTAAATGTACTTTCTTGTGTGTGAGAGCGGATGAGCCTCGGCTGGCACCTCTCAGATGCATAGTTTTCAGCAGACATCATTATTTTATCTACAGACACACCAGCATGCGCATGTCTGCACACACACGCACACAGACATATTTACAGCATGTTGAGTAGACCAGCAACAAGTTTGTGTGATGATGCAAACCATACACAAACTGAGGTGTACCCAAGACCTGATTCACATACTGTTTACATGACGCTCCCCTGCCAGCCTCATAGTATCCATTCTCTGCTGCATGACTCCTCCCTTGATACTTTGTGTTAATTAGTCTGTGTGGACCTCAACAGGGCCTCAACACTAACAGAACATGACGTTAGGCCAGTGGGTCCTCATTGTAGATCCCTCAAACCCCTTGTCGTACCTCTGATGTCATCGCCATGGAATCAGATCTCTCTTACTATCCTCGCCTAGGTCTGTCACTGACCCCACTACACCCTATTCTGTAGAGGCATGATACCCTTACATGGAGAGGATGGTTCATGGTTGGATTTGGGGGTGGGGTTGGATGGGCTGGGCTGGGCTGGGGGGTAGAGGATGGGGGTGGGCAGGGCATGGGTCAGAGGAGGGTATATAGCCCTATACCTTGGTGGGGGGGGGGGTGTTCCTGTCTCTGGGTCTTCTGTGGATACGACTGTCTCTTTGTTAGTTGGGCTCTGTCTTGTCATCTGTCTTTCTATCTTACTCTCTCTCCATCTCCCGGACTTCACCATGACCTACAGACACTCAGGTAAAGAAGGAGACGGGGGGAGGTGTGGAGGGATGCTGAAATGGTTCTTCCAGGGATGACACTTGGTTAACACAGGATAGCTAAGCTACAGTGTTGTTTTCACATTGGAGCTGGAGAAGTTGATTTACTAACATCAGTGAGGCTTAAATTGAATGAGTTGAGGTCCTCTGGCAGTTTGTGCTATGTCAAGGATAGGCTTGGTGAATGCACTTTTGAGGTATTGATGCAGTTTTAAGAGATAGGGTTTGGTCATATAGCTTTTAATCATCACTGAACAACAAGGATTAATTCTATGGTAAATGAATGAGCTCTCTACAGGCATACTATAGGTGACAGTGAGCAAGCTGTTCAACAATGTGTTTGGTTTGATTGTTCTTTAATATCCTGGAGGTCACAGATGGCCCTAAGACCAGAGCTGTTGATGTTATTGACTTACACAACCTCCCTGTGTTGAGTGGTTCAGCTTTGATGAACCGTAAGAGCATCCATCTACACCAGTGTGTGGCTATCTCTGGCACCACCCTGACTCACCACCCATCCCTCTCACTCTGACCTTTCAATGTGGAGTGCAGTGTTCTCCCCCCAGAGACCCAAGTGGTAAACTCCAACCCCTCTGAACTTACTGTTGGTGCATACCATGGCTGTTTCCGTGGGGGCAGCTGTTTTATAATCCCCTTCTGAAAGGCTTAGTGCTTAATCACTGGACATTTATATGCTAACAATGGTTCCAGTGGCTCTGACCTCAAAATCTTCCCCAGACCAAGAGTCTACATGTTCTCCTGTGAGCTCAAGTACTCAGTATGGAATTTGGATCATTTGGATCGTTTATCTGGCTTTTCTCCATTGTGCTAAAATAACATGACACTGACCTTCTGACTAGACCATTGGCCTGCTCCTGCCAGTTGGATTCAATACAGCTAATCCTGTTTGGTCTGTATCATTGCTGATGGGGGGGAGGGGGAGGGGGTCATCCTTCTGGTCCAGCTGCAGATAGGCTTCTTTCAGTAGTGTGGTCCATCCATCCATCTCCACCAGCCTCTGTAGCTAGGAGCACATACCAGAGCCTGAGGCTTCTCCTCAACACACTCACACGGACACACATCATCTACAGAGCTGCAAAACATTCTCATAAATATTTGCTGTGTTCCTATGGTTACCAGAATATAACGTCATTTTGTCAAGGGTATTTCCCCCTTCTACCACTCTTGTGGTTAAAACAGGATTAGAAAGTAGAGATGACAATCATTTAACATAAATGTCAAAGAAATTACAGGTAAAATTGAATTATAGCCTTGTTTGTGTGCTCTGGATAAGAGCGTCTGCTAAATCACTAACTGAACTGTGAACTGTTTACTATCCAAAAGGGTTGAGAGAGAGAAAGGGAGGGAGAGAGAGAGAGAGGCAGAGAGAGATGGAATGGAGGGAGTGAGTGAGCCAGGCTTTCTAAAAATAAGATGAACAACTTTCCAGAAAAGCCTGATAAAGCAGCAGCCGTGGAGACAGTGGGTGACTTCATAGTGAAGCTCTGTTCAGGCCCACAGACATCTGTGGGCCACGTTGACCCCCCCCCCACCGGGCTCCACACACCTCCCTCAGCGGTCTGGCATGCTGTGGTTAAGCGGTGCTCGGCTGTGCTTGATTAGAGGACACACTGTGGGGGTACATCTTGTATACCTTCCTGCTGTTCTGTGTCGTTATGGTGTACAGGACACGGTTGTGTGTGTTTATTTGAAATATCTTTAAGGAGCAAGTCGTTTACACTGTAGTTTTATTGTGTTCACACATGGATGGATGATGATGTCATACTCAGCTGTGTAATGTTTGAGGGATTTACTTGTAAGTACTATTTCTTACTGAGTGTTGAGAGATGTATTTCTTACTAAAGTACTAAGATGGTATGTTAGCCATGGATTGCATGGTGAGTTCTCTCCAGTGGTAGAGTGGGTCTGTTATGATGTTGATCAAATCTAAATATGAACAACACTGCCCCTTTGTGGTAAATTAGTACAACATTATAACACAATAATTGAAATCTCCAGCATGGATTTTCATAAATAAGTATTAAGTTAAGAAGGCTCCCTTGATGAACAGAAACCATTAAAAGGACTTTGAAATGTCCCATCTAGAACTACACTTAATCTGGTCTGTGGAACTAGCCCTGAAAGTCTGTCAGCCATTACATTTAATCCCTGTGTCATGTTTCTAAAGGGCCGAAGAGCTATCTCACCTCCACAATGACTGAACGCTTCGACTGCTACTATTGCCGTGACAACCTGCAAGGCAAGAAATACGTGAAGAAGGATGAGAAACACGTGTGCACCAAGTGCTTCGACAAGCTGTGTGCCAACACCTGCGCAGAGTGTCGCCGTCCCATTGGTGTCGATGCCAAGGTGGGTGTGTGAGACAGAGAGAGTGAGTGAGAGAGAGAGAGAGAGAGAGAGAGAGAGAGAGAGAGAGAGAGAGAGAGAGAGAGAGAGAGAGAGAGAGAGAGAGAGAGAGAGAAAGAGAGAGATGCATGCGTTTGTGCACATGCATCTTTCTTAGTTTTTATGGCTCAATAATGGAATCAGCAACCAAGCCCTTGGGCTCCTGTTCAAATGCCCAGATTAAAGCCTGGATTCAATGATTCGTCCCTCCTCCACCATGAGCATCATCACACACGCCACTGATCTCCAGTCCCAGATCCTTACTTGTGATGAACACACTATCAATGCTAATGAGGTCTGAAGTGTTTGTTCCGTGTCCATTCTCGTCCTGTGAGAGTGGACATGTGGGCTGTCAGCCCCTTCACAGAGCGCTGCTCTCCAACTGACACTCAGTGCCTTCCGAATGGGACAGTTCTCCAACCGAAAACCTGTCAAATATAAAAATATATCAGTGCAAATCCATGAAAAATGACACAAGAGGAAGAAGGTTGTTTTCGGTATCATGTGATCCTTCCTCCCCCTCTCCCCCTCTCTTTCCTGTCCAGGAACTGCACCATAAGAACCGCTACTGGCACGAGGACTGCTTCCGCTGTGCCAAGTGCTACAAGCCGCTAGCCAATGAGTCCTTCAGCGCCAGGGACGATGGCAAGATCATGTGTGGCAAGTGCGGCTCTCGCGAGGATGGCAACCGGTGCCAGGGCTGCTACAAGGTGGTCATGCCAGGTCGGTACACACATGGTTCTGATACAGCACGCTTCAGTTACATCTGTTATGTACACTGTCAGAAGGGTTTCGCATGTTTCCATGTGGCAGGAACCAAAGCACATCTGGAGTGTGGACAATGCATTTTTCTATTATATTCCAGAGTGACAATGACACGTGTGTGACTTGCAGGATCAAAGAATGTGGAGTATAAGAACAAGGTGTGGCATGAGGAGTGTTTCACCTGCTATGACTGCAAGAAGCCCATCGGCACTGAGAGCTTCCTGACTAAGGGCGATGACATCTACTGCGCCCCCTGCCACGACAAGAAGTTTGCCAAGAAATGCTTCCATTGCAAGCAGGTAAACACGAGATACCTTCACCCTTCCAGATGTCTTTTTGAGCTCCAATAGCAATTCTGATCCACCCCTTCACCCCCTCCTTCCCTCAGGCTATCACCTCAGGGGGTCTTAGCTACCAGGACCAGCCCTGGCACTCTGAGTGCTTTGTGTGTCGTACCTGCCGTAAACCCCTGGCTGGGGCGCGCTTCACCTCTCACGAGGAGCATGTTTACTGTGTGGACTGTTACAAGACCTCTGTGGCCAAGAAGTGCAATGCCTGCAAGAACCCCATCACAGGTGAGGTAACGCACACATACACACTCGCACACACTCAGATCTTGGACTAATTCTTGGTCTTCACTCACCTCCTCCAGGGTTTGGCCACGGGACCAACGTGGTGAACTATGAGGGTCACTCCTGGCATGAGTACTGCTTCAACTGCAAGAAGTGCTCCCTCTCCCTGGCCAACAAGCGCTTCGTCATCAACGATGAGGACATCTACTGCCCCGACTGTGCCAAGAAGGTGTGAGCTGCCCAGTGAGGGGCAGGTGCTCCAATCAGTTTAGTGACAGGACAAAACAACTGATGTATACTGGACCAGTATGGGTATTCTGAAAGGAAACTGTTATAACTGCAGAGCATGAATAGGATTTAATGAAGTTTGAATATAAACCTAGGTATCTCTCAGTGTTCAGTTTCAGTGCACGTTGTCAGATACTAACAAACAACTGGTTTGCTTTCGTAGGCTTGCAATGTGACTTACTAAAAAGCTTGGCCATTATTCAGAAACATGTAGCCCCATTAGTAAATGACCTTTTCCATGTTTCACTGGAACTGTTAAAAGAAAACAAATATGACATTTACTTGTTGCAAATGCTTCTTGAATTATATACTATACATGCTTTAACGGATAATGGTGCAGAGATGTAAAAGGTATCTCTTGAAGGGTATTGTAAGGTTTTCATTAGACACAAAGAGGACTCTGCTTATTCATTCTGCTCATATAGCATTCTGAAGTGGTGTGACAATTTGAAAGTAAATGCACAACATGGCTAAATAAAGGCAAAAAAAACACTCGACTGATTGCAGTATTGATTATTTTCACAGGCACGTGTTACAATGCAAGAAGACTAATACAAAAAGAGCCTTTTACTTTGCAAAACTTTATTCTTCAACAATTCATATGTTCTCAGTACATTTTAGATATATTTACAAATATATTCTTGTGGACAGGGCTTTGTTAGGTGTATAGAGCCACTGGAGAGCAAATCATATTCACACTGTGGCTGGATCTGGTAGAATGATTGTCATGGCCGAGGTAAGGACACGTGACATTTCTTTTTAGTAATTGTAACAAAATAAAACCTATTCTCAGTCTAAGGCACCGTTCTATTCTACCGTAATGGCGTCTGTCATAAAATTGAGAACAGTTAGCTCCATTTTCGCAGAAACCAATGAACAGGACCAGGACTATGTTCCTTGAAGCAGCGTCTGTCCTGTAGGGTTTCCACTGACCAAGTGAACGACGCACACATGCACATTAACAGTAACGACCCTGTGTTTCATTTTAAGAACATGGGAACCGCATGTTCTTGGAATAAACAGATGAAGGTTTGTTAGAACTCAGATGGGGGTTGAAAACAAGGCCTGGCTTGGAGGAACCAGTTAAGGAACATGTTTCATTTACTTCTAGAAAACACCACAACTCTCTCACTAAACTGGGCCTGTACAGTAAGGCTTCTTCTCAGGAACCTAACAGTAATTCAGAAAGCCTTCATGCGCCTATGAAACATCAAGAAAAAAATTATTTGCTTGTGAAACCTAAAAACAGGCTGCTCTAAGCGTGTTAATGGATTAAGGGCTGTTAAATAAGTCTGCAACATTCTTTATGCTTATGAATCAAAGCTCAGCTCTAGGGCCACTAGTCTAGACAGATGGGGTGTGTATTAAGCCCTTTCAGAGTCTTCTGGTTTAATAGCATGACAATCTGAGTCAATAGGCTACGAGGCGAAAAAAAACAAACAAGGTCCCCAAACCACTCTGTTTGGACGATTCAAGCATAGGGAATTCAAGCTTCAACACAGCTTTTTTTCTTTACTTTTTCTATTATTATTATTTTTTAGAAACCCAAAACAAAAGACGGCACAAACACTATCACAGACTGACCGAATAACATTTGTGTCCGACTGCAACCTTCCACAGCATGTATCCACACGTCACATCACAAAAGCACCTCAACTCATCAGTCCGCTCTACAACCCTACCGAGGCAATGTCAAGAGGGCTGGGGCTCAGACAAGCAGAAGCTTCCAGAACCAGACTGGCTAACTGGCCTCCACTGACAACTCCCATCACACAGGACACAGAATGAGTAGAGCTCCCCATACGGGTGGGGTGTTCCTGTAAATGTAAATAACATCCTAACATGACCAGACTGTGGTAACAGAACAAACTACCCTGGCCTTGGACAGAAGTCCGACACAACAGGACCGCAACAAGAACACATGAACAGACATATACACACTAGATCCACAGCCGTTCCCCCTACCTGACCCCACCCAACATGGCTGCATTGGCCTAATACTGATTATATACATAATACAATAACAGTTCAATATGTTGAAATATATTTTCATATAAACAGACAGCCAAATTATATATTACAAAAATAATTGAAATGTTTTGCTAAGAGAGGTAAGGTAGAAAAGAAGCAGCTAGTATGTTAAATAGGATCATTGGGCTTTAGTGGACAAGCACTGAAATTAGATGATGGAGACAGACAGACAGACATGTGTGACTGCATACAAACACAGTGAAGCTTGCTAGTCCAGGACAAGGCTGAGACGCCTGACCACAGTGTTTAGCCCAGAGGAACTTGGAGCGTCGTGAGGGAACGTCAATCCATTTAAGTGTCAGTTTAGAGACTATAGTACTGTACACACACGCACCCTTCAGAAGACCTCTGAAGTGACTTCAAAATGAAATTTGTGGACCTTGAATGTGCACTTAACCAAACATACAGGTTAATCATCCTGGAATATAGTCATTCATATGGTTGAGTATAGATCCATGCAGTCATTGCTGTGGGGGTTAAGTTATACCTCAGCATTTCATCAGGATGCAATTAAATTAGAACTTGATATGAGCAGTAGCCAACCATTAACAGTATATCTATGTACATGTAAAACAGTAACGAAGTGTCAACATTTTAGGGGAAAACCTACAGGCCAGAAATGTGAAATACAAAGAAAGATTCACAAGACAATCTGCCTTTGCTTGACAATTCCAACATCCTTCAGTTGGAATGAGAAAGCAGTATGCCTGGCAGGTGGAGTGGGTCATGTGCGCCCCCTGTTGGTCCAGGGAGGAAGGGTAGGGGGGGAGAGGTGGGGGGCAGCATACTTTAGGGGGGCAAAGCAGTAAGGGATAACTTTGCCCTACTCCCAAGTAAGCCTGGGTCACTGGACACTGTAGAAAAAGAAGCCGGACTAATCCAGAATTCTAGGTCAGATTCCAATTTGGATGGGATGACACGGTGCTACTACTCAGTGTACTGGCTACGCAGCTGTACCGCTGGTCTGTCTGCTTGCTTGCTCTACAGGAAATGCTAAGAGAACTCCTGGAGGATGGACCTGAGAGACTACAGCACCCAGGCAACCCAACTGAGTCCCCACCAATCAGAATATGCTTTGAAACCTTGCATTGCTTGACTTCCTCATACCTCAAAACGCTCACCTCCCAATTCTAGAGCCAAGTATGCATTCATTCTGGAATATTCTCAAACTGAGAAACAAAAATACTAAACATAAGAACCATTAATTACATACCAAGAAGCCAAAATTAATAAATTACAACAGCAACACGCCCTGCCCCAAACACAACAAAAAGGAAAAGAAAAAGAAAGATAAATCAATATGAACAGAAACTCATACTGAGATACAAAATGATAACCGAGTCATGTAACGGAGAGGCCTTGAAGCGAGCACATTGAAGGAATACATGAGGATTTCCCTGAAGCTTATCTTGTTTGTTTTTTTTCTTTCTTAAAACTTGGGGATGGGGATGGGGGGGCAGAGTCAGCGCTGGGGGTGTGAGTCCCCCCCTCCCTGCCTGTGCTCTTCCTCTGGCTGAGGTGGTCCAGACGAGGCTGGGTGGGGTCTGGGGGGGTCTGGAACTTTGGGAGTGCAATAATCACAGGTCTCTCTAGGAGGGGCCGCAGTGTCACATCTCTACAGAGAGACAGAGAGAGACGGAGAGAATGAGAAAGAAAAGGAGAGAGAAAATGTCAATATATATACACAAACTGAAATCACTGAAACAATATTTGCACAGGCTCAGAAAAGGGTTCACACCCAGGAGACAAGGGGAACAGATGCTCTCAGTCTCCTTTCCCAACAATCAAAAACCAACATAGCCCTCAAGCGTACCTGACAGGGCTTCAATGGGTTGACTAGAAGGGTGGAGGCTGGGGACGGGGGCGCCCTTGTCCTCGAAGGCCACCCGAGGTGCGTCGGGCCCCGCGTCACAGTCGATGAGGCCCTGGCCTAGTCCCTCAGGGGCCTGGAGGAGGGGCCGGCCCTTGGAGTGGACGTTGAGGTCGATGAGCTCCTCGAAGCACCAGGGGCCAGGCTTGCCGTTGAGGCCGGGGACCAGCTTGTTGGAGTCCTCGTTCAGGAACTCGGAGCCCTCCACCAGACGACCCTTAGGCACGGGACTGGAGCACAGAGCAACACCAGCAGGTGCACAGGTTAGCCAGCCAAAGGATGAAAGAGAGAGATTCACTGACTTTGATCTGCTTTTATCTGAGTGAAAGCTGCATGTGTGCTTAGACTGCAACACTGTGTAAGTATAACGACAGACAAAAGAAGCAGCTGTAAGTTTGTGTGTTAAGAGTGTATGTGTGTGTGTACACACCTAACAGCCAAAGGCTCTTCTGTGCTGCCATTGTTGTTTTCTTTGTCGTCCAACTCCGGCTTTCCATTCACACTGCCCAAGGGCTCTTCCCGCTCTCCCATTGGTCCATCCGAGGGCAGGCCACGCCCAACCGAATCAGCGATATCCGTCTCCATGGCGACATCTCCAGATGGCACCATCTTGTTCTCTGAGGGGAGAAACGAGTGCATGAGTCATAAGCACATGCAAACAGACAAGTGGTTCAGTGTAAACACAGACACACACACACACAGACAGACAGACACACATCAAAAGACTGGATTTGCAACGCGGCCAATTACCCATGGTTTCACAGTTTAGCTGGTCAACTTCCTCTTCTCCTTCTCCATCACCTCCATCATCCTCTTCATCTTCCTCTCCATCATCCTCTTCATCTTCCTCTCCATCTTCCTCTCCATCTCTCTGTACAGGACAAGGAAAAGAGGGTAACAGTTTGTACAAGATGATATAGGCCTATTTCAGTATGCATCATAATCCAAATTAAGATGGTGTAGGACACAAAGAGGTCACCTTGAAATCATTCTGTTCCCCCTTTCTGGTTCTCTTCATTATTTCTTCTATCCTCTGAAGGGTGACAAGCAAAAATAATAATAACAATAATAAAAAGAGACTTCTGTTAGAGAGGAGTATGTTAGGATAAGTGTTGTAGATGCAGCGAGTGTGTTCATCTGTACACACCTTCTTGCGCTCCATGCGTTCCTGCTGGTTCTTCTGCATGATCCTTTCTCTCTCCACGCGCACTCTCTCCGCCTCCACCAGGGCCCGCGCCTCAGCCTCCTCACGCTGGGATTGGAGAAAGAGGCTGTCAGTCAAACAACCAACCAACCCACATCTGTTCTGACAAGGGGGCGCGTGTGCGCGGGCAGTCACCTCCTTCTGGAGCTCGGCCTGCTTTATGACCTCCTCCGCCTCCAGCCTCTCCCTGTCCTCCTCCGCCCTCACGGCCTCCTCCTCCTCCTGTTTCTTCTTCTCCTCCGCCAGCCTCTTCTCCTCCTCCACACGTCTGACTCTGGCCTCCTCCGCCAGGCGCTGCTCCTCCTCCTTCCTCAGCCTGGGGGGGCACAAGGGGATTAGGATGAAAAGCCCAACATGATAACCATGGAAGACAGACAAACCCTGGGCTGAATCTATACAGCTTAAACTGGTTCTCTTCCCTTCCCTCCTCTTTCCTTCAAGAGATAACATCATTACTGCTGAGAGGACAGTTCGCCCTCTCTCTCTCCTTTTCCTGCTTCCCCCCCTCTGTGCCTCCCCCTCTACTTCCTCCTCACCTCTCCTCCTCCTCCCTCTGTATGCGGAGCAGCTCCTCTTTCTCCTTCTGCTCCCGCGCCAGCCGCCGGTTCTCCGCCAGGATCTTGGCAGCCTCGGCGGCGGAGTTGGTGCCCGCCATGGCCTTGGAGTCTGACGGAGAGGAGCCAACCAGTAGCGCAGGGTTAACACACACACACACACACACATTACTGCTCCCACATGCCCAGAGGCAGTGGTGTGCCAGCTTTGACAGTTGTGTGGTAACAGAGGCTATGGTTGTTCACACACACACACTGACACGGTGTGTTAGGAGTGAGAAATGCAGGGAGAGGAGGTGAGAGACACACACAGAGTCGATTCCAGGAAGGAGAGAGAAGAGGACTGGGGGAGATAACATAGGCCTATCTCCGTCTCCCCTACAGACAGCATTGAGCATACAGACCTAAACACCATTAACCCTACCAGGGTCCAATAAAGATCTTCCCTGCAGGACATGATTGTTGCCAGAGGGGGGCAGTGTGGAGCGACAGGATGTGCCTCCAGCTGGGAGTTAATGGCCTCTCCTGGTCCACAGAGAATACATAGTGCTGCTCTGCTGTGATTCCACGTCAGTGTAACACATGAACCGCAAAGGAGAGTCCTGCTGTACAGGGTTTCAACCCCACTGCATCAGGGGCTGGAGTCCAGGTCTTCACACATGAGTAAAATCCTGACTGGCGCGGGCTGCTACTTTGCTTACACCAAAATGGGGCTATATGGCATGAACATTCACCACAGACAGAAGGTGTGTTATTGTATTGAGGAAGTGTGTGTGTGTGTGTGTGTGGGTCCTGAATGCGAGGGGCTCCCTCTCTCACCCTCTTTGGCCTTGCTGGAGGAGGTGGCGGTGGGGGAGGGAGACGGGGTTGTGCTGGTCTGGAGGGTCTCAGGGGACTGGGGGCCAGGCAGGACGGGGCCCAGATCCTTGGACTTGGAGTCCCTCTTCCTCAGCGTGGGGGGCCCAGTGGGGGTCAGGGCGGGTCTCTGGATGGGCGGGGGCTTGGCGGACGTGGTCTGGGGAGACGGGGGGCGCTGTTTGAGTCCCCCTGGGGAGGAGGGGCGGTTGCGGGGGCTATGCCTGTTAGGGAGGGGAGGGCGAAGAGAACCGACGTGAAAAAAACATGCTTTTCACTTTACTGATGTCCTTTGCTCTTTTCTAGACAATCAAACGGCAAGGTGATGTGAGTGTGTATTTGGGGTTGGTGGTGATGTGGGGGGCGTCTTACTTGGCTGCTGCAGGGGAGGGGGTTCTCTTGGGGGCGGGGAGGGGGGCAGGGGAAGGGGAGCGGTTGCGTCCCGGGGTGCTGGCAGGCGAAGCCGGGCGTTTGCCTCCCGGTGAGGTGAACCTCTTCTCCTTCTGTTAGAGAGAAAGGCGGGAAGAAAGAGAAAGAGAGTCGGTGTGAGCCCGAAAGGGAAAGGACCCGTTCATGACAACAGGAAATGCAACCTTGAAATGTAGGCTTACATAGAGGCTAGAACAGTCGCACTGATTCACCAACATCATGTGCTGCCGAGGATGAAACATGAGTGCCTGAAAGCCCACTTAGACCTGCAGTCCCTCAA
This sequence comes from Hypomesus nipponensis, assembly GCF_054491055.1. Classification (NCBI taxonomy): domain Eukaryota; kingdom Metazoa; phylum Chordata; class Actinopteri; order Osmeriformes; family Osmeridae; genus Hypomesus; species Hypomesus nipponensis. Next base: position 9,172,996 of record NC_140361.1, read on the forward strand.
CACAGAGCCCTGACACAGTAGGACTCCAATCAATACCATGGAGAGAGACCACAGACACTGGATCTGAGAGACAGACACCCCTGAGGTCTCCCTTTCCGGTCTCCATCAACAGCAAAGGTGGCCAGTGGAATAACCTGTCCAGCCCTGAAGGTCGTCATGCACGCCTGATTCTTAGTCATCAGTTTTTAATGCCCGCATGCTCACGGTCAGGCTGGCAAACAACATGCTGAGAGGTGTGGTCAGGTATTGCTTTGCTATTTGTTGAGCACAAAACGTGAAGTTTTGGCTCTTTTTAAGGGAATACGGCCTTCTCAACAGGCTTGAGAAGGTTCTGGAGTCCTCTTTCTTTGGAGTACTCTGGGAGAGAGGACCGGGAGTAATGGGGCTGGGAGAGGAGAGACTATTGGGAGCTCTGCCATCTCCCATCTATGTCACCTCAGAGTTCTCCATCCACGAACCCAGGGAGCGCACAACTAAGCAGTAGGAAAACATGCGCATGCATGACTTCTCTCTCTCTCACACATCAGTGTCTGAACGCATCATAAGAGCTGCCAGTCCTCCCTTGTTGACAGGGCTCTGGATTTCCTGTGTAGTTTCCATCACACACGCACGCACCACTTCCTGCCTCAGACCTGACAGGAGAGCTGGGCCAGCTAACCTCACCATCGTTTATCTTAGTATATTTGAGCTTTGGTTCAACAGTCCATGGAACATTGCAAATACCGCCCACAAATTTGCCTTCACATTTCACATTAAGAAGGCCACACACACACACACACACACCTCGAGGAGCGGCCTGGTCTGCTGCTTTGCATGGTCTGACAAAGTCGCTCCTCCTGTAACCACCAGGCTATTGTGAACCTCTTTGTCCAACGGCTGTGACAATGTGTTCCTTTATCCTCTCCCTGGAGACAGACAGCCTGAGATAGACAGACAGCCTGAGAGAGACAGACAGACAGCCTGAGAGAGACAGACAGACAGCCTGAGAGAGACAGACAGACAGCCTGAGAGAGACAGACAGACAGCCTGAGAGAGACAGACAACCTGAGAGAGACAGACAGCCTGAGAGAGACAGACAGCCTGAGAGAGACAGACAGACAGCCTGAGAGAGACAGACAGACAGCCTGAGAGAGACAGACAGCCTGAGAGAGACAGACAGACAGCCTGAGAGAGACAGACAGACAGCCTGAGAGAGACAGACAGACAGCCTGAGAGAGACAGACAGACAGCCTGAGAGAGACAGACAGACAGCCTGAGAGAGACAGACAGACAGCCTGAGAGAGACAGACAGACAGCCTGAGACAGACAGACAGACAGCCTGAGAGAGACAGACAGACAGCCTGAGAGAGACAGACAGACAGCCTGAGAGAGACAGACAGACAGCCTGAGAGAGACAGAGAGACAGCCTGAGAGAGACAGAGAGACAGCCTGAGAGAGACAGAGAGACAGCCTGAGAGAGACAGACAGACAGCCTGAGAGAGACAGACAGACAGCCTGAGAGAGACAGACAGACAGCCTGAGAGAGACAGACAGACAGCCTGAGACAGAGAGACAACCTGAGACAGACAGACAGCCTGAGACAGACAGACAGACAGCCTGAGAGAGACAGACAGACAGCCTGAGAGAGACAGACAGACAGCCTGAGAGAGACAGAGAGACAGCCTGAGAGAGACAGAGAGACAGCCTGAGAGAGACAGACAGACAGCCTGAGAGAGACAGACAGACAGCCTGAGACAGAGAGACAGCCTGAGACAGAGAGACAGCCTGAGACAGACAGACAGCCTGAGACAGACAGACAGCCTGAGAGAGACAGACAGCCTGAGAGAGACAGACAGCCTGAGAGAGACAGACAGCCTGAGAGAGACAGACAGCCTGAGGGCAGGGCGACCAGGCCAGGAGCCGGAGCCAGGCAGTACGCCCCGCTCAGGGCAGCACAGACCTCTCCCTCAGGCTGCACGTACAAACACTGAGGAGAGACACGCCTAGTCATGAGACGGAACAGCTCAATAGAAGGCCTGGCTTGGTCTGCAGTCACCTATTCTCCACAGTTCAGCCGTCGGTAGGAAATGGAGCGCAATGCCAACGCTAGCAGCTACAACCCGGACTGGCTACGCGGACTGGCGTGAAGCGCTCTCCTCCAGTCCTTGGAGGATTTGAGATAGGACATTCTCTATCATGGAGACCAAAGAACACAGGCAAGCTGCTTTGACAGGCAAATCTAACAGGATGTGTGCATATAAAACGATGTCATTTGCGGGCCGCCTTTATTTTTTCAAGGATGTATCGTTTAAGACTGGCAGAGATAAGCGTTATCGCCAGTAACTTCCATCCTTGTTCCCTTTTAGGGGAGAGAAAAAAAAAAAAGGAAGGCATGACACATCTACGTGATGTCGATGCGTGAACATTTCCCTAGCGCCCCTCAACGAGAAGCAGAGGCTTCACATGTATGAATAAACCACGCCGTCATCCGATGAAACCCAGGGCGTCAAGACACCACCAGCCACCGAGCCGTGGTAGACGGGACAAGCGTTCCATTCATGGCCACCGGAGCAACGGCTCAGCTGACTGTCTCTTCCACGCCCTCGTTCACCAAGAGGTCACTTGTGCTCCGGCTGTGGGGGAGGGGGGGGACTCACCAGGGAGGGGTCCAGGGGTCCGTCGGCCGAGACGGAGGTGGCCATGCCGCTCTTCTGCCGGTCGATGCTGCGGCTGCGCACGGGCCCGCGCGGCGGCGGGTGCATGGGGCTGGCCGAGGCTGAGCGAGGACACAGGTGACACACTGGTAAGGGACACAGTCATCGCGGGGCCGGGCGGCATAGCCAATGGGAGCAGGAGAAGCAGCCGAGTAGGGTGAGCGAAGCCGATGCGGGAAGAGAGAGAGAGAGAGAGAGAGAGATAGAGACAGAAAGACAGAGAGAGCAAAGGGGGAGTGGTTTTGGGAGGATGAAAAAAAACAAACACAAAACAACACGTTTGCGTATTAGATTTAGCACTGGTTGTGGCGCAGGCTTGTTGTGTGAGGGTGCTGTGGGTGGCGTAGGCGAGGGGCTGGAAAGGGGAAACACAGAGAGGGGGACAGGCCGAGGCTCCAGGGCTGACAACACTGAACACACCTGCCCTGAACACCAGCGACATACAACTGAGCATAGTCACACAGCAACACAGCACACCTCCCCACCACCACCACCACCACCAATATCCATGCAGGTCATACACACAAACATCCATAACATGCTCTGCACTACAGAGCACTACGCACACACCATGACATCACAATCACTCCATTAGCAACAATGAAAGCATACCAGAGAAGGCAACAGTCTTGCAGTGATCATTGAGTGTTAAAAGAAAACCAGGTCATCTCTAGCTTCGGAGTGTTCAAAAAATAAAGATTTGTTAGGTTGTAGGAACAGAGCTGAGCCTACTGCAGCAAAAATGGTTTATCTCTTGCTAGCTTGAACTCAGTCCAAAAACGAATCCCTTTGAATTTTTGTAGGCTAACAAGATACTACAGCTAAGCACCAGTCTCATAGCTTGACAGTGGTAAAACAGTTACACAAACAAGCTTAAAGGCCCAGTATTGCCCCCTGAAAGGTACTAATGGGCGCTTAAGTTCAATTGTGAGCTAGCCTAGCACTAGCCCTTTATAACCAGGCCGACGGCTGGGTCATGACTTCAGCTGTTGCTTGTGTTGCTGTGTCAGATTGAGGGGATTACCCGTGCTAATCCCCGAGCCTGAGGATCTCTCCGGGGCTGACCACATCAGACACGTCATTTACACTGACCGCTTAGCAAGGGGCTGGGAAACCAGCCTGCTAGAGCAAGGGCTGAGGCATGCTGTTCCTGCGTCTAGTCCCCTCAGGGGCGCTCCAGAGCTAACCCGCCAATAGCTCTCAATGGGTGGCCAATGTAGAGCAGCAAAGCTTTTTGATGAACACTAGGTTACATGTCTTAAATCTGGTGGGAGGACAAACCCAACAGGCTGGTTATGAAGTAAATTGACAGCGACCATTAAAGTTAAGGAGGTCAATGGGTCCATACAGCTAATAGAAAAGCCACAGGGCAAGCTGGCAGTTCAAATATCCAATGGGTTGGTTCAGCCAAGGCAATTCATCTATATCACTCTGTTTCACATCCATCAATATTGTAATACAGCCATCTAGGGGAAGCGGTAAGAGTTGAGTGAAACCAGAAGATTCAGAAGAGAAAATATTCAGCCATATTCTGTGTTATAACCAAGGGACATGATGTAGCGCTCAAACAGGTCCCCAACTCCCAGCGCTCATTAGTAAAACACACACAAACCACAACATTCTCGTTGTCACGCAACCCACAGGTAAGCGGCTTAGAACAAAGCTCCCAGCATGGACCTTGAGATTCCTCAGACACACTGCGGCTCCCTGGCTCCCATAAAAGCCTTCTCTCTCTCTCTCTCTCTCTCTCTCTCTCTCTGCACACAAAAGCCAATTGTGTGTGAAAACCCCCCCATGTGAACAAGGGCCCTGACCATGTCTTTGTGCGTCTGCAGAAAGCTGTGATGCGACTTTACTTTTGAACGTCAAGCATGACTATACACGTACCAGCTAGGCCCATAAGTAACTAATGGAGAAGCAATCAGCAAGCAGGGGCCCCAAAACAAACAGCAGCACCTAATCTAAAGCCACCACTGCTCTGTACACACACCCACCAACAACAACCAAGCCACTGGTTTACGTTTTAGATTCGCTGGTGACATTATCAGGGAGGGGGGGGACAAGGTGTGGAAACATTAGCTTGCTAGTGATATTTGACAGACGACTGATGGGGCGGGGGCAAGGGCGGGGGGGCGGGGGTGTGGAGGTCTCTGTGCCTTGCAGCATCCTCCCTCTCTACAGGGGGTCGGTCTTCTCCCCTGGGGATGGGGGCGGGGGGTTACCTGGGGCGTCTGCTCCTTCGGCCGACAGGGCGGCGGCACTCTTGCTCCTAGCTAGTGAGGCCTGGGTGGGGGTGAGCAGGCGACTGAGGACCCCTCCGTCCATGGGGCTGACCAGGGGCCTGCGAGCTACATGGCCGGAACGAGCCCAACCCCGCAAAAATGTGGAAACGTGAAAGAAGAAGGAGGAGGTCAGGGGGGAGGGGATAAACACAAAGAAGGGGTGGGAGGATTGGAAGGGTCACTATGCGATTTCAACCAGCAGGAGAGAATCAACATAAGAACCGTGGCCAAGTCTCAATAGTCTTCAATGGCTTCCGACCCTGTCTATTGGTCTGTCAGTAATAATCAAGGAAAACAGGAAGGGAGCTATGGAGGAGTATTGAGACTCAAACCAGGAGTGATTGTACAGCAACTGAAGAACAATTGAAGTGAGGAACAATGAGGTCAAATTAAAAGGGTCTCCCTGTTGCAGATGGGGAGCTGGAGGGGTAAAAAGGACCATTAGTGAGCTCAACAGAGAGAGCGAGATAGAGTGAGAGACAGGTAGAGAGAGGGGGGCGGTGTTATGGAGTAAATTAGGTAGGGAGAGAGGCGTGGGGCTGAGGACTAAAACGTACAAGAGTGATCATGACCAAGCAACTCTTGTTTCTGCTGCTCAGATTCTGTCCGTGTTTCAGACAGAAGATTCCACATTGTGAAATACTTTCTGGTGCTCGTAACTTTTTCTTTAATTGTTTAAAGTAAATCATTCAGTTTGCGTAAGTGACATCTACTTCTTGGCATGGGGAGACCATGAATTTGACAGCAGAAACAAACAGCTCTCGCTTTCATGAAATGAAGAAACAGCAGTGGCCCTTAAGGGTTTTGATCCCAGTTCCAGGAGATAAATCAAAACAGAAGGTGGGAGACGCAGTAGAGGAGTCCTCCAGGCGATGTCCATTTTTGGCACTGAGTATGGGCTATGAGTTGCGTTCTCTCTCTTCCTTCAGGGACTCTGACAGAGGGGACATCTGTTGCAGACAGACTTGTTTGTTAGCTGTTAAGTGGCAGGGGCCCTTGTGTGTGGGAGGCTGTAGCCAGGCCCACAGTAACACTGCTGACTACTGCTCCAGGCTAGTTGAGGGCCTGGGCCAGGGGTATGGAATCTAGTGAGCAGGGGGGCCGGGAGAGTGAGCGGGCCTGGAGCTGCATTATTGGGGAATGGACAGGTTGAACTTGTTACGGTGGATTATCAACTCCATATTGGGACTTTAAGAGTGAGTGTCGAAGGCACAAGTATAGGACTGAATTACTGTACAGTTAAGGTCACAAAACAGCAACAAGGAAACATTTGCCCTGTGAATGAGACCTGTGAAATGCAGACACTCCTTAGCTATCCTTCTATATGTCATAAGAGCACACACACACACACACACACACACAGTTGAACAGACACAGGCACGGTTAACAGACAGAGGAGCAGTTAGCAGCACATTGGCCTGTTTCCCCAGTGAGAGCTCAGAGGCCGTGGGTGGTGTTGGGGCAGAATTACAGAAGAGCTGGCACAGACACACACCAGCACGGGCACCAGACCTACGTGCCAAATCCACGTCATCTGGGAGGGGGAAAACAACAAACACATTGTGACAAACAAACAAACAAAACGTTGTGTTAGCGCTCACAAAAGGAGCCATTCCTGCTGTGCGGCTCAGAGTCCAATATAAAAAATGGAAAGCACAAAAGGTTAAGAAAAGATTAGCTGAAAGCGAGACATTGTGAGCACAACACAGGAGAGATCTGTAAGAGGGAGACAAAGGAGAGACAGGCTGCCGGCCCTGTACAGAGCCAGGTAGAACAGAGGGCTGCCGGCCCTGCACAGAGCCAGGTAGAACAGAGGGCTGCCGGCCCTGCACAGAGCCAGGTAGAACAGAGGGCTGCCGGCCCTGCACAGAGCCAGGTAGAACAGAGGGCTGCCGGCCCTGCACAGAGCCAGGTAGAACAGAGGGCTGCCGGCCCTGCACAGAGCCAGGTAGAACACAGGGCTGCCGGCCCTGCACAGAGCCAGGTAGAACAGAGGGCTGCCGGCCCTGTACAGAGCCAGGTAGAACAGAGGGGCCGGGAGTCAGTTAGTGGAGCAGGAGATGGTCCAGGGCAGAGCACGGCTGGTTGGCTGGAGACGAGGGCGAGTGTGGAAAGAGAGAGAGAGAGAGAGACACACACACTGAGGAAAGGACAGGCACTTCACAGCATCCTGCCACAACCTCGTCCAAAAGAGGCAAACCGCCGTTAGTGGTCTGAAACGCTGCAGAGTGTGCGGGTGAGTGAGCAGAGGACAACGAGGAGGCGTGCTTGTTATGGACACAAGGGAGCCGGGCGATGCAAGGGGGATGAGACTGTAAACCACTGGTCATGCTAGCCACCTTGCTCGTCCAATGACCCTTTCTCGAGCTTGGCAGGGGGCAGGGTTTTGCCCCTGCCATCTCGTGTGAGGGAGGAGCTTCTCTTCTTCACGGACGGGCCTACGGACAGGAAGACGCACATGGTGGGGTTACAGCCAATCACGGACAGCGAGGGGCGGAGAGGGAGGAAGTCCCTCCCACCATCCCCCATCCTCAGCATCCTATACATCACATGGATTTCATTTAGACGGTTGATTGTGTTATTCAGTTACAAGTCAACGGGCTGAGACTTAAGAGGCCTGACGTCCATGTTGACAGGGTGTGTCGAAAGGACATTTTGATCCCCATGTGCAGAGGGACCAGGGGAACAGGTCTGTCTCTAATCTGATCACTGATCCCCAGCTGGATAGCTGCAACAGTAGCCTGCAGTACAGCATGTTGATGTCCAGTAGGAGCTGCACTGTGGCGCACTGCTAACAGTCAGTCTGCTGATCGAGACGGAATGAGCTTCACTCAACGACTGTTCTGACTACACCCAGTACAGGAGACTTGGCTGCACAGCTCAGTGAGTGGGTTCATTCCCCTCCAAACTCCACAGGCCCACAGTGTAGACCTGGGGTCAGATGCAAGACACGTGGGAGCTCGCAGGGTGTTGGTGGGGGTGTGTTGGGGTAGTACGTGGGGGGTCTTAGGCACCTGTCTGTTCCACCTGAGGTTTTTTGCTGGCTTCCTTAGTTGGCTGAGAGGCAGTGCCGTTGTTAGGCAACCGGTTCAAAGACGAACTCCTCCGCTTAACACCTGGGAGACAATGAGACACCCAGGGTGAAGATGTGACGCAGCAGTTTTTATATCCATTGAGCGCACACCCACCCTGTCACTGTCACTGTCACTGTCACTGTCACTGACACTCTCTCTCTCTCTCTCTCTCTCTCTCTCTCTCTCTCTCTCTCTCTCTCTCTCTCTCTCTCTCTCTCTCTCTCTCTCTCTCTCTCTCTCTCTCTCTCTCTCTCTCTCTCTCTCTCTCTCTCTCTCTCTCTCTCTCTCTCTCTCTCTCTCTCTCTCTCTCTCTCTCTCTCTCTCTCTCTCTCTCTCTCTCTCTCTCTCTCTCTCTCTCTCTCTCTCTCTCTCTCTCTCTCTCTCTCTCTCTCTCTCTCTCTCTCTCTCTCTCTCTCTCTCTCTCTCCATTGCTGTGGTCTGTCTTGCATTGGCCATATCACTAGTCCAGGGAAAGGACTGGATTCTAGCTGGGGGATGCTTATCACAGTGACCTACAAACCCACACTGTGCCCTGCCTGATTTCAGAGTGGGTTCATGACCCTCGTGAGGGAGGAAACGGGCCAGGGGAACTGAGCTCCAAGACGGACGGCGTTACAGACAAATCAGCCATGTCAGAGAGGAGGGAAAACATTAGGAGGCCTCTTGGCCTCGGTGGAGGAAAAGGAAACTGTGGAGAGATGTGATTTCACTGGTTATAATAAGGACCGCTTTCGGCCGGGTCTAAAACAGCAATTCCTGTGAATCAAAGCAGGCCGAATTGCATTGGAAAAATACGAGTGCTGGATACAGTACAAGGACAACTGAAGATGTAGAGGAAGAAAGGAGTACGGCTGGATCAGGAGGTAGAATAGATCAGTAAGCAGACACCCTCATTGCCTCATGATTCAGCTACAATTTCCTGTAAAGTTGATATAAAACAGAGAATACAAAAGAAGGATGCAATGGAATCAGGGTTTCATGCCGCTTTATCATTGGCTGGGACCCGAGACAGCAATTCAGGCAATTGGTTTACCAGTCTCTTAATGCTCCAATGAGAGCGAGGAGGCCCGCTGTTCCTGCATACAGGAGGGGGGGGAGAGGAGTCAGAGTTCACAGTGACAAGGGGCGGAGGGAGGGGAGCACGGAGGGACGGGGGAGGGAGGGAGGGAGGGGGGACACTTACTTTTGTCGGGAGAGTTGATTAGGGTTGCGGAGGAGGAGGAGAGGCGTTTGCTGATGCCAGCCTCGGACGGCTGTTTCAGGTTCATGGTGGACGTTGAGCGCTTATCCACTAGGGAGGAGGACGACACACAGGGGAGCAGGGGTTTACACAGGAGCCTGACCAATGGGAGAGGAGTTTGAGAAAGGAGGAGGGAGGACAGGGCTCTGCAGGGTCCTACTGTCCTACCACCAACATTCACTAATTTAGTCTACTTAAGGGGTTTATAAAACTAGAGACTAAAAAAAGCCAAACCTTTCTAATTCCAATGTGCTTCTATGGTGCATTTATTAGTCATTGTCTCACATTCCAAAATGTGAGCCAAAATTCATTTTGAACTTGTCAGGTGCCAAACCAAAGCCATTCAGTTTTTAGGCACAGCAGTTAGTAAGAAGAGCTGTACTCCCTGTGGAATGCACAAGACATGACCCATTCAAGACACACCAAAGATCAAGTGAGCATAAACAACACTGGTCACCGCATGCTGCAAACAGTAAATAATAAATAGTGGTGCGCTCTGACACCTCTCGGTGCCTTCTGGGTTCAGACGCCATGTGACTGCCCTAACACAGAAGTGTATGACAATGAACAAGTGAGTGAGACAAAGACAGACAGAGAGCAGGACAGAGAGCAAGGCCACAGTCCGTGGGTTTATCCATCCCGTGAGTCCCAAGGTTCATGGGGGGGGAGACAGAGTTCCTAGACCCAGGAGCAAGTTAGTGAGGCAGTGGGAGTTAGACAGGCCGGAGGCTAGCTAGGTTACAGTGCCAGTGCCAGTCTGTGCCGTGCTGCTACAGGGGGGGATGAAGAAGGGCCAGCACCTTGTCGGGTCCTGGGGGGCTTTTCTGGAGACGCTGGGGAGATAACTATAGCTACCGGTGAGGATGCACCTCCGTCGGAGTCTCCTGTGGGGGGGAAGAGAGCTCTCAGGACGACTCTCCCTCTCATCCATCCAGAGATACACAGCAAGGCTAACACATGGCTGACGGCTAGCATCACCATCCACGACACGGTGCAGACAGTACTATGAATAACAGCTCATTCCACTCTTCTAGCTGAGTCACAGCAAGGCAAAGCAGTTTAACACATTCATGTTAGCATGTCGCATCAATTCTGTGGATGCCTTATCGACAGGGAGGCCCCGCCGACAGCGTTCAGACACATTGATCAAGCGTACAGGAGGCCCAGAGAGGCTGCCTGGAACTCGGACCGCAGGTCAGGATTCGCAGCCACAGAGGAAGCAGGTTTTACAGACCTGCGTCACGGTTCGTCTCTCCTGCTAACGCATCACGAGGAGAGGGGGCTGCGCCGTCTGATCTGAGCAGCAAGTGCATGGAGAGATGGAGAGATGGAGAGAGAGAGAGGGGAAGAGACAGAGAGGACTGCTTACCGGGTCGGCCGTCGACGTCTGTGGACAGTCCTCCCCAGGACCACCTTTTCTGCCTCTGCTCCACTCGCTGGCTCCGCTCCAGGGTGCGCCGCATCACCGCCTCGTAGTGCTCCTGCAGCAGACGGGGATGGGAGGGAGGGAGGACAGGGAGGGAGGGGGGGGGAGGGAGGGAGGGAGGGATGAGGGGGAGAAAAGAATGCAAAGTCATTCACACTACAGCAATATTATTTCTAGTACCAAATTGAGGTGGTCAGAATGCTCATGCTCAGAGTGCTCATGCTGTAGGACGAAATGTCTCCACATCACAAGTGTCATATCGTTGGAGGTTTACTGCAAGCGTGTCATTCCAGTGTCATTGCTCAACAATGAAAGTCCGGAAACGAAGACATTGAATTTGGGAGATGAAGTTGATTCTGAGATATAAACAATAACCCATCTGAGCAGGGTGAGAGAGACACAATTGTATTGGAGCTCCTGTGTGCTGGTCCTGCTGCTCCGCACCTTCTCCTCCTCCTGTTTGTGCCTTCTCTTCTCCTCCACGGCCGAGCGCCTCTGCTCCTCCTTCCTGCGCTGCTCCTCCAGCTTCCTGTGACGCTCCTCCATCTGGCGCTCCACCTGCAGCTTGGCCTTCCGCTCACGCTCCAGGATCTGGGACTCACGCGCAGCTGTGTGTGTGTGTGTGTGTGTGTGTGTGTGGAGAAACAGACAAGGGTCAAATACATTGGTCTGATTACTCTGTGTGTGTGTGTCCATGTGTGTGTGTGTGTCCATGTGTGTGTGTGTGTGTGTGTCCAGTCCCCTCTCCTCTCAGGTCAACCATTGACCCATGTCAAATTAAACTTTTCTGGTTTCCTTTTTTGCTTGGACAGGGTAGTCCACTTGCACGTAACAGACCCAAAATAACTTAGGGTTAGGGTTCTGGTCTGTTGATAATACCTTTTCTATAGCACTATGACCTCTACCTAAAGAATGGCAGATGTTGACCCTTCAGACGCTGCCTCCCTCTCTTACCTTGCTGTTTATCTGCCTCCTCCCGCCTCTCTTTGGCAACTCTCAGTCTGTCGTCGATCCTGAGTGCAGCGCCGTCGATGACTGCAGACCAACGAGAGAGAGACAGTGCTGTTACACACGTTGTGTGTCCGTACACACGGCCCTCTGCACACACACATACACACACACACACACACAAGTGGACTGGCGAGCCTCACAATGGCCTGCAGTGTCATTCAGGGACAGCGTTAATCACCTGGGAAGCAGCTGTGTTCATGTGTGACTCATATTAAGGAGCTTTGCTGACCACTGCTAGTGTAACAAGATGATGACAACTCGGGCTATAAAACAGGGTGACAATGCTGAGAGGTGTGAGTGACCCATTAGGGGATTATAACAGCATTTAGCTCCATTCTTATGAACCCACTTTCATCATTACATAAAGCAGTCAGGTGAGTGAGTGTGTTTACCTGGCCTGGGCCCCTGAGTCTTAGCTGTTGTGTTGGTGGTGTTTGCAGCAGGTCCTGGGCTGTTCCCTGATAGGCTACGCCGCTCCTCTGCCTGCGCCTGCGCAGCTGCAGCTGTTTATACACACACACACACACACACACACACTGTTTAATATAGCAAGGGCAAGGATTTCAATCATCTCAAACAGACTGCTCTAGGCGCTTAGAGCTGATGGAGGTCTGGAGCTGGTGGAGAAGGCGTCTTGTTTGTCCTCCATAGGAATGCATGTTCTAGGCAGATCCAGAGGATTTGAAAGCTTAAGAACAATTCAGCCATTCAGCCTCCAAGCATTCTGCCCCTCCTCCCCAACACTGAATGCGTTGGCTAGCCGTGCATTGCACACAGTGCCGTGTGGCCCACAGGACGTGACAGTGGGCCTGCAGTGGAGTCAGGCACCAAACCCAGTCACCCACTCTACCCACAAACTACTACACTACACACCAAGGAGATGAGCTATGCAGAGGAGACACGATGAAGGCACCACCTTGCATAGTCAAATGTGGGCATGCGTGGGAGTTGGCTAATTTGGCAAGCGCAGCCAAAAGGAAGGCGTGAGAGCGGGTCAAGGGGGGGGTCCAAGTGAGAGAGGAAGGAAGTGAAAAGGATGTGAACAAAAGCTCACTGATCTCTTGTAGCGTGCCACTTTCATGGTGCCCTTTGTGTGTGTGTGTGTGTGTGTGTGTGTGTGTGTGTGTGTGTGTGTGTGTGTAGGAGTGGCTGACAGGGTGGCATAGAGGTCATCATGTGATACAGCACGGTCTGCTGATCAAAAAGGGACGAAACAACAAACAAGGGCAAAACAACTTCCTCTCCTTCCCTCCTGCTGTCCTTCACCCTCAAAGATGCAAAGAAGAGCAAAGGACCTGCTCAGACCTCCTTCTTGACGACTTGAGCCTGTGTAGATCCTGTTGATAAGAGGACACAAAGCCCACCAGGCCCCTGGGAGGATCAGGTATTCACCAGGACTACACGGTCAAAGCATGGAGCCTATTGTGTGTCAGTGTCACCCCTAGAGTCATAATTAGACTCTAGGGAACACTTTGCGCTTTGGGCTATGAGACTAGTGAGCACACAAACCCCCACCCCCCAGCAGGCGGGTCATCTCACAATCCAGACAGAGCCACGAGGCCTACTTCCCACAGCATCTTTACCTCACCCTGTCCACGAGTGTTCAGGCAGAGAGTCAAGTCAACACCCTAGTCATCCTATGTGGGCTCGCCTGGTACAGCCAGCACCCTAACTGCACACTTCACAGCAGCCTGCAAGGCTCTGGAACTAAGGAAGGTTGCTTGGAAACACAGTGTATACGCTGCAGAAAAGATACAAGGGGAAAACACAATAAAAATAAATAATTATAGAAGGTGGAAAAAATAACAAAAAACTAGCGGAAATGACCACCATAAAACTAAGAGAGAGGTTATCAGTGAATGTGAGGAAACATAAATAGGGTACTAAAAGGGGCTTTGGCCTACGATTTTAAAAGCTCAGTAGCATTAGCCTATATATGTGTGGTGAGAAGCAAACTAAACTGAAGGCAGAACAATAGACCTCAGGATTCAATAGTCCCAAACTGACTAACATCCTGTGTGTCTAGATTGTAGTGATGGCAGGTCTTGAGGCTGCCGTCCTTGCCAGGCCAGCAGCAGTAACAAAGCCTCTTGACACACAAACAAACAAGAGAGCATCAATATCTGTCAAACAAAGCAACCGTGGCATCAATGCAGTCAGGTCAAAGATTAGAGGCTGGGTCAAAGTCTGCTGGCTCCCTAATCCCATAGGAAGCCTAGCATTCGTTTGCTTTTCCTCTCACGCTCCAGCGGCTATGGAGCCCAGGTTAAGGGTGTTAGTTTACTGGGAGGATAATGACCTTTTGATTGGGGCAGGGGTGACTTGCTAGCTGTTGGAGAGCTTCAAATACTGATCAATTATCTGAACAACAACCCTAATCATCTACGGCCTTTGGACAGTGGAGGGCAGTGAGGAAGGATACGGGGGTGAAGACAGTTGTGGCAAGTCTCATGAGCTACTTAATATAGATACTCATTGGCCCTTGAGGGGAAAATACAGGAGAATAACAACACAAGGTGCTGAGAAAAACAGATAAACAACTAAGTCCCTCAACAGAGGAGATGGGGGAGATGTGAATGGGGCAAATACATAAATCTTAATAATAAAGTGAATTGTGTGTAAAACCAATCAAGATGTATCTGGTGTCCTTGGCTCTACCAGAGTAGCTTGGTTGCATGGCAACTGTTGCTGAGGGATGCATAAAACGGCTCGAGAGACAGATAATAGGTGTATCTATATCTCAGGGTCGAAGGCTCACAATGCATCAGAGTAAACACTGAGCGATACCCTCAAGAGGGCTGCTACTTTAACAGCTTAGTTAGGAAGGTCCCACGTACTGTGATGTGGCCAGGCTAGTTTAACTACTCAAGCCTACAGAACTACCTCTTATAAGTGGAACAGGCAGAGTTCATTGGCCCAGCCAGTCCAGGCGCAGGAATGGAGAGCAGACAGGAAATTGGAGAGGCGGGGGAAAGGGCTGAGTAGGTAAAATGAGTGCAGCCAAGTTAGAGTTTCTCTCTCTAGGGCAGCCCAACAATTTAGCCCTAAATCTCAGACACGTTCTTGGCCCTGATCTAAGCTTCAGCCATGCTTTGGAAAACAGCCTGACCAGTCGGAACAGAAAAGGCGTGCTAAAAGGACTGTACTAGTCGGTTTAGCTCAGCTCCACAGAGCAGGTTGGCCTCTACTTACCGAAACATCATCATAACATAAGACATTCACATTCAGCAGGAACTCATGGAGCTTAGTATATGAGCCGAGTGAGGCTCCTGTGTGATGTGGACATGAAGCCCCAGCAGGTGCACAGTGACACCTGGACAGAGACTAGCAACCATGGGGCGGGAGGGACACCTAGCCACTAGCATCTCCCTCACTATGGAGATTTGCATTGATAAGCATACATTCGAGCTGAATGGGCTGGAGCCTGACGCAACACAAAGCCAGGATGAGAGTGGCAGTGGTGCTGGTGTGTGCTTAGCTACACCCCAGACAGCGTACTGACAACAGTCAGGATGGGGCCTTGCTCAGCAGCAGAGCCAAAGCCCATTAACCACTCCCCTCAAGAGTCAATTTTCCTCATGCAAAACACTGTTGCTAGATTTTTAAGCCCATCATCGCCAGCAAATGCACCATAGTTTCACTCAAATTGTAAAGGGTTTTCCTCAGATCAGCCATATCACTCGCCAATTCATGAATTCTTGGTAGCATTATGCTATAAGGCTTTGACATCTGCCAAAGCTTCGACAGCACATGTCCCCATCCTCACTTACGAGAGCAGTCAGACAGAGTTTACTGATTAGTTAAGATGTCCACAGGCAGTTATGTGGAGGCACCGATACCCCTCTCTCATCAGGGGGTTGCTGATGAACAGGCACACACATATACACAACATGAAAACACATGCACACAGACACACACATTACACGGCTGGGGGGCGCAGGACTCCATAAACAGGAAACAGACCAGCCAGCACTAACTTCTCTTTCGAACCCAACCAGACATGTCGGGAACTGCTCACACACAACAGTATCAATAGACATTTTTTTGTTAACCACAAAAAGATGCCATTTCAAGCAAGGATCAAGGGGGAGCTGTGTAGGCACAGCCAATCTGAACACCAAGCATTTGTGCTATTCTTCTCATGATCAGGAATACAGGCATTCACAAGAATTCAGATGACATGCTAATTTCCAGCATTGCGTCCAAAGGACAGACAGGCGACGATTCCAACCAACCCATAGACAAAGCACAAAAGACCACACACACTCACATTGCAATAGTCCTCTATCACAGCCAGACACCCACTCTGAGACACTCTCTCCCACAGACACAACTGAACCAAGAGTTAGTTCAGTGGGTCACTGAGGGGCTGTGCCCTCCCTCCCTCCCTCTCTCTGTCCTGACAACAGAAATGGTCTGGTTATAGGCCTATTAGCCGGGTGCTACTTGCCTGGCAGGAAATGTAGTGCTGCAGATGTCTTGACTGTATCGTGTTCACACTGCTTAATAATGCAGGTCTTCAGAGTGTATGTGACACACACACACACACGACAGGGATTACAGGGGACACATTCACGCAAAGGTAAGCTTGGGCTATTTCCAGAGCCACAGGGATGATGACACGCTGACAACAGAAGGCAATGCTTCATACTCAGCAGCTAATGCCAATGTGCTGACCATGGCTTAGGGTCAGTTAAGGTTCACATCATGGCTCTCCGACGCCCACTGGTAGACACACAGGTATACCATTGACCAGGTTGTATCAGCATCAGTCGAATGTGAGATGGAGACAGTGATATTCAAATGAAGCTGGCTAGATTTGCTACTCAAATATCTGCTGTAAAACAAGGTGGGGAGAAGCCTTTGCATGAGTGGGCATATCACATAATTATGTAAGATTATCTTTAACTCCATTTCATGAATCACAGACCCAGCTAGGCCTATACCTTTCCTGGCTCTTCATCTGGTGATAAATTGAACTGTTACTAATGCTTTTCCATTATGGAGAGATATGTCATGACCTTTGAACTCTGTAGACAGGGATAACTCATACTATGAAAGGGAAGAGGGCAGGACTGGACATTTGAGGAGAAACAACTCTTAGGTGGCCAGCAAAACCAAAACAAAAAAAAAACAGGAAGATCAATTTCTTCCTTTGGTTAACTTAGACCAATTTTGAAATAGTTGTCATACTTGTGATTCTGCTGCAGCTGAGGCACAGCCAGGGTTTCAATAGCAATACAGCAAGAACAAGACGGCGTCTAATCTGTCCTCATGATGACAGGGTACACACACTCCTGGCTTACGTTCTTGTGGAGATAACCATACATGTGGGTGTTTGTCCCTCAGAATAGATTCCAGACATTATTCTGTTAGCCTTCAAATCCAGGGTATGACGGCTGAAGACACCTCCTAAACAGCCATCCCAGTTTGATGGTCATTTAAAATAAGAGTGAAATGGAAAATTGCAGGAAAACCCCAAAACTAAGAGTAGTAACATTATGGACTACTTTCAGGATAAAAAATGTAGGCCTACACCCAAGTTGGGTATGTTGAGGGAAAAACACAAACACTCAAATCTTCGCCTAATCTACCAGCTTGAGTCACAACAAACCCGCCATTCAGACCTACTGATGCAGACACACAGTAAACGATCTGTGCCTTTGGCATCAACTCAGGAAGAGGTTGGTTGAAGACGGTGAAGAAATGGAGGAATTCAAAGGAATTATGCCGTTTCTAGAGTCCTAAAGGCTACAGTACAAAATGTTGTATTTACAAGCCAATGATTTTGGCTTAGTTATTTATTTTTTTATTTTTCTTCAATGAAGGGAATCAACCAACAGAGTCCAGACATAAATATTGCCTTATCACTGTCTGTACCCAAGACAACTCATGAAATATTATTGGGCAACTTTATCATTACATCAAAACAGCAGAACTGCTTAGTACTGAGTGTGCAAGTTCTGTGTCAGGACCAGCATCTCAGTGCAAAATCAGATCATATTTGTTCTAGTTAGCCTAGACACATGGGGCGGCAGTGCCACCTGTCAACACAATTCTAAGCGATACTGTGGAGGCTACACCAGTTATAATCTAGATGTTCTCTCTGATTTATTGATTTGTAACTGCTCTGTCAATCGAAAGATTTACACTTATTAACATGCATTGTCCATCTATATTATAACAACAGAAATAAATCACTTAACTTAACAAATCAACAACAAACAATCAGTATAGCCTCATGTAGCTTTGCTGACTGTGACGAAGAGGCTAAATTTCGATCAACTAAGGGTGACATGAGTTAACACAATGTCAGTGTCGCTGTCATTAGCTTAGCTAGCTAGCCTAATAGCGTAGCGTAAAGTTGCTATGGCGCGCCATGGTAACACAACTCTCAACCGCCGGTCAAAAAAGTAATTTACTTAATATAACAATATTATACTTGAATGAAACTGTAAACTCTCCGCAAGTCTCAACAGCAAACAGACCCTGAAATGACCAAGCGATCATTTCGAAGAATCAGACACGAACAAACGATATCAATCAACGTTAAGCTAGCTAGCTAGTAGGCTAGTAGCAACTGTAAGCTAGCCGGCTGGGGGATACAAGTTGGACACATCCACCCCTATTGTCAGCGGGTTATTCTAGCTAAGGCTGCTTAGCTAACTAGCTAACATTCACAGTACAAGTAGGGTAACGTTCCCGAGTAACTTAGAACATATGCAAGAAAGAATATAACAAAGCTATTAACAAATTGTGCATTTATTAACAGTTTGGGTAAATATGTTTCTTACCCATTTGGGCTCGCAACCCTTTGAGAGACGTTGCACCCTCCGCCATTTCTATGAAGTTTTCCTTCTCTGTTTTTTTTTTTTTTTGACTCAATGAGAGGCGCGCAACACACGGATACGTGGACATTCAAGTAAAAGGAGGGAGAGCACATTGATAGGCAACAGCGTCACCTATTGTGAGATCTATAATTTGAGAGGATATGCTTGCCATTTATGATTTGAAGAACTGTCATGATCATTTGGAGTTTGTCATTTAACGGAGATTACCAAGCACCAGTTAACACAAATGTTTATTCATATGATTTAAACACATCCGGTTATAGGCCAAGGCTAACATAGGCCCACAATTCCTAGATGAAAACAACAGAGATTTGTATAGGCTAAACCTACATTTGCATGCTTGTCATTATTGATACTGTAGTAAAAAAAAAAAAAAAAATCCCGGTTCTATACAAGATTCTAAAAATTGAGTTTCAGTCAGTATACATTTTGGATAGTACATTCAGCCTATTTCGACCTCAACCCTGATAGCTTTACCTTCTACCCATTAGTCTGATGCATTGGTCTACATCATGAACACTTACCTTGTGGAGTGTGTGTTGGGACTCTGATGGCAAACAGAAGCGAAGCCCTATTCTATTCCAGATCTATCTAATCCCTCCCCAAAAGTAAACAGCACATTTTCCCAGCGCCGTGTTCTTTCTATATCCATCCAACACTAGTGTCACTGTCTCTCCCTCTCTCACATGCCTTAGCCAGCGGGCATCTCATTCAAAATACACAGTAAACAGGGAGAAACAGCACACTCTGGGTTCAGTCAGTTACACTTCCCTCAATAACACTGTGGAGTCCTGCAACATGTCACACTGCCATTAACAGTCCAGTGCTACTGAACAAATAATACCCAAAGTTCCAGAGAGGACTCAGGGTCGTGCTTTAGTATATTTGCTGTATCAATCATAGCTTGCTTGACTTTCTTTTATATTTCAATGTGCTTCATGGTGACGTGGCTGTCTGTTTCTTAATCCTGTGATGCCGATACGTAAAAGAACATAGGGTGTATCTAGGTCACAGAACACTGCTAACAAATAGACTATTCACATTGTCCACAGACAAATGATAGCACTGTGATGCAGTACAAGGGAAGCAGTTTCATGTAACAAAATAAATGGATCAAGCAATGACTTGAAATAATAGGCCTTCAGTGGTTCTAACCCAATGGTCCATTTTATGGGAAGTATTCCATTCTGATCACATTAAAAAAGTTCCTCATCTTTCTTTATGTTTTAGTAAAGTGTCCATTAAGGCAGTGAGCACATTACAAACCAAGAAGAACAATGATTTATCTTATAGGTCAGTGTCTTGACAACATCCCTAAGTTGCCTCCATACATTTAGCGACGAGAGCACGGTGAATCCTTGAAACAATGTCGGGATGGGGCATGAGGGCAGCCGCTTGGGCCAGTTGCGGCAACAGTGTGTAGGTGGATGTACGGAGATACTGGAAGAGATCCTGGAAGCTATGGAGGTGGGTGAGGATTTCAGAGGGAACCCCCAGAGAGCAACCCAACCTCCTCAGCCCACTGCCCCAACCCCCTGGGCCCAAGAGCAGAGACACATCTTGGACTGTGTCGTAGTCCAAACTCTCCAGACTCTGACCTTTTGACAACAAAACACAAAAAAGCAGTGGGTGGATAACATTAGTTTTAGCAACAGACACCTTTTGGTTACTACCATAATGGAAATGCAGAAGGATGTACAGGTACAATTAGAACTTGAAAGTAATGAAGCACAAAAATGTGACCACACTGGAGTGATAGATGGTGATAGTGATAACCTAAACTTTTCTAGTTAGTGGTCACAATCTGGGGAAGAAGGGATTACTGACCATCTTGAATGTTCAAGAATTTTCACTTCTGATTCTTCTCCTCTCTAGTTGCAAGGTAACTTACCTTGAGCCACAGAGCATATTTTCATCAGTTGCTGTTCCATCTAATAATCATATTAAAAGTCAGTCAGTCACTGGAAGTGGTGTATTTTCCTCATCACCCCAATACAATATTGTACTACACCTAGTGAATATGATATGCAAACCTCTTCTAACATGTGATAGTAGCTTCTGTGTCCCTCCCAAGGCCTATCTTCTTCATGCTGATTGGAGAGCTTGACATTGGCGGTCACACTAATAACAATAGAGGTTGGATGCACCTCTTTCTCATTGCTCAATGAGCCCAGGCCTCTGGAGTGGTGGAGAGAGATTTTTATTCATCAAGAAAACGTAACAAAGATTTATCTGAAGTTAATCCAAATGTCAAATTCTAGTTTTATCAACAAGGACAGGAACACTCTAGGAACCTGTGGGGATCTTCAGCTGGGAGGGATGTCTGTGTGGAAGAACCTGGTGAACTCTCTCCTGTCTCTACGGGGTCAGGGAGGAGTGAGCACTGTGGAGAGTCTGAGTCTGCTCCAGAGAACAGGCCTTCAGATTTTGGCACCTGTTCTAAACACAAACACAGAGGGAACATCCATGTTCCATTTTTACTTTACATAAAAAATGACCACTAATTTGTTTTGGTCATGACAAGGATTTATCTAGTGTGGATATTATTTCATGTCAGGATTATACTCACTGAGACTCTCAAATATCAGCAGAAAGGCCCAAAGCAACAGAACTAAAATGAAGATGGAGGAGGCAAAGGCTGAACCAATCAGAACCATGGACACTGGGACTGTCTTTGTCTCTAAAGGAGAAAGAGATGAAACAGTCAGAGAACAAAATGTTGCAGTTTTTACAGATATTGTTAACTAATCTAGTTCACTCACTCTGCTGTGTAAATCCCTTGAACTTCCTCTTGGAAGTAGGGATTGCCAAATCTAGGGGGAAAAGTTAAGATTATCTGTAGATCCCAACATTTGAAAAATCTGTCCTTTTCACATTGAGTGACTGAGAGTAACATTGATGTGTTCCCATCTTGTTTGTTTTTACCTGAGGTGGTAGTGTGAGTTGGTTGCGAATGCAAACACTCCTTCCGAAAGTTGCTTGAGGAGATATAGCAGGGCATACATAGAAGTTCTATTTCCCCTCTCATGCTCCTGAGCTCATAATACCTGTACACACAAAACACACACAACTAGTCAGACGCTATGGAGTCAACACAACAGCCAGAGTTAACTTCATATGTATTGCTTATGTTTCATGTGATACTCTTCTCACCCTACGAAACACTGTCCACACTGGGCGTTGCTAGTGGGGGAGCATGCCGCCCTCTCCTGGCGGTTGAGCAGATTGCACTGAGTGCACTGCCAGCAGGGAGCCAGGCCGGTCTCAACACTAAATTGCCCCTCAGCGCACGCCACACAGAAACCCTCGCCACCATCCCCAAAGCCACAGTCCTGGGATAGGACAAAGGTTGTTAGACTGAAACTGTAACACATAGTGTGCAGATGGATTGAATAACAAACAAAAATGCAAAAAGACTTACAGACATGCATAGGATACCTCAGACAGCTGCTCCCCAGGCCCACACACCGGGCACTCCAAACAGGTGCCATTAGGGTCCAGAAACTGGGTCTGATCACAGCTGGGTACAGACAGCGCTACAATACTGGATACCTAATAATGCAGGTGTGTGTTATTGCTGCACTGTGGTTGAGATACTAGGATTGTTGCCTTGAGCCTGGCATCTGAGATGTGATAACTTGGCAGTGTGTCTGGTGCATGCAGACCCTTCCTGGTGTACTTTATATGCATCATTTGTCTAGTGCTTTAGATAAAAATGTCTGCTAAATGAATAAAATGTTACTGTAAAAAAATGTCCAGTAAAATTGATCGTCTTGGAACAAATAAGCAACAAGAATGTGGTTGATAAACTTCAAAGCAATATTACAACATACAGAGTGGCTATAGAAACATACCATGAGCAGGCCTGCACACAGACTGGACTCCATGAACACACACAGGTCACTTCCCCTCCGGGCTGCCTTATATAAAGAACAGAGAATAACTAACTGTACTATAAGGGGACATTCTCAAAGAATGTGCTCATCACCCCCAGCCATTCTAACCCCTGTCCACTGACGTTGAGACAGACATAAACACACACTGATAGAGTAGTTAAAAGCAGCAGTTATGATTCTCCAAGAATCAGAAAATGACAAAAAATCCAGTTATCCATATATTTTCTATTTAGATGTAGAGTGTGTATCCCTTGAGGTTTGGAGAATGAACACTATTTGTTGTAAATCACCATACCTTAACAGTGTGTCCAGTCGCAATACGTTTTTACCTGAAGTAGATGTACAGTAGCTCGTGGTATTGTTAGGTTTTATCTATAGAAGAATACAATAAAAAAATGTTTTATTGATCCATGAGAGGAAATAGCACCAGTTGCTGACCTGATCTCACCATAACTGTATTTAATGTTACAATGTTTTCCTTCTTGCTCTGGAGTACTTCTTGAGAGGGGTAGGAACTGAGATGGGTGTGTTGATTTCCTCCCTTACCACTCTGCACATACAGGTACAGTAGATGCGTGGGAATCCCCCCACATCTCCATCTGCCATTCCTGTTGTGTGACGCAGGAGAAGCTCCCTGCCGGACCAACACAGGGGAAAGGAAAGCCAGGGCTGCTGCCTGCAAACTTGGTCAGTACGTCACCACTGGCCTTCTCAAGTTCCCCCTGGGGAGTCTCCTTGACCCTCCTTTGCATGGTCAGGCAGGTAGGGAAGGTGCAGGTATGCTATGGAAATTGTTGAATACTGCACTCTGTTTCAGATAAAGAGCCCTCTGTGTGTCAATTTGGGGGCATCTGTGCTGAATGGCCAATAGGTGGCGTTAGAAGGTGAAAGGCTAAGGAAACCTTCAGTCGGGAAAGCCAATTAGATTTGTTTGAGGACTTAATATTGCACGGTCATTCGGAACTAGGAAGGTGGACATCACAAGTACTGATTGCACACTGTTTAAACAATCCAAGCACAGGTAGAACAGGTGTGCAAACACATGCTGTTGCCCACTGTTTGCGATAAGAGTTAAGAAGAGACACATTTATCAAATCAGCAGAGTTCATTTTATACAAGGATGCACAGACCACAGAGCTCACAAACAGAATTAAAAAAAGAGATAACATGACAATCATCACTTTCAGTTCAGAACATTTTCCTGATATGCATT
Source organism: Hypomesus nipponensis (assembly GCF_054491055.1). Taxonomy (NCBI): domain Eukaryota; kingdom Metazoa; phylum Chordata; class Actinopteri; order Osmeriformes; family Osmeridae; genus Hypomesus; species Hypomesus nipponensis. Next base: position 9,196,682 of record NC_140361.1, read on the forward strand.
TTGTTTTTCTGGGAGTACCATCCACCCCCTCTGTGGAAGAGACAGTTAATGGTGTCTCCCAGTGATCACCACCACCTTCCACACAGCACAAAGTCTCATTTTTATGCTCATGTTCCAACTGTTGTTAGGCAGTATCCTTATGGTAACATGGACTTGATGATAACTTGACCTGAAAAACCAGATGTGCTGAAATACGTACTTTATTTGAATATCCCTTTGTAAACAACTGGCCTGTTTATAGCCGCATTACCCTTGGACTAACTGAGGGGGTAAGCATATGACTTTGCTTCTACCAGCAGAGCTTCTGCCAGCACACCTGGGCAGCCTGTCAGAGCTGGCCTTCTGGGGTTCCTCACGGTCAGTGTCCTCGTCTCTGCTCTGCATGTTCAGGCCAGGACAGATTTCTGTCCTCTTTTTCAGACAAAGCGAGGTTTTATTATAGAGAACGTGACATTTTTATTTGACAAGAGAGGGATTCTAAAGGGGTTACTGATGTTAGATGACCACTAGGTGGTGGTAGTGCAGGATGTTTAAGGAGAACTGGATGCTTCCCTCCATCCAGTCTTTGGAGGAGAGCAGGACTTCAGATTTCTAGACAGGAAAACCAATTACATTTGTTTGAGGAGTTATCCTTAGAAATTCATTCATGTTTGCTTAGCATTTCTTACTCCATCTTTGCATGATAACACACACACACACAGAATCCTTTTCCCTTTTACATTCATATATGTATCATTACAATTATATTCTCATAGTAATGGTTTATTATTATTATTATTATATTATTATATTATTTATCTCAGTATGGATATGATTTACATCATGTTGCATCTATGTGTACACACATCTATGTAAGTAAGGCTACAAAAAGCGTCATCACACAATATTTTATTACCCCCTGACTCATTCTCCAGACATGTTTGACTTGACTTAAACACACAAATCATTGACAGCTCCTACAGAGTGACAAAGAGAACAAAAGCATGTAAGCAAAATAAACATAAATTAAGGACTTGATTAAAACAGTGAAATCCCACTTTCCCCAAACCCACTGAAAAGTGTGTGAAACTTAGTTAAAATAACAATAGTTTTAGTTCCCATGTTCAACTACCATGAGTTACCTTAGTTATGTTTATTGCTTTTCCAGTGATTAATAAGTAACTCAGGGTACAAAAGGGAGAAGGCGTGGAGGTTTGTGCATGGAGAAAAAACATTTGTCTCTTTCACTAAAGACGTATCTTCTTCGGTCCACTATACATTTATTCAATTTAAACAGGTTTTTATTTTGGGTTGACCAAACCTAGGTGCTTCTGGACTACACTAGGGAATCCTACAGGTAAGTAAAAGCTGGATATGTTTGTCTGAAATTTTTACAATACGAGGGCATAACATGTGCTTCATGTGCATTGTTCCGATTTTTCAGATAGGTTTAACAATTCATAAAATGACTCACAGCATGCTTGCTGTCCTTCCAGACCGGCCATGGATTCAGTAAGAACTTGCTGTTCCACAGCTCTCCGTCTTCTGGTCCTGGTCTCAGCCTGTCATCTTTGCTCTGGTATGGTTAGAAGCCCAACAAATGGATTTAGAAGCAGTTGATAATACAGTAATGAATGCATAAAGAGTTTTTGACTTATTGTATAATTTCATTTGCAGTTTAGCCACCTATTTATGGGAGTAAGGTTTTTTTTTTAAAGCATTATCAACCATAAGTATCATTGAATATTATGTGGGTTCTCTGTGTTTTTCAGGCTCAGCTAGTCATAGCCTCTGGGGCAAAAAGGTACAGTTTAAGGCAACAACCTGTTTGTGGCAGCTGGACCAGAAGGTGCCAGCCCTCGAGGACCTAAGCGTGTGTCTACTCCTCCATCCAAAAATGAAGGTCCCCAAATGGACTGGCTTTGTCTACAAGCCTCGTGGTGAGCGACACATAGAGCTAGGACTGACTGGCAAGGATAAGTTCATTGAGGCATGGCTCATGGACCAGAAGTTTCCTGTGGAAAAGGATCTGGCTCTGAACGAGTGGCACACCATCTGTCTCACCTGGTCCGGCCCCCACGACAGGCTCCGCCTGTACATTAACGGGAGCCGTCTGCTGGAGGCGACTGTTAACGCGACCCTGGCCCGACCACTAGCTCAAAATGGCACCCTCACTCTCGGTCTGCCACATACCACGAATGCGGCTGGAAACCTGATGGTAGAGAATGGGAGGAATTTTGTGGGTGACATAAGCCTGTTTAGGATGTGGTCGATGGAAAGAACCGCTGAGGAGCTTCTAAACCAGACCTGTACAGATGGTGATGTAGTAAGCTGGGACACACGGATCTGGAACTATACATGTCCCCCTAAACCTGACAAACTCCTTACCTGCAGTAGGTGTCACAAGTCTATTCTATTTGATCATATTTTTAATATATTCATTAAATATTACATATATCCATGTTCAGTGTGGCCATTGTCACAAACTATGCAAATCCATATACTATGTCCTACGTGAGCTCATTTATCGTGTAAATGTTTTCAGAGTGGTCACTATACAAAATCCAAATGAGTGCCACCATCTCACCAAAGCCCGTAACTCCATTGAAGGAAATCCTTCATCAATGGGTGAGAAGAAGAGTATAACAAAAATGTGTTCTCTCAATGACATGAATGTGTCATGAGAGCAATATTGTATGATCATTATAGAAACTATCGCAGCCGTCCTTTGATAACGTCAGTCTCCTGTGTCTTCCTCCTTCAGCTGAGAAGCGCTTTTACTCACAACATCTTCGTGGAGGACATGTTTGTCTCAGCATTAAGGTAGCTGAAATATTGTAACGTCATAATAGTTGAAAACATGGCACTTCTGTTGTGTATGTATGTGTGTATGTGGCTGTGCACCTGTGCAGGATATTGGGTTCAGGTATTGGGTTGCCTACATTGGTGTCTGCATGAAGCAATTTAGTTGAACATCTTTGAGGCCGTAGAAGTGTACGTTTAGTATGCACATTATTAAAACATGTTGCGTCTGCACGTTAATAAGGTCTATGTATCTATATTATTCACAGCAATATCCACAGCGGGGACACAAGTCCTTTTCTCTAATCTCTGTTATCTGTGTTTCCACACAGACCAGCCTCACGTGGAAGTAAGGATGAAGGCATCCAACAAGCTCAGGTACCGTATTTTGATGTAATTGGATTGTCCCCAATAAGGGCGATATCCTCAGACACTCTTAGGCCACTGAAGGACACCATAGACACAATAAGGCTTCTCCTTCAAACAGCGATTGATGAGACGCTCCTGCATGCCTCACGGTCACATTTGTACTTAAATATCACAACCTTTGACAACAAGAACAGCCTGTCAGAGCCAGGGCAGAACTTTATGCACTTTAAATTATAAGCACACATATTTTGTTTTTCTCTAGGACATCGAGAAATTGTCGAAGTCAACTTCTGACAGGTACAGAAAACCAGTTAAATGAAGCCTACCCAAGACTTCACTGTGTGTTTGATTTGACATATTACTGCATGAATAACGTAATGCTTGTGGTCGAGTCACCTGACGATGGCTGTGCTGCGTGTGTTTTTGTGTAGTTTCTTCAGTGAGGTCTATGTGAGTATGCAACCTGAGATGGATGTCAGTGTGGTTCAGGCTAACATATCTGATATGCTGAGACCAACCTTCATCACTGGCCCCTTCACCCTGACTGCAGACCCTGGCACCCTCAGTGTAAAGCCCATAGGTGAATACACACACACATTTGCACACACACGTGAATCCACAGGCACTCACGAGATGTTCAGCCAAACCCACACACACGCACACACCCACACCCACACACACACACACACACACACACACACACACACACACACAAACACATGCTGACACAAACCCGCACGCAAGCAAAATAATAAAGATGCACACACATAGAAAATAGATTTGTCAAGTGTGGAGTTAACGCCTTTCTTCTTCCTGAAGGAACAATACCTCCACCTACTGTCACCACTACCCCTGAGACCTTACTGACTGTGCCAACTCTGGGAATCACTCTGTTCTCCACCCCTAGAGAACCACAGCACCCCAATTACACACTAGCTGGTTAGTCAAGAACACACCTCCTTAACTACTGTGTGTAATATTCAGTTGTAGATTATTTGAAAGGTGCTATGGAGCCATTTATTAATTTAAGGCAAACAGTATACATCTCAGGGAACAAGGTGGTTGGTTTAGTGACACGTTGCACACAAAGACGTTAGCTGGAAAAGTAGGATGTTAGAATGGTTGTAGTACCTCACCACATAAAATTGCTTTTCTTTATTTCTATTTTCCTGTCCATGAAGTTATATGGCAACTTTGGAAATAAAATGCTAATTTGCACTTTCATTTCTAGTAGACTTCAAGGACACCTTCTTCAGAGTTAAACTGAGGTTGAACATGACTGGAGAGATTCAGAAACCAATGAATGCCATCAACAAATGGGTGAGAAACATTTAACCACAACAAATATGTATTTCTTTCTTTGAGCGCAATCCTTCAAAGTTTCTTTTTGTCTTTGGGAAAAACAGCTTCAGGAAAAACTCAAGCCACAGCAAATGGAGATATTACACTTGAAGATCCTAGAGGAGGCTGTCAGGTGAGGCTCAACTACTGAATCCGGCCATGGTCGGCCTTATGTGGACATGCATGTGGTCACAAATGTCTCTTTTGTGTCTTTATCAAGCATATCTGAAAATCTGTTCAGCTTCATAATATCACATTTCAAGATGTCTGTGTCTATTCTGTTTGTAGGGGTAGTGATCATGAAGAGACTCATGGATCGGAGATGGTGAGCATGTTCATTTAAACTCTGTCCGCAAAACATGTTAAAGATTGTAGCAATAGCTGAGACCCAAGCGGCACTGAAGGTTTTATGAAGTTATAATGAACAGCACATCCACTTCTGTGCACTCTCTCTCTTTTAGATTCCTAGGCTGAGTGAGAAAGCGTAAGTACAGTCGACAGAGGCCAAACATATGATATTCTAACTCCAGTTGCTTAGCTTAGATCCAGGATGCTGCCAGTGGTTTATTGAATATGGCAGTGGACTATTTCATTCCTTATTTGTATCCACCCTTCCTGTATTTTGCCCCCAAGGTATAAATGTGCATTCCACATTCAGGCGTTTGGCACACGCAACATAACAGAGACCAAGGACCTCATTCACAAGCTGCTGACCACAAAGCACACTGACAATGTTATCACCATCCAGGCAGAAGTTATTGAGATAACACACATAGGTATGTAGTAACTTTGAATCAAAGGGGTTCTCTTCTCTTGGTATTGGAATTGGGTGCCATGTGCCATGACAATGTTAGTTATTGACAGTATCTGTTTTGCAGAGCCGGGCATCTGCCCAGAGGAAACTACCAAGGGTATCTATGGGGAATACATATGGCCTTCTGGTGAACCAGAGCAGAACACCTTCATTGGCTGTTATAAAAACCCGGCTAAGAAAGGATACAGACTGTGGTGAGCCTATTTTCAGAAAAAATTTGAAACAAAAAATCGCCAATATCAGGATTTGTGCCTGATATTGCTCAACAGTTGGGAAACGTCTTCTGACTGAAATCATGGATTTCTGGGGTTATGGTAATCATATTGTACACAGCGTGCTGTGTTTTTCATAAAAGACTAAGCAGGCAAAATGAAAATTGGATTCTAAATGTGTTGTTCAAAACAAACACAGACTGAGCCATCTCCACTAGATGAGAGCACAGGGGGTCTCAGTATTAATTTATCTGTGTTACCCTACTGTGCAGCCAGAATGACTGCGTTCAGCTGTGAAACCACTTGTTTCCATGGCGATGGCTTGGTGAACAAAGATATTTCCCTAAATTACTGTAGGTGATTTGTCTCAACACATCATTTACCTGCTCAGTCAACCTTAATGGAGCTCTCCCATATTCAGCAGTGACCCTCAGACAGGAGACCATTTCCTATCAATTGCTCATAGTGTAATGACTGTTTCCTTTGAACGATTGTCCATACTATGAATGTATTGTTCAGAGTTGCCACAGAAAAACAGTAACTGAATTATAGGGTGATTGTTTTTTTAAGAACAGTTTTGAGCCAATCTTTGCTGGGGGCCAAAATACCAAAATAGCCTGTTTATTTACCTGGTTGACAATAATAGCTTAGAAGATAAGCTTCAGGACTGAATATACATAACTTTGACCTCAGCTATAATCTTCCATTGAATATCGTACTGTTTGTCTATTATCACCTGCTCTCATCATCTTCCTCTATCTGTAGTGACTTAGATCCTGAGTCTGAGAAGGCCACCTGGTGGGATCCAGACTTTAGTAAATGCAAGCCGGTCTTCACTTTCTCTGACCTAGAAGACCTCATCGTCACAGCAAGTAAGTCCCCAGCCACCAACTAAAAACACTGCTCTGTAACGAGAAAATTGTAGATAGTCATACAACGTACATAATCACCTGTATTTGTACATTTAAAAACCCAGATAATGATGAGCTATCATAATTAAGATGTGCTATTTTTCTCCTCCAGATAACACAGCTGATGTGGTGGGCACGATTAAGGACCTGGTGAAAAGTGAGCTGGCTTCTGATGGGAGCCTGACAGGGGAGGAGCTGTACACAGTGGTCGACAAGCTAGCTGAAGTGGTGGGGGTTGCCACGGTGACCCCTGAGCTTGGATCGAAGATCATTGGAATTATTAGTGACCTCCTGGGATCTAACACTGTCTTGTCAGCAGTAGATAATAGGTGCATTACAGACATTTGAACAGGAATAGATTGACAATGAAGAGAACAAAGTCTTATTTCAATGGTTAAGGAGCATTGAACATTTAGCTTGGCATATATTTTTTTGCCTTGCTGTCTTCAATTCAATTCTGACCCTCTATTTCTGTTATCCTCCTGGACATCTGTGTCCGTTCCTTTGCCTTTCTTTTCTCCAAAAGCATCCTGAATCTGATTGAAAGTGTTGGGAACAAGATGGTTTTTTCTGGGGAGTTAGCCAACGTGACTGTCCCCTCGCTGGCCGTCTCCATGGTTAACGTGGACCCAGAGCATTTCCATGGCCTGACCTTCGGTGTTTCCTCCTTTTCCACTGGCCTAGTCCCAGAGGTCAGAAACCATGCGGCACAGCATCTGTGGTAGCCACATGAAAACTCCACTATTGTGTGTGTGTTTGTGTCTTTGTAGGCAGTCAAATCAATGTGTGTCGTATCACATCATGTTCCAGTTAATAATCTGTGGTTTATAAGGCTGTTTGGCTTCCGCTCTGCAGGGCATGCCCTTGAATGAGTGGAAAATTCCTTCCTCTAACAAACTACAATCTAATAACTAGACAAAGAGTGTGATGCAAAACTCAACAGGATATGTGACTTCTGGTCTTCAGCCTCCGGCATTATACCTGGTTAACTTGCAACAAAGACATTAAGCATACTCGTAACTTATAAACTGATCAATTCATTCATGACATTTCACTGTTTCATCTGAAATATTTTTGCACTGATTCAATGGCATATCTGATTTCCTTTATGATACTGTTTATAATATTAAGTAGACAGTATATTGTCTTCCAACCAGAGGATGGCAAATAACTTTTATTAAACTTTATATTGTAGATTTTTGTCAACCAGTCCTTTGTGAGCGATCCATTTGATGGTGCTGTGGCCTCCATCTCCCTGCCCTCGGCCCTAGAGACAATCCTACACAATAACGGAACCAGACGCAGAGTCCAGTTCCAATTTTATGGCCTACAAGAACTATTCAAGGTACATACACTCATATAATGACACTAATTAAAATCTACTTTTGTGTAGTTTTGTCAAATGTTCTCATCATTTTGCATCAAAACATTTTGCATCAAAACAACATCAAAACACTGCTGTAAAAGAGCACCATTTGCATATATTTAAATTTTTGAAGAAATATGAAATGTGCCTTATTGTATTCCAGTATTCTATAGAAACGCAAAACAGTTGTTGCAAAACACAACATTTGTCATTGCCAAAACTTATGGCCACAACTGTATATTTTAATATATGTTTATGACCAAAATTGTTTTGTTGTTCTCTGCATCTTATTAATTTACAGGACATGGAAAGCAACTTGACACTAAATACCTATGTAGTGTCTGCTAGCGTCAGCAACAGCCTTGTCAGCAATCTCAATGAGTCTGTGGTAGTTATACTCAGACACCTCAAGCCAAAAGAGGTGACAAATTGATTGTATCAAAAATAACTGAGCTGTGGTTTTGCTTCTTGAATGTCATGACATAAGCTGTACGTCCCACAGACCAGCGACAGGGTGCAGTGCGTGTACTGGGACTTCCAGAAAAACAGTAAGTTCCTCATTGCTTTAACTTCCTCTCTGCAGGGTTTATGTTGCAATCATCATGCATGAAGGGAACATATTTACAACTCAGGATTTAGAGGGATGTCAAATGCTCTGTGTTGGTGCACAGTGTGTGTGTGTGTGTGTGTGTATGCATCTGTGTGAATTTGCATCCATGTATTTGTACCTGCTAATAAAAATTCTGTGTGTCAGATGGGCAGGGGGGCTGGAGCAGTGAAGGCTGTGAGACGGAGAACAGCTCTGCTTATCTGACCAGCTGTCGCTGTAATCACCTGACACACTTTGGTGTGCTCCTGGTGAGTGGTTGATTCCTTGTGCTTGCACAACTGAATGAAAGGGCAAGCCCTAATACATAGACATGTACAGTATCAGTCAAAAAGTTTGGACAATTTTTCCCATTCAATTGGAAATGGGAAATTGTGTCCAAACTTTTTACTGGTACTGTAAGTATATAATATATGTTTGTCCATATACATATCTACCTGGTAACGCTCTTTGCATCGTTACATTGTTATCAGACTAGAAGTGGTACGTGTTGTCTTACAGGATGTGTCCAGGACACCCATTAATGAAGTGGACCGCCAGATCCTGTCCATCATCTCCTACCTGGGCTGTGGTGTGTCCTCCATCTTCCTGGGCATCAGTCTGCTGACTTACATTGCCTTTGGGTAAGCTTACCATCTGGACCATCAAACACAGAGACAATACACATACCAGTAGGTTCCACGTCTTCTTTGTCGTGTAATCTTCTCTCTAATTAACTCTTGTATCCCTCTTCCCTCAAGGTGCTATTAAACTAATCTCTGCTTTCCCAATTCTGTTAGGATATTCCATTTCACACCAAACCTAACACTGTGGCCTTCCCCTCTAACGCCAACCCCCCCCCCCCCTTCCTCTTCACACACACGTACACACACACACCACTAACACCATTTCTATTTGTTCCTTCTTCTCACACAGGAAGTTGCGTAAAGACTACCCGTCCAAGATCCTACTCAACCTATCAGGGGCTCTGCTGGGGCTCAACATGGTCTTCCTGCTCAACTCCTGGCTCTCATCCTTCAACAACTATGGCCTCTGCATCACCACTGCAGTTACTTTGCATTACTTCATGTTGGCATCCTTCACTTGGATGGCCCTGGAGGCCGTCCACATGTACTTTGCTCTGGTCAAAGTCTTTAACATCTACGTCCCCTCCTACATCCTCAAGTTCTGCGCCCTTGGCTGGGGTAAGGCTGGAGAGATGGCAATATGTGGACTATATGTAAAGAGAGATTAAGAGAAAACAGAAATAGTCAATAGAACAATGCTACTGGTTGTCTTTTAACTGAATTAATAGAATTCATATATCGGGTCTTTGGTGTTTACACAGGCCTTCCTCTGGTGATTGTCAGCCTTGTCCTGGCGATAGACATGGATGCCTATGGCAATGACTCATCCAGGAAGTCTACAGACGATATGCAGAACTCTGAATCTTTGTAAGTGTGATGTCTGGAAAACGTTTACTTACCACTCTGGATTTGAATTTTACCAGTGGGTCAGACGATAGACTTGACTCTCCTTATCTCCCCTTCTCTCTCCATCTCATTTTCTTCCATCAGCTGCTGGTTGCAGAACAATGTGGTTTTCTACATCACAGTGTTGGCCTTTGTTCTACTGGTCATGCTGATAAACCTTTCTGTGTTTACCGTGGTTCTGGTTCAAATCCGCAACATGCGGACCAACAAACCTGCTGGAAACAAGGGGAGCATGCTTCAGGACTTGCGAGCGGCAGCCAGCCTCACTTTTCTGCTGGGTCTCACTTGGCCACTAGCCTTCTTCGCCTTGGGTCCGGCCAAAGTACCACTACTCTATTTTTTCTCCATCCTTAACAGTCTTCAGGGTAAGGAGCACCAGGGGGCAGAGACTTGATTTCACTTTATTGTTTCGCAAGTAGGTTTTAAAAAGGCAGTATTTAGAAACATTTTGAGACTCACACTGTCAGTGTGTCATTGATTAGATAGAGCCTTTGGTTGATTGACTCTTTTATTCTGTCCTATTTTCTTTTTTGGTCAACATCATTTTTTTCGGCCTTTCTTATTTTTAACCTGTAGCACTTCAAGATTTTAGCTAATATAAAGTGCATTATAAATATTATTATTATGAAAAGGAAGAAAGGAAATAAGAAAACAAAGGAAATGACAAAAGAATGGAAGGACGTTTATTGAAGAGGAAGGAAGTAAGGTCCAACTTGTTAACTCTCTTTCTGTGTTTCAGGGTTCTTCATCTTTGTGTTCCACTGTCTGATGAAAGAGAATGTTAGGAAGCAGTGGAGAATCCACCTGTGCTGTGGCAGATTTAGGATTAATGACTATTCAGGTAAAGAGAACAGTCTGTTATTTGTTTGGTTGGCTGTTTGCCTGTCTGTCTGTCTGTCTGTCTGTCTGTCTGTCTGTCTGTCTGTCTGTCTGTCTGTCTGTCTGTCTGTCTGTCTGTCTGTCTGTCTGTCTGTCTGTCTGTCTGTCTGTCTGTCTGTCTGTCTGTCTGTCTGTCTGTCTGTCTGTCTGTCTGTCTGTCTGTCTGTCTGTGGAGAGCTAAAACCTAAACCAGAAGACACTGTAGCCATGCAAAGGAATCTTCTTAGACAGCAACATTTTATGAAGTGTTATCTGTATATATTTGGAATATCTGCATGTTTAGGTGACAGTAATAACATTGAACTTTGTCCCTCCTTAGACTGGAGTCATTCTGTGACATTAGGCGACAGGTCCAAGCAGAACCAGTTGGTAAACTCCCCTTCTTTGAGGTCTGTAGACACTAGCTCCAGCAGGAAGATCTCTGACTCGTCCACTGGTTCTGCGCCAGTCCACTTCTAAGGGGAAAAGTCTACTGAGACCTGTAGCGAGATCATGTGACAGGGTCCAGGGTTTGTCTTGACTTCTCATCTTCAGTAAGCTGTTTCAGCTTCAGTACAATAAAACTACATGGATACACTGAATATTTTTGGCATGGCACTAAAAACGTCCAGAATCTGCCATTTAATGTCTGCGTCTAACTAAAAAACAAGCTTATTTGTACAGTTTATTGTTAATTGTAACAGTGCCTTTTTAGTTTCATCTTCTTTTTGGATAAAGAGAGTGTTTACTGTGTATATGAAAGTGGTATTTTAATTTGAATGTTGATCATTTTGAATTCATCCATTAGCACATACATGTAATAATGTGATAAGTTATGGTGGTTGCTGTTAAATCCTATTATCAATATATTTATTAGCTTTAGTTAAAATTCAAAAGTAATTCAAAATAAATTAAATAAAAGTATTTTCATTTTCAATTATGTTACTACTGGCTTTCTGGGAGTAGACCAGCTTATTTCGCATTTTTCGCCCAACTTTGAATAACATTTATCAATTTAAAATGCTAATTATTGACATGAAAAATCAAGTGTAACCTAGGTCTTCTAGACTGTTTACAAGGTACACGGACCCTGTTTCTAACAGCGCGGCTTTTAAAGAATGTTTTTATGTGCTGTTTGGCTGTGGAAAAACTTGTCTGATGACATTCTGTTCATATCCTCTAGAGTTCATTAAGAATCACACCCTACGAGTCTTCATTATGTTGCGACAGCAGAAACCATGTAGCACAGCGAACATGAATGTAGTGGGGCTCTTGGCGTAGGCGTATGACCGTCAATTGCTAATATATCGTTATCAGCGTGCACATTTCGATTTAGAAACGAAAGTACCCGTATCGCAATCTTGGAGATGGCAACAGTTTTGGGCAATAGTAGGAAAACAAGCGGCTTCTGAACAACTCATCTTCCTAGGCCATATTGGACACAACTCACCTTAGGTAAGAATTGTGACAGATTTCGTTTCCACCCAAATAATTACATTGCACGTAGCCAACCAAGAAAGGCAGTTTTCTTTTTTCTTTTGTTTTTTCTTCAAAAATGTTTTTCTTCAGTTCTATTTGAAATTGTTATAATTGTGTACAAATGACTAGTGAATAGGCCTACAAGTGGACTGACAGAAGTTCAGTGGCAGCAACATTCATCAGTCACTGATTGGATATAGCAAGATACCTACCACAGATGACACACATAACTTAACCTAACACAACTTTAAAATATCTGCAAGATATGGACTGTTGTTTTTCTGTGCCTTACTGTCTTATACAGTTGATAGCTATCAATTGTTTCCATCTTCAATCAAATAGACAGGTCAGATCTGGCATGGCGGGGAATTCTGCTAGCCCCATAGCTGTGAAGACAGAAGAGCACTCGCAAAGCGTCCTCTTCACCTACTTCCAGGGTGATATAGGCAGCATGGTGGACGAGCACTTTACTCGAGCTCTCAGCAAAGCATGCCAGACCAAAGAATCTGTCAGGAAGAGCAAAAAGAACCGCAAGTCTATCAAACCAGGTGAGTTTAGTTCAGCTTTAGTGTTCTGAATAGCACAGCAATACTGCAGCCAATGGAAGTCTGCACTCTTATAGTCTCCGGGCACATGTTTGACACACAGTACACATTTTACAGTTCACACATACACACACACACACACAGTCTATATTGTCTCTTAATTAAATTAGGGTTTTCATGACATCTATTTCAGAGCCTGAATCCAATTCCTGTCAATGGGGAGCTTCCAAACAGGCCTGGTCAGAGGTACATTATACCCCCATGTCTGGTCGGCTTCAGCTAAGCACCTCCAAGCAGGCTGTCCCTGGCCTCCCCATAGCTCTCAGTCCCCCAGACGATGCTGCTGGTCCCTGGAGCTTGGGAGGCCTGGGGATCCCTCCCATGACCTACACCCATGCTTTGTCACAAGGTTTAGGCATGACAGGGCAACAATACAACAACTCCCTGCTCAACCTTCTCCACAGTGACCGAACAGAGAGTCTGAATATGGCCTCAGGATCCAAGCCCAGTGTTCTTCCCAGTTGGACTCACCCAAGCTTTAGAGACCCCATGGATCCAACTGGGAACCTTGACCCAGGTACGGCCCCCACACACTCCCAAACACATATGTATGTATGTATGTATGTATGTATGTATGTATGTATGTATGTATGTATGTATGTATGTATGTATGTATGTATGTATGTATGTATGTATGTATGTATGTATGTATGTATGTATGTATGTATGTATGTATGTATGTATGTATGTATGTATGCACACAAACAGACAAACAGGCACACACAAAATACAGAACACACACACTCCTATATAGTTTGATAGATTATCTTAGCCTGTGTTCAATTGAATTTGCAGTAGCTTTCTGATCTGAGATTAAACATGTATTTTCCTTTTTTAGGCGTAGGCCTGGAGAAGAGAGACCTTTACTGGTATTGAAGGGAGAGTGGTGGTGCAGGGAAACAGGCCATCATGAGGATGTTCATGCAGTGCAATATTGTTATCTGTCTCTTATGGCTGTCAGACAGATTCCTGCTAAACAGGCTGCTCTTGCCTCTAAACAAGGAAAAATGCCGGTCGTTCTCTCTCGTCATCTCTGACCTCAGTACCTTAAAATGCCATAATTGGAACTGCCTCTCAGACATGGAACATTCTCTGGCAAACCTGTTCGCAAACCAGTTCTTAAATCATTGTCAAACACAAGGTTAATCAGCATGGAAGGCCTACATACTGCTTTGTAATTATCACATTTTGGTCAGAAGGTAGAGCAGATTGGTTTTTACTGTTTGTTATTGTGGAACTAAGCATACATTAGATTTTTTAAAGAAAATATAAACAAGTGTTAATTTATAGTAGAACATTTAATATCCAAGGTTTTTCAGACTATTTTTGTGAAAATGTTGGTGTTTTTTCTTTACTTGTCTGGTGGGTATCATTTAAAAATGGGAATGTTCTTATGGAAGTTTCACTATTATTACTGTCAATGTTCTTATATGATGTTTCATACAAGATTTGTCACTGGATAGGGTACCTTGTGTACAATAACTAATACAAATTGAAAATATCTATACTCTAGCACATTCTTCCCTAGAAAACAAAATGTATTTTAAACAAATGTGTCAAAGATCCACTCAAATGTATGTGTAACTGTGCTGCCACCTTATGGCTGAGAACAAAGTTAAATGCATTGACACTCTCACTTTCCCATTTTCCTGCTTAGTGACATAAAAGAGAAGCAGAAAATAGTTATTGGGAGCCCATTATTGAATTGTGACACTGCTGTTTACTGACACATGGAGAGGACAAAGAGAGAGGTAAAGGGGATGGAAGGAATATATTGAATACACTTCAAAGTGTCACTGACAGAAAGTGTCCAATTTCAGCATCCACTATGCTAGCAGTAAGGTTTAGAGGACAGTGTTCTCAAAGTTAGGCTACCTCTCACCAGTATTTTTGAGAATATTCAATCTCATATCTCCTTCACCCTTGTCCTCACACACTAAACACTGGTGTTTTTCGTCAGACACCTTAATCCAAAGTAATTTATATAAATGGATTTTTCCAACATTAAATAAACAGTTTTGTAAATCCTAGTCAATGTAATAAAAAACGTATATCAACAGTTTTAGTGCTGTTTTGTCACGCATAAGCTTTGTCAGAAAGTAGTGATATTAGTTATAGACTACAAAAATTACAAAGACTCAGAGGCAGCTGTCTTAGTCAAGAACAGTGCAATATCTGACTTAAATGAGCTTTACATGCATTTTGTGTAAAAATGCAAGTTTTTCTACGGTTTCTTCTGTTAAGATCCTCTCCATTTAGTAGTGAAAGCCCATTTAGGACAAAAAGGTTGTGACAATATGACTGTTGATTTTGTTCAGTACTTGCTATCTTTGCCTTAGTTATTGACTACCTAAAACCTTTGCTGTAAAACGAAAGATTTGTTATCTGGCCTCACCTTGACATCCGCTGATCTCACAAGTGCATCACTTTCAATGATGAGTTAGCCCAAAACACATGCTAGAAGATAAAGGCTTGGTTAGTAGTGTCTGATTGCCCTCCAGGCAACCCTTGTTATTTAGCCTGGGACTCCTATGCTACAGTCCAGATGGGAGGAGCAGCTATGCCCACTTGTCAATTATTGATGGCTTGACACTAATATTAGCACCCTCCCATATGTTACTGCAACCACACTGGTCCAAATTAAAAAGTGACAATTTCCTACTAGCCCCCATCCTCCCCTCCATAAAAGTCAACGGTGCAAAGTGAATGCATACTCTTGTGCAATTTGGCTGCACTTGCTGAACAGTTATATTTAGTACTCCGGTGAACGTCTCATTATCAGTCTCACAAGAATCTGAGCAAACTTTGTAAAAGAAAAAGCAATCCAGCAATTACTATTATCATAATATTTTCTTTCTAGCTAATTGTTATGGATCCATTATATTTTTGAAAGATAGGATAACAAACTGAAGGTCAACTCCATTTCTTGGCATTTATGTTATGCGAATGGAGCTTTACCGTCTGCCTTTGTCATTAAGGACACAGGCAATCATTTTGGAGGGCTTGCTATATCTCCTGTTTATCTCTGTGTTTCGCCGCTGGCTGCTGAATGGTGCATCTGAGGTACAGAGGTGTCACTGTGTCACTGTGCAACAATAAGCACCCTGCATATGATTTGATAACATAATGGTCCTCAGATTAAGTTGTCACTTTTCTAATTCCGATGGTAATGTGTTATTTCAGTGTCACAAGGCTGTGTAAAAAACGGAAGAGAAAATATAATAATTCACCCTAATTACGTTATCTATCAGACACCCAAATGTAGACCATAGACTACAAGTCAGCAACCTAATACAATGGGGTTGTTTTCTTTAATACATTCAATAATCACCTCCAGATCTTTTAATACCAAGGTTACTTTTGTTTTCACAGTCGCATACAGAAGCTCACCATAGATCTGGTGAGCTTGCGGTGGCATTTGGCCAAAGTTATGGATTTCCTTCTGGCTGCTGTCTCAAAATGTACCTTTTTCTGTTTCTGACCTTTGAGTTTGGTTAAGCCAATATTGTGGTATTGATCAGCCACATACTCAATCCTTGGTTACGCTACACCAAGGGTGTACAAGCAGGGTTTGTCAGAGCTACTGCATGTCATGCAAGAAGTGTCACCAGGCAGCCCTACAGCACTCCTATGGACCATTATAGAAGTAGCACATGTACAATTATGACTTTGGTCCAAGCTGGCACAGACAACAGATAAAACCATGACAGACAGCCAAAATGGGATGAGAGAGGTTAATGAATTATTTGACTTTCTGTGGACTTGACCGAAAACCTTAATCTCATCAAGAACTCAAATAATTCAAATCCGGCGTTTCAAGTTTTATTGTTAGGTGCACAGAACAACACACGGTCAGACTGGGCCCTGAAATTCTTGGGACAAGACAACACAAGCAACCTAGCATAACAAAACATATAAGTACTAAGAACATTACATCTATGATTAGCTCAAATAAAATTGATCCAAATAAAATTAACTAATGGTAATAAACATCCTAATATACAAAAAAGTATGCAATATAAAATAATACACATTATGACCTATACTAACCTTATAGATCTACTAACCTAAAACAAAACCTATACTAGCCTAAGACAAGACCTACTAACCTAAGGTGACAATCAAAAGCAACTGTACTACTCCTGCACATGAAGAAGAGTCATTCACAGAATCTTCATTTAGACAAGCAGGAAACCTGAAGCCCAAAGACACACAGAGATTTATTTGTAAAATATTGAGCAGGTTCAGTGTTGCTTGGTTACCTACACTCAACACCCCAGTGGAACTGAATAAGGAACCATGATGGACCACGTACATTTGTTCCATGAAAATGTGGTGGACAAGCCACTCAATCAGGTCTTAAGATGAATGAGAGAAAAGCCAAAGTAGGATATTGTTGGACTTTAGTGTCGTTTCTTGTGATGTTGAAATACCATATGAGAGAAGTTTACTCGTAGAAAGCTGCCACAGTATATTTTGTGTGACCAGATCTCTGTATGGTAGCTAAACTTGCTGTAAGTATGGGGTTTATGGTGAATAAAAGAAATGCTGAATGGTGTAACGCTTTCAATTGGTGACACAATTTTACACGCTCTCTAATTTGTCAAAACATAATAAGTACCATGAAAGTTTACTGTATGACAATGTGCCAATTTGGGTTACCAATAATAAATCCATACCCTAGCCAGGAATTAGGGAAACAAACCTGTAGGAAATCAAATTGTTTACATGTGCTTGGGGACATTTGATTTGATTCAAGAAAAGGCTAAATAAACTGTCTTTAGCATCGGTGATAATATGCTGAGCTACCAAATGCGACTTGTAGGGTGAATTCAGGTATATTGGGACATTTTTTGTAATTCTATCTTCTGAGTTTAAGTTTGTCATCAAGTTCCAAACATAACCCAATAAATGAGACATTTCTGAATTCCTCAAGGTATCCACATTATTTAAGTGTAAAAAAATAAGTCTTCATAATGTTTTAGTAATGCATGGCTCACTATTTTAGTGGAGTTGGCAAAAAACAAATTTTAAGCAACTTGTTTGGTAATTTGGGACACAGACTCATGGGTGTAGATTGATGTATTGAACAATAATTAAACAAATTAAAAAACATTTTAATGGATTGTTAACCATTAAAAAAAAACTCCTTGAACTCCTGCAATGCTCCCTTCATTCTGTTCCCCTTCCACAAAACACTTGTATTTGCCCTTTACTTTTCCGTTTGTTCACTCTCCCTTGCACTTCACTATCCCTTGGTCTGTCTGTCTCTTTCCTGGGTGCCATTCTATTCCGCAAAATGAATTTGTTTCATAAATGAGAACAATTTGTAGATTAGACAAAGTGCAGAAGACTCTACACCTACATACATAAAAGTAGGCTAGGTTTAATGCTTGATAGCTCACTTAACCCTATAACGCGTGTGATTACAGAATAATCGAGTCATCGGAACCCAGTGAATAGCCTACTGGAGCTGCTTGTGACCTGTAAAGATGACAGGTTTATCAGAAACGTTCGCGTTACACTACATACATAACTGCCAGAGCCATGCGAAATCACTAATTATATTATTTTAGGGAGGAATAGGCCTTCATGAAAACTAGCATGCCTTAACGCGCAACCGTTGACGAAACTGTGCTGTGCACGAGTTTGATAGACTATAAGCGCGTCTGCTCCTCATATTCCCAGTCCTCTCTGCGTGCGCTGAGGCCGATATGGTTGTCCATATACTAGGTTTGAATTTCAGCACCATTGACAACTTCCTTTCCAACCTAAGCAAGAATGCCAGCGTACAGGACACCTTGGTGCCCCAGGACACCTCTGGTTTAAGTAGGACTGGCCACACGGTGGTGGCAATATGCCTTGGTCTCATTTTAGTCTTTGGAATAGTTAACAATTTTCTAGTTATGATCATCTTTGCAAAGTTTCGGTCGCTATGGACGCCTATAAACCTAATCTTGTTGAACATCAACTTTAGCGACATTCTCGTCTGCATTTTCGGCACCCCGTTTAGTTTCGCTGCAAGTCTAAGAGGGAGATGGCTTATTGGACCCTACGGCTGCAAATGGTATGGCTTCGCCAATTCGCTTTTCGGTAAGTGAAAACTTGAAAAAAGCAGACAAAATAAAACGATATTTTAAGTTTTTTGAAAGTAGGTTAATGACAAATCTACTAACTGTAAGTGTAAAGTTATGAAAAGTTCTGTTATCCTACCAAGCCTATTCATTTTCGGCAGAAGCATCAGATCATGGCAAAAGTAAACATTTGGGTTATTCAACCCAGGCGTATAATGTTTTTTTTTTTACACGTTTCTATTTCTTAAACAATACTTCATAACAAATATCTCTACACGTGGAATCCATTAGTAGCGTAAATCTTGTCAAAGCAAAATTTCCTGCAGCCTTTAATTCACCCATTCGGCTGACGCATGTACCCCGGCGCATCAGCCTGTCAAGAACACTATTAAGACATTTAGGTAGACCTACAAGATCGATTGCATTGAGATATTTCATTGAGGCATTGAGAATACTATTTTCACAAAAATGTGGATCCGATTTGTCACGGGATCCGTTAATTACGAAAACGATACATTTTTCAACCAATAATGAATTAGAAGCCGTGGAAACATATTAGCTTGGTGGTTGTGCAAGGTTGTACAGGATATTCTTGTGCTCTGACATTTGGATATTGCAATATTTTAACAGTAGCCTAATTAGCCCAATAGGAATTATACAAATAAGCTGAGACCCAATGGGCATTTAGTCTTTGAATCCTTCCCAAAGAGACACACACACACACACACACAGACCGACCCCCACATAGGCTACACACACAGGGCTGAAGGGTTGGCTTGAGGTGAAGGGGGACCCTGGAGTCCTAAACAATTAGTGCCATCTTGTGTTGTCAATGGCATAAGGGAATGGCTGTCATTCATTTATACCGAATTCCAGCATCCTTTTAAAATGATGGCGCACACACACGCTCTTCATAAGGTACTGTTGAAGCAATCACTTAAATTAAGGGAAACACATGGGAAACCTTTTCCTACGCATGTTTCACTGGCAGGATGGTCAACATCTGGTGACAGCACACTGTCAGTCAGATGAGGAGTCATACTTTGCTTTACTATTTCTATACTTTTTCATTTTTCCTTGTTGAGATAGGCAAAGTATAGACACATAGTACAACTCTTTATCCACACACACACACACACACACACACACACACACACACACACACACACACACACACACACACACACACACACACACACACACACATACACTCACACACACAAACAATCCAACATTAATATGCAGTGGCGTCTTGCAATTATTCACTGTAAGCGTTTCTCTGTGTCTAACAGTCCTGCGCTCTGTCTCTCTATCAGCCAGTGCTCTCCAAGCCCCACTAATTGCATCACTGAGGATGTCCTGGCATATACTCTCAATATTTCTTCTGAGCTCCTGTGGGAGCTGTTGCTGTTGTGACCTCCCTCCTCCCCATACACACAGCACAGACCCAGTACACCCACAATCACATTAAAATAAGCTTTTGGGAGCACACCAAGTCTAATCCAGATTGATTCCCATCAATCATTATCCAGTGCCATCTTTTGCCTGTAGGGACATGGAGGCTCAGTCATGGTTGAATCTCTAAATTGGGTTTGATGGCGTCCTTTGGGGGGTGCTCTCTAACCTTAAAATATGTCAGTAAATGATTTGGATTCCAGATGTATAGAAATATTAATATACGGTACTTGATTGGCACTTTAACCCCCATTCACATTGCAAAGACTACATATCTCGACTGCATATATTGGCTAGGTTCATGTTTGTTCATAAGCACAATATATCGTGTGTTGTTTACCTTTTCTAAGCGATTCTTAGTTTTCCACTAGCTCTCGCAACCCCCCAACTCCCCCACCCCCAACCTCATCCCATTTCTCTCTTTCTATCCATCCATTCTCCAAGGCATCGTGTCCCTGGTGTCGCTGGCCATGTTGTCGTACGAGCGCTACGCCACCGTGCTGCGCTGCACCAAGGCCGATCTGTCCGACTTCCGCAAGGCCTGGCTGTGTGTGGCCGGTTCCTGGCTCTACTCCCTGCTGTGGACGGTGCCGCCATTCCTGGGCTGGAGCAGCTATGGCCTGGAGGGCGCCGGTACGTCCTGCTCGGTAGAGTGGCACCAGCGCTCGCCAGCCAGTGTCTCCTACGTAGTGTGCCTCTTCATCTTCTGCCTCCTGTTGCCACTCCTGCTCATGGTCTACTCCTACAGCCGCATCCTGGTGGCCATCCGGGGGGTGAGTCACCTGTCCGGCCTGGCCCGTCAACACCCTAGCCCCACCTTGTTCAGACAAGACTGATACAGAGGTATAGGTGTTAGTGCTGTGGCTCATGGAAGCCTCATGTTGAATAACACAGTCCATTTAGCAGAAACCGTAATCTGAAGAGAGTTAAAACCAGTGATGAAATGTGTATGCTTCAGTATAAAGCATCACTTCCCATGACTTTCCACAAAAACACAGATTTGAGCTATTGTTCATCTACCGGGCTAAAGAGTGGTAAAATATTGGTGAATAAAAGATTTGTATTGTCCTTTTAAGCGGTTTATGATTCACTCACAGTAGGATTCCAAACAGGTTTGAATGGAATATTTACGAAGAGTTGCTATTTGTGCATAACATGATTTGGCCAAACTCAAACCATAGACTTCTGTAGATCACTCAGAGCCTTGAACATGGCAGATCTTCTAAAAGGCGGTCTATATTGAGATACACATCACAGCACGAAATTGTGTGACACTAACAGGAAGCATAGTACAAATCATGTTCATGTTGTCTTCAAAGATCCACCCCCTACGCCAACCCCCTCCCCATGAGAGGGCTCAGTTTCCCTAAAATGGCCACCGGTAGCAGATAGAAAGTGAGAGATTGTGGTCAGGGTCCAATTAACAGTTGTTGCCGAGTTTTCATTCCCTATTTCAGTTAGAGCCATCCATTGAAGCCGTATGTCTATATTTACCCCTCCGCTATTGATTAATCCTTCATGTAAGGGAGGCGGCTTCTTAGGGAAGTCTGGGCAGGGGTCACAAACCCCTCTAAGGTTCAGTGAGTCACTCTCCGAGGGGGTTACATAAACCTGGCGCTCACACAAGAAATATGTAATTAAGGTCTTCCAATTGGTGTCCAGGCCGCTTGGTTCACATCTTTGCCACCGTGACGTGAATACGCCAGAGTATATTTTTAGACAACGGACGCAAGCCGTTACTATTGGTGACAGCCGTTATGTAAGCTGCTCATTTTTTGCCAAGCGGTAACCCTGCTCAGCCCTGGCTAGCGGCTCTGCAGACCTGATTACCTGATTATCGCTCCAGTGACCCTCCTCCAGTCTTTTTTCAACCCCCCTCCTACCCTACTCCCTCATGTCTTGTCCATCTCCCCCAATTCTCTCTCAGGCTTTTCTTGGAGACAAAACCTGCTGTTCTGAGCTCTTCAGAAAGATGACTGTAAATGATGTGAATCAGCATGGAACATGTCTGAATTTCTATTCTTCCTGGGTTCCCGTCTGTCATTCTAGTCAGGTTTTTGGACCCACACTGCTGGCAGCCGAATGATGCCATAATTGAACATGGAACCGTCATTGCGCAGTGGTTGCGCATTGCTGCTGAGCCCTAATGCGTAGTCTACCTCTTCTAAAATCCATGATGATAGAAATGGCCTTGAAAAAAGCCAGGTAGGAAATGTATGGGAGAGAGAGAGGGGAAGACATGCAGAAATGGCCAAAGCCAGTGAAATGTTAATTTGAAATGTGAATCAAAATCAAGAGCTTTTAAAAATCTTTCCAAGCAGTGTTTCACTTCAAGGGGTATTTTTTTATGTTGGCTTAGCATCATCATCTGTAATTTGCCCTATCAAGCTGCATGGTGGTAGTTACTGATAGGATTCATCTGATTCAGTTCCAGGGAATGTTGTGAGAGACATTGTTCTGTGGAGCCTGCTTGGTGGCCTTTACTGGACCAGAATACCGGGTACAAACATCAGTGATTCCAGTTAGTATCAACCTTCTATGATGAGGGAGTTGCTGTTGAATAGCTATTACATGGATGACAAATCCACCCGTATGTACCAGGTTAGAAAAGGCGTTGCACCACCTGTAACACTGGAAATGCCAATTGAGCATGGAAAAGGTTGACTTTGTAAGGATATGACATCAGGGCAGAGACATGGACTGGGAAGGAAGCCCCTTAAGGATCCCTGATTGGCTAGTTTCTCTGAGCTTGGACACTCACCAACCATAGCTCCTGGATGGACGTTTGGGTGGAGATCGGGCGATTCGGTTACTCACAAGGTGTGAAATCAACAATGAGGAAGTGGGAATCCGGCAGGAATGGTTTGTAGACACTGGCAGTGTGACGGATGTGGGCCACTCTGAACACTGATGCTGAGCAGCCCACATGTGGACCACATGGTTAAGTGACAGGGGAGGAGGCACTGGGTCAGAGGAAGCATCTGGACATATCGTCTCAGTCCCATCTGTCCACTTCTATTTATGTCTCAGCTACCATAGCAGAGCTTGTCACAGTTTTGGCGTATTCATTATTTATTTTGAGTTCAGCTAATAATCAGTGGCTTAATCACAGGCTTGATAAGCAGACGCTAAATTAATACAAATGACAGTATCACCAGACATACAATGTCTTGACTGGAGCAACAGACTCTTAATGGGATTACGGATTAGGTGGTGTTTATTTGCTTCTGCTAAATCCTTACCTGTAGCATTCTAAACATGGGATTTATTTAAGAGAAAGCAAAGCAAGGTTTCAACACACAGGTCAGCAAGTGGTTGGGTTGGTCTATGGTTCAACTAGGCTTCAGTAAGGATCTATCACTCTCCTCACCCTGTCCCATCTCATCCCCTTGTCTGTCTAGGTAACGAGGATCAACCTGCTGTCGGCCCAGCGACGCGAGCAGCACATCCTGCTGATGGTTCTGTCCATGGTGTCTGGCTACCTGCTGTGCTGGATGCCCTACGGCATCATGGCCCTGCTGGCTACATTCGGCAGGTCGGGCCTGGTCACCCCTGTGGCCAGCGTGGTTCCTGCCATCCTGGCCAAGACCAGTACCGTCATCAACCCCATTATCTACGTGCTCCTCAACAACCAGGTGACAGGGGGCGCTAGAGGGTCAATCTCACAGACACATCTAGGCCCAGAGTTCAAATGTTTCAGGCTAGAAGTGCTCAACTAGAATTCAGTCCACGTTACTTTCTTCACAATAGCACTGTTATTTACATTTACATTTAGTCATTTAGTAGACGCTCTTATCCAGAGCGACTTACAGTAAGTTATGTGTAAGTTATTTTAGACCTACTGTATATGTTTGTTTGTTTTTACCTTGGAATACAGGTAGACCTATTATTTGATAAATTGCCAAAAAAGTCACAGACAAGCATGACAAGGAGCCTCTTGGGCTGTCTACGCCATCTTTCCTGCAACAATGGACATCTTAGAATGTCTGTTCTGGATTTTTAGGTAACCTGGTTTCTGTGCATGGGCAAAGTGACTAGATAATAATAATGTGTATCCAAGGGGGGAAGGGACTGACACTGCACAGGGAGACCACAATAGCATCGGGAACTCCTGTGACATTGAGGACATCCTCAGAGTAATGACTCCTTGTCCTCTCACAGTCCTCTTCAGCCTCTCTTCCTTGATACTCACTTGCTAACACACTTAATCACAGGCCAGGGTCCTGGAACGCTCCTTCTGACTTGCCGGGAGGGTCTAAGCAGTCCAACCCCTGATCTAGAATCACTGTCTGAGGAGATAATACCCTCATCAGTGCATTTTCTTTCTTTTCAGTCAAATATTTTAATTGAGGTTTTCTTTTAGTGACTTTGATGTCTCTGTCAGTTCTACAGATGCTTCTTGGCATTTATAAGATGCAGCGGAGAGCCCAAGCCTGTCAGCGGCTTCAACACCCAACAGAGCAGCAAGGAGGAGCATCCCACCCCCCTGACCCCTTTCTCACGCTCATCCCTGACCCACAAGCATCCGTCACAAGGCTCCCCGCGTTCCCACAGCCTCAGGAGCCCCAGGAAGCCCCTGTCCCCCCTTAGGAGAGAGCACTGCACCCTGTCCTTGGTGGTCCACTACAACCCCTAAGAGCTTCTCCTGCCCTTGGGGAAGCGCTACCTGAAGTGGCACAGAGTATTGTGAGGCTCATTTGCAGATTGAGACTAGATGGGTGCTGGACTACCCCCTAAGGGCCTTCTGTCAGCCCTTCTCAACCAGCCATCCCAGGGTCCTAATGTGCCATTTTTTGTTTTGTTGAAGACAATATGCCAGTGTAGACCCTTTAATGTCAGACACCAGTCCACCCCAGCTGGTAGCCTTTTGATACAGCATTGTAACCGACTGAGGGTTCTGTTAGTGCCATCTTGTTTCTGCTCTTTTTTATCTTGACATGTGTCTTTGCTGGCCAGTGTAAGTGGCTTTCTGGGTGTAATTGTATTAAATACTGGCTTAGACTTAGGTTGGAGTCATGTACAAATGTTGCATCCATGTTTTATATTGGGCTAATATACAATACATCTCATGTGCAAACCTTTGCAATTGTTGTTCCTGTTTTCATATTGTCATTGATAAGCCAGGCTCTTACCCTTTTCCACTAGATTCACAGTTTTACCACTAGAGGAAGCCATGAGCCATGAAACTGATCAGCCAATCAAATCTGCTTCTATAGTTTGCTACCTATGTATTGCCTTTAGAATTGTAAATCTGTTTAGCAATGTTGTCAGACCGCATGTAAAAAAAAAATGGTGACAGAAATGTTGCTTGTTGATGTACTATGCTTATCACAGTAGAAGAGTTTTATATCATAAGGGATTGGTTTCTTGGTAACAGGCTGACAGCAAAAACAAAACCTTGTGCCATTTCTTCTGCCAGTACTAATATACATTTTTGGAATCCAATTAAAATTCAAAGTGTTCAGCTTTTATGGAACCTGCCTAAATTGAATTATGGAAAATGACAACTTCCCATTTGCTGAAAATCTTGAACTTCCCTTTGTCTTTCCTGTTCTCTGATTCACATCACAATTCTTCTTTTTGTTGCTGAGAAAGTATACTGTGTGAATATGTGTTAACATATTCCTTTTCTATCTCATGAAGGGATCTATACTAATCTTCTTTATATTGATCCAATTTGAGTATACTGCCATGACACTAGCAGTCAGTGACCCAGAACACTCCTACAGTCTTCCTAACCCCATTGCATCTGCCTTGCAAAGAGATGGTGTACAAATCTAACAAAAAGAGTCAAAAGTAACACAAATATATACTTCAAATTATTTGTCACTTCATTTTTGACATTTGTCTGTTTTTCTCCCAAAATGGTTTTCTAACTAGATCTAATATATGCTGTTGAGCCATGCAGACAACTTTGTCATTATTATGAAATTATATATTCAGCATTAGCATAAATGGCATAAGTATTACCAGGATAACTGGTGTAAAAACACTCAAGCAGATTAATTCAGCTACTGGCTGGTCTTTAGTGCTGTCTGTATGACGCAGGTCACATTTACAGTACTGAGTCACTTGATTTTGTGTGAAGATTTGTATTGCATATCTTCCAAAGAACTCTTATATTGATGCCGTAGGTATCATATGGTGGCTCCATTTTCATGTATGCTGGCTGCTGTGGCTGGTTTTTTACCACATCACAGAATCATGCAAACCATATTTTGTGTGTCTCACATAATGTGGGGCAGGGGGGTGGTTAATTCTGCCATGGGAAAGGGGGAGAAGAATGCCTCAGTGAACTCTAAATTGAATACATGTCATCAATGAAAACACCAACCTGCCAGAGAGAGATGAGGGTAACACATCACAAGTTGCAGCAGTCCAAGTCCCTGTTGTGAAATAATTCACATTCTCGAAATGCCACTTTGCAAATGTAGGCATTTGAAATGTAACTGGTGGTTTTCCAGAAGGTGCATAGTTTCTTATTTATTTATTGCCGTTTCAATTGAGTTCAGAGGTTACTTTCTCAAAGCAGATCTGTGTTTTAGTGTCTACTTTTTAAAGGAGAAATGTCAGTGTTTATTTTAAGCTTCTTGTTCAGTTTCCTGTGAAATGTGAATTGTACCATGTGTGGTTTATTTGATGCTCATTCATCTTAAAAGGTGAAAGATGATTTAAGACAGATGGATGCCACAGTATTTCTGCATTTCTGCAGCTCAAACTAGTAAACTGTGAACATTTCACACCCTTGCAGGAAATCTATCATTCTCTGTTCTTCAAAAGATATACCAAAATAATCTATACTGCTAACATTTTTACCTAATTTGCCCCATCACCACACACACGTACACACCCACAGTGTCTCTCTTACATATTCAACAGCTTTCCGGAAGTTGTACAGGTTCGCTGATGCGAGTAGTTATTCACAAGTACATGGGATGCCAAGCGTGCTAGGTCTTAACTCTTGGTACCTCCATCTGTCTCCACCATGATCAACACCTACCAGACCTCCCTACCTCCACCCCCAGTCCCCCCGCGGCTAGGTAGACATCAGACAGCCTCAGCCCCGGTCCCAGTCCTGGCCCCAGTCCTGAGCCTGAAATCAGGGCCCAGCAAGCCAGTTTTCAGGTTTGTGATAGGGGTAGTTGTGCTGCACTTGATCCTGTCCTTTGGTGGATTTGTCTACCTATACCATTCTGGAAACAAGGTAAGAACTTGGATCTTCCCAACTGATGTCAATTTGTATTCTCTATAATAGAGCACGATAATACCATCTTTGATATGGAGTGATGTTTTATAGCAGTTTAATTGTCGTTTTTGTGCAGCAACAATAACTTATTGGAATTGTGTAATAACTGTGAAAATTATTATCATATATAATGTAAATATTAACGGTATAATGTTAAGAGCAAAATGAACAAATACTTGTTTTTGTACTTGCTTTTATGGTACAGCATATGCATCATATGAAGAAAGATTTCCTTTAATTGTGTAGTGCAAATGCAATGTGCAATGTTTTTCAAAGAGTTCCTGAGTTGCCTGAGTCTTAAGATAAAACACTAGGAAATCAAACACATTTCTAGAAGTATTGTGAAATATTGCGTATTTTTATGAATCTGTTGAAACAGTAGACGTGTCTTTAATTCGAAAAATTCTCAGCTTCAGAGAAGAAAGTTTAGAGCGGAATCAATATTATAACCATCTGCTTCCGAGTGCCTCAGTAAAAAGAACACATTTCACCTGTTTATTTGACACTAGTTGAGAGAGTTTCTTAGAAAAGTCTGAACTTCCTTAAAAGTACGTCCTTATTCACAAGCAGTCTAAACTGAAGTTAGTGCCATATGTGTCACAGCAAAACAGTTGACATAAATGTGTTCTTTTGGAATCAGTGGCAGGACACAATCAAGCTCATGTACCAGGATGAGCAGAACCTGCAGAAACTCATAAAGGACTGTGAGCAGAACATCCGGCCACAGCCAGGCTGCAGACAGATATTGAATGAGTACAATAGAGCAACAAAGGTGAGTGCAGATCTCAAATATTTTTGGGATCTAAACCAAAAAACGTCCCGGCTTCTAAGCTGTTGATGGTAATGCTTACTCTTTCCATTTCTCCTTCTAAGGATTCCGCAGGTCAAGGAAAAGGTATGTCACATTCTGACCTATTTTGCATGTTTTTCTTTATCCTTAGCTTGATGTTATAGGAAATATCTGATGCATTTCATTTTCCTTCTGTCAGTGGAGTCTCTTTCTGGGAAAATCTCCTATTATGGCACCATGGCACGCATGAATGCCCTAAAAGCCAGTGACACCTCAACATGTAAGAGACCCTTCTAATCACCATACATCTTATAATTCATGTCAGGGTAATCTTGACTCTCAGTTCTTATCAAAAGTCTATATTCATTATTTCCAACAGCCCAGTATCTGCTGTGGGACACTGCACACTCTAAGAAGAATAACGTCCAGAACAACTTTGACAAGAACAGACTGATATTGAAGCAGTCTGGAGACTACTTTGTGTTTTCCCGTGTCACCTTCTCCAATTATGGACCCAAGAGTGCGCTGGCCCACTTTGTGAAAGTATGGGAGAACGGAAAGACAGAAGAAAAAATCTTGATGAAAGCCTACTGCAACCTGGTGACCAGGCCGGGGATGTGCACAGCCTCGCAGGCCGAGGTGGTGAGTCTGAATAAGGGAGACCAGCTCGGTGTGTGGGTAGAGGATACTAACCTGGTGGACTATGATCAGGACGCCACCATCTTTGGATTATATAAACTGTAAGATGCTCCTCTAGGTGGACACCATCTGCATTTGTTCCCATTACATTGTGCACATTCACTGAGAGAATGGACTGGGAGTTCTGTCTAACAGACCAGATGTGTGTCTGATTGATCGGCAGTCTGGATGGATAAAGTCCACAGCTCATTTGTTTTTAAATGGGACTAAGACAGGACCTGCTAGATCCTGCTCCACATGGATCAAAGCAGGTCAATTTGGACTCGATTTTTGGATGCATTGATGAATGCATTGATTAGCCATCCATCGGTGAAACAACTATTTCTTTGAACTGTAATTTATTCTTGTTAGATGAGTGATACCATGATTCACTGCACCAGATTTTTAATATTTTTATATAGTAAGGAAAGTTCAATGATTGTATTTATTATGGTTGATGGTGTGAAGTAAAAAGAAAAACATACGTTTGCAAAGGTGTCAAATCATTTAATCAAATGTTGCAGTTTGACACTGTAAATTCTACCAACTTTTGTCTATTAGTGACAGGAATGGCACACACAAGCAGGATTTAACAGTGGTTTACAGTAAGGGTCTTTTACAGGATTGTGTTTGGTGGAAAATGACATGGTGTTAAAAGCCCACTCTTTTACCACAAGATCCTACTTTACCCAGTATTATGTGTAGTTTGACAAGTGTGAAAGTAAAAGGCTGCTTCTTTGGCTTGCTCACACAGTGGGTTATCGTTTCAGTTCATGTCAGTCACAAACACGTAAGTCCACCGGCTTTCACACCCCCCTACCTCCCTCCCCAACGCCTCAAACCTGAACCACAGAACTAGCGAAACTGAGAGGACAGAAATGCGTTGACAGACAGATAACCCCTGCGTTGTTGTCTCACCTGTGCGTTAGCAAGGAAGTGCCATGACCTAAAATGTGACTTTAGTAAAGCTTTAAGAACTGGGGCACAAATAACCTGCCTCCCACATCAAATGCATCTCCAAATGTAATAAACCACATTAACAAATCTCCTCTATGAAGACACATTTAAAATATGGCAGTGATGTTGCATGTGATTTGTCAACAACAGTTATGGAATCAAGGATTAAGGATCAGTACTCAGATAAATATAATTCCACTTCTAATGACTTGTGAGGCTTTATCCTTAGGGCCACTGAGTTCTTTAAGGTCTTCAACCCTGGTTGACCATTCAACCCCTCCACATACTTGATCAGGCTTGATAAGAACCCCTTGATTAGAATCAGGTGTGTGAGCAGGTAAACATCTAAACATGACATAAACTTGACATTGAGAACAGTGGGCTCTGAGGACCAGGGTTAAAGACCACTGCTTTAGATTACCAAAATGACTGTTCCCTTCCAGTCTGAGGTGTTGAGGGTGTTGTAGGCTGTACGGATCGTTCCTGGGTTAGATCTGTAGCAGGCTGTGGTCTTAAATTACAGTCTGGAAAGTGTGAGTCTTCATTATCAGTAAACACGGCTTTGGAAAGCTGCAGTCTCTTACACACAGGAAGTGCTGCTCTCTACTCATTCATTCCATTCTGAATGTCCCCTGTGAAAAGTCATTAACACAACGAAGTATGAACTTTGTGCAGACGTATAATCCTAATGGAATATTCAGTTATATTTACAGTGGAAAGGGTCCAGAGTCGACGTGTCACAGCATTCATATTTCCCAACATGGATATGCTGTGCTGTTAATTAATGTGTTGCTGACTTACGCTGGATTAATCTGAAGAAATTACCAAATAAAGCAGGGTTTACATAAAAAACGAGTAATGACAAAGAATCTATAGACAGAAACATTTTATTAAAAGAATGACCATACTGAAAACATGAAAGTACACAGCGTCTAGAAAAAAAGCAGTACAATTCCTTTACCAATGATAATTGCATAGAACAACTTTTGTCATACAATACACACACGTGTTGTTGAGCAGGTGACGGAGTTGTTTCACACCCTCTAAACCCCGCCCCTCTAAGCCCCGCCCCTCTAAGTGCTCACTGAGACCACCGGACATAGAGGAAATGAAAAGACACTAGGAAAAAATATTTTATATTCCATGGTAATATTCTCAAGCGATAAAACAGGAACGACTGATACTGGGTTCCGTCAGCATTGACATGCAGTCGATTGAACATTGACAATCAAACCCGGTGTCCTAATATGTGATCCTACCCGACAGATTTTCCTACCTGGACTCACGGTGCATGCAAACACCAGGGTTGAGTTAGCCCCGTATCTCTGAACTACAGTAGGACAATCTGACACGGTAGGGCAAATCAACAGAACACCGGGACACATGATACAGTATGCTATACAATCACACAAGCAAGACAACCCTGTGGCTAATGAACATGGGCTGGCTCATTTTGGTTTGGAGGGAGGATATGTGTGTGTGGGTCGGAGTCATCGATGTGACTGGTATTGCCAAATCCATGTAATTAGATCATGTTTGGGACATACTAGGTCTATCATGCCTGAGCAGCAGAGTGAAACCTTGGCAAACAGTAATGCAGTGGCTTATTGCATGTCCATCCTGCATGTCCATCCTGCCCCTGCTAGTGCAGTGCAGCAGGAGCAGGCGCCTGTGTCGACAGTGCATGCACTAAACCTCCTCTATAGAGGAAGTCCTCAGAGAGTGTAAAGGATCCACCAACACTACTCATTATCCTGGCCCAATGACAACACCTGGCTGGTTCCACCTGTCATGTACAAACAATCCTTTCAAACGTTCCATTCCAGTCTCATCCTTAATCCATATTGACGTCATACACTGGATCAAGAGAGGCACTTTACCAATAGTCTCTCTAGTCTATAACTGAAACCATCGCTCTTTATTGACAATGAATATGGGGCCATCTTTGTATCAGTTCATAAAGACAGAACTGGAGGGAAACCAGTGTTCGCTTAAAACCAAGAGCAACACTTTATACCAAATACACTCGGTGGTTCGGCCTCAACCCCCTTTTATTTATAAACTGACACATCCACAACTCACCAATTATCAGGTTATGTTTCCGTGTGGTACCGCTAAACGCCATTTTTCCATGCTGCTGGTGCTGCACATCAGCCATGTGGGTAAGGCTGAACAAGCCGAGTTTATGGCAGAATCTCATAAACCAACACCCACAAGGGCTCCTAGTACCATATACACACTCTGCACAAAGAAATGTATTATTAAAAATAAATAAGCAATATACTTTCTTCAACCGCAATAACAAAGCAAAGCCATGAATTATTAGTCAACTGTTATTTGTATATCTTTTCAGTAAGAAACTATAGGAGACATTATTGACAATCTTTTTTTGTCTTTTTTTGCGTGTGTATTCTATACATGATTCACACTTCTAAATGTCTTATCAATATGTTATACATTTATGTCCCTGATAGCTTTGGAATACATAGGACTGTTGAAATATCACATTTCTAATGTATGATATCATAGAAATACTGTACATCAATGCAGATTGTAAGATACACAGCCTATGTAGAAACCTATGAAGAAACTACTCATATAAGCTTTGTAGCGTTTGGTTCTGAGCACCACCCAGACTGTGTGATAGTCAAGGAATAGGTCAGACCCATATGAAATGTACTAAAGCTTTGAGGCCAGCTAAACAGCTTAGAGATATGTAGTCTCATGTCTAGAAGGTGCATTCAATCAGAAAGAAACGTTGTAATTATGTCGTGAAAGCCTCTCTTTCCTGACTGTGTAGCAGGGGTGTCCTCAAAAACCACGACAACAAAAACAATACAACATATGAAATCTCAAAGGACTGCTGTAACAGACATGGTCGGGACAGGGGAAGCCCAGTGTCGGCTGAGGGTCTCAAACTCTCTGCTGAAGCCAGAGCCTCCCCACGTCTGTGACCTAAACATGGCTTCTTACTCCTATTGTGATTCCTATTGAAGCCAGGGGTGCTGACTTACTTTCCGCCTCCTACATGGCTCCTCAATGCTATGACGGTTCACGGTGCCAGCAGCCATACATCTGGACAGGTAAATGAATCCCCAACTATTGGTCCTCTGGGGTAGGTGTCCTGTGGCGCTTCAGAAACACCCATGGTCAGAGACAGGGGTGACGAGGAGGAGTGACGACAACAGGAGATGTCCAGCATGTGAAGCCAAGCTTGGAAACCATAATGTCCCGATAGCAGTTTGCCTATTCAGGCTAGTAAGCAGGGCTGAATTGTGGACCATATGGGCGCATTGTCACTCACACACACACTCATACGTTACGCTTAACACACACAAACGCACATGATGTTGGGGGGGGGTTACTGCATGGTGATGTTCAGTGGGTGCCGTCCTCCCAGACACAGTCGTTCTTGCCCTTGGCGAGCTTCTTGACCACCCTCTCCAGCTCCTTACGAGACTTCTGCTCTTCCTCCAGACACTGCTTCATCCACTTATTCTCCTGCATGATAAGCATGTGTGCACACACACACACACACACACAAACATGCAGTTGTAACACATAGTATTCCCTTATAGGTTTGTACTGTACAGTACAGTGTATATCATGACATCTATGTTCAATATATACATACATACGCATACACACACACACTATATATGCTGGACAGCATTCTCTCTATGACTGACTGTAATACCTTCTTCAACTCATGAACCTCATCCTTTAAAGCGTATACAGCATCAACCAGGCTCCTGCATCAAACAAGAAAGGTTAGCAATGATAACGTCATGGTGAACCATGATTCTCTTCCTTAATAATCTCAACAGGATTAGTAGATGTTGTAGCGGTAGGCAGCAGCCTCCAAGACATCAGATCAATAACAAGGAAGTGGGGTGTTTCCGTGGTGATGTCACTGCTGTGTGGGGGCGGGGGGTGTTTGGAAGAGGGACTGCAGCCTTACTTCTCCTCGATGACAGTCTGACCGTTGCTCTTCATTTCCTCCACAATGATCTTCTCTTCCTCTGGCAGCAGCACCTGGGGGATGCACTCCTTCCGCACAGCTGCCAAGTGGATAGAGACACGCACACACACACGAGTAAGTCCCTACTGAGGATTTCCATGAACTGTCAAGTCATACAGTAGTAAAAACTGCACCGTAGCTAAAAGTCTTGGGCATGTCAAAACGTTGCACACGCACTTGTCCAGACTATTTCTCTCTCTCTTATACACACACACACACACACACACACACCTGTGGTGGTCTGGTGGAGGCTGGCCCCGGTGCAGTAGGCCTCAATCACCTTCAGGATCTGAGCGTCCTCCTCAAGAGCGGCTGTGCCTGTCAATCGAGCACACACAGACCATACTGTATCATACATTCAAACTGTATCATACATTCAAACCTTCTACACACGCAAATCAGGTTCAACTGATCAATTATTTATATTAAATCTATTATAATAATTGGTTTTAGTGTGTATTATTAACAAAATCATAATAATAGTAGCTTTATATTATTCTTGGAAATATAACTTTTTGGAGGTTTTCAAACTTTGGAAGTTACACTGATCTGCACATAGTTACACTGATCTAACACATAGTTACACTGATCTAACACATAGTTACACTGATCTAACACATAGTGGGAATCTCTAGTGTTAGGTTTCCACAGCTCATTCTCATGCAAAGCTTTTCCTAGGGTAACGGCAAACATACAACTTTTCCTGAACAGGGTCTCGTCGTCAGAAGGTTTCCTGTCCGTCTTGCGTTTCGGCAGGAACTTCTTCATGGGTCGTGGGCTCTTACTAGAATCCTGCATTGAACCATTAGGAAGGAAAGTGCAAAGAGAAATAGAGAAAGAAAGAGAGCGAGCGAGAGACCGAGAGAGAGAAAGTGAGTAAGAGAAAAAGACAGAGGTTAGAAAGTCCACAAAGGCGTCAGTCTCAGACACAAAGGCGTCAAGACGGGGAGACTTGGAAAGACATGGTATGCAAGCAGACATTGACACACAATGCCTGTAAACAAATACACACGCAAACAGAAAGACAACAAACATGGGATTTACAATTGCCTTTCCGGACACCAACCAATTCAGCTTGGATTAGTCATTTATTCATAGTGTTGTGATGCACTCGGGTGGCCTACGATGTCATCTGGTAAATAAGTCAACCTTTATTGTTAACGAGTCTAATGCTGAATGGACTAATTAGGTGACTGCAACTTAGCAACAATCAGTGCTTAAGTACCCCTTTTTAAAGCCACCCTCCTCTTACCACCTCTAAATGTAAAATGCTTCTCTCAATGGGGGAGATACCTTGATGGTGCCTTTTTGTCTAATTTGACTTAATTATATCACGGCAAAGGTGCGACTACCTTCTTAAACACCACACTTCAGACTATGAGCGAACAGGATAGTTGCTTTACAGATGGAAAAAATGTGTGCGCATTTTCTGTTTCTTTACCACATCTAATGCAACGCAAATCCTTCATAAACCGTCTCTAAATGTCTAATTCTTAGAAAGGACAGGATTCATCAACTACTTAGAGGTGCCTCATCCGCCAACATTGAAGATCAGTGGGCAGATAATGTGAAGCATGTAGATAAATGCCCATAAAGGTCATGGCCAGAATAATGTATCTTTGTATATGTGATAGTGCCACTCAACAGTATTCCCTTTCACTCTTATCTGTGAGTGAGTGAAGGGTATTTAGAATGGACAATGATGCTAAGCATGTATATAATGGTAGTTCTCAACGATACTTAATGGAAAAACCTAAACTTTGTTTTTTGTGAGGGAAAGGTTCAATAATGCAGGATGGTCCTTTGTATAAGTCTTTCAGCAGGGTTCCTTGAATAGCAGCCAAGAGATGTGAGATACACGGAAATGGGCCCCATACAAGAGAAAAGAGAGAGAGAGAGACAGAGAGAGGCATACAGGACTACCAAGCGCACAGGAAACCCAACAACTCACAGTGGAGAAGAGTGTGGGGAGGGCAGGGGGGGGGAGGGGGATGCAGAGGAAAAGAAATGCAACAAAAAGCCACCATACGCTACTGTTGAGGCGGCACACACAGGCACAGATACACACACTCATACACACACGGAAAGAAAGCGCTAACCTTACCTTCAAGATATAAGACATCCTCTAAAGATGCAAGTATGAAGAGAGAGAAACAGAGACAGAGAGAGAGACAGAGAGATAGAGAGAGAGAGAGAGAGAGAAAGGGGAAAATGTGCATGTAAAAATGGTGTGAGAAAGATTAGGTAGAATGATGTGAACAGTCAACACTTCACTAAACTACACCCAACACCCCCCCCTCCCCAAACACACACACACACACACACACACTTCCCCAAAACAGAGCATGGTGGATCTACAAAAGACAAGAAGAGTAGAATAAAAAGAGAGTGAGAGAAAAAGTGGAGAAAGAGTGTTCATCCCATGCAATCCTCAGAGTCCAGATGGAACAGCCAGCAGCCCACTGACTGCTTTCACCTCGCTGAGCCACGAGGACTGCAGCTTATTCCAGGGTTGTAGTTATTTCCCAACGTTCATATCTTCTGTCAAGTTTATTCAAATAAACTGGGGTAGTTTGTTCTTGTGTGTCACCGTTGTGTGGTGTGTGTGTTACTGTTATGTAGTGTGGTCCTGTGAGTGCCATTGATTTCCAGTTTCCAGCAACTATTAGTGCAGCATCAGCAAATAATCGAAATTCACTTTAAGCTGACTGAGTCAAACCAAACACTGCCATGGAAGCACATTAGTCAGTAACCTCAAGCCACTCTCTCTCAGTTCCAACTCCAGCTCTGGTTGGGTACAGCTGTCTCTTCTGCAGAAGCCTGGCCTGGCCGACCCATTCGTCTTTGACGGGCAAGACACCCAGCTTTTTACTGGAACAGATGCACAGACGAGGCCAGTAGAGCCATCCTCCTTTCCTCACCCTCCTAGGTGAGCTGTTTGCTGAGAGTTTGACCACTCATATGCAGATACTACTACCCACACACACACACACAAACACACAAGCTCTGAGTTGGGGTTTTCCCAAACGCTCATGTCAAAAACACAGTGAGAAGTGCGAGTGTGATTCGGTGTTTTCTCACCTCCTTGTAGCCCAGCGCGGCAGAAGGTTTGAGAGGCGGCGCAGGGCGCAGGCAGCTGAGCGACCAGGGCTTGGTGTTCCTAGGGGCCTCCAGGGGTCCTCTGACGGCCGACGTTGGCGGGCTGAAGTTGGGGAGGTGGGTGGGGGTGCCCACTATGCTGAGAGGCTTGCCCTCAGTCTACCCAAGACAGAAACACAGCAACAGGAAGGACCAAAATAGTTCAAGTTTAAGTCTTTTATTGTCAGATACAAACTAGCAGAACAACACAGGCTCAGACTGGGCACTGAAAGTCTTTGGAGAAGACAACGCAAAGCAACCTGGATCAACATGACATGTATGTACTCAAATAAGAGTCGTGAACACAGCTAAAACGGCTGCTCGAAAGGTGCTATAAGCATTTTAGCACCTCTAACACACATGTCAACACATGCCCTGACATCTTGGCTGAATATCTCAAAACGCTCGCTTTGAGACCCACCTTATACTTCACTGGAAGGAGAAAGAAAGAGAAAGCAAGACATAGAGAGAGAGGGAGAGTGAGAGAGCACAAGAGAGAGCCAGGGAGCAGGAGAGACGGGCAGACAGGAGATGCTGAAGGTCCTACCTTTAAGATGGTGCCCACAGGGCTCCCCCCCTTGGTGAAGGGCTGCAGGTGCTCGAGCCACTCTTGCAACTCGTGTGGGTTACTGCAGAGCACGGTGGTGCGCTCCATCATGCTCCCTGTGACACACACACACACACACACACACACACACA
Organism: Hypomesus nipponensis; assembly: GCF_054491055.1. Classification (NCBI taxonomy): domain Eukaryota; kingdom Metazoa; phylum Chordata; class Actinopteri; order Osmeriformes; family Osmeridae; genus Hypomesus; species Hypomesus nipponensis. The sequence goes on from NC_140361.1 coordinate 9,234,555, forward strand.
CACAGACCCTCTTCACTCCCAAATCACCTGAAGCCCACATGCAACAGGTACTGCAGTCTGACCTAATTTTGTTGCCCAAACTGGCAGTTCAAAAGCTGAACGACAAAATACTGTGTTCTTTTAATGATTGGCAGGCAGGCAGACAGCCAGCCTCAACTCAAGACTGTGTGGAGAGTAGGCTAAAGAAAAGTTCATCAGCTCAGAGCTTCAACGCAGTAACTAATCACAATGACACAGAGGGGCTGACATTGTCAGTGTCTGCTTTACTGGGAGTAACAGCCGGTGTCTCCCCAGACAGTGCTACTGGCAGAGCAGAAGGGCGCCAATGATGAATGAAGATTTGCATTACTGCTTTTCTATTTGCACCCACCAGCCCACCAGAGAGCGCCCAGCAAAGTCCCAGCTCTGGAGACGCACCTGTGATGTCAAAGGCGAAGTGGCCGGTTTCCATGTCTTCTGCCCTGCTGGTCACAGTGGTGCCTGTCAGAGGAAGCTTTCCCTGAAGCAGAGAGAGAGACAGATAAGGGAGAGGGGAATCTATAGAAGTGTAGAGGAGTCTGAGGCCAGGGTCAGGTTGAATGTCTGTCGGTCTGTGTGTGTGTGTGAGTGTGGGTGTGTGTGTGTGTGGTTGGGGGCCAGCAGACTCACTTGGTATATAAAGCCACTCATTCGTGGACTGGCAGACAGCATAACCAGCACATTGGGGAACAGCATGAGGTAGCGCTCCTCTTTGTCCTGAAGGGCACACACACACACAAGCAACAAATCAGCAACCATCTGTGACTACAACAGAAGATGTAGGTGTTGTTTTTATCTTGATGCTGGCGGTGAAATAGGAATTAGTCTAGACGGTCAAGATACATAAATGTCACCTCTGTTAAAAAGAAGAAATATAACTGAGAAGAAAAAAAAAATTGGAGAGGTTTAGGAAATGGCTTTCGGTGAAACAGTTGGGCTGACAACTACGAGGTTTTCTTTCACGAGTCTACTGAAAGCGTCCATTTACTTGTTCGAGAACAGCCAGAGCCTCCAGCCCACACCGACACAGACACCGCAGAAGAGACGGGCTGCGGGGGGGCTCTGCTCTAGACGGGCGTGTGGGCTATTAGGGATCCAGCTCCCACAGCTAATGCTGATTCTTTTCTCATCTACATAGCCCACATGCTCATTAGTGAGAGAGAAGGGGCTGTAGTGCAATGGAAAGTTAGGTAAATGGATCTACCATCTACGAACGGAAAAAACTAATCTTGTTTCCGAGTCATTAATAGTTTGTCACCGGGCAAGCCTATGACAGAGGTGGTGAGTTGATGAACACATTGCCAGGTAGAACCTGGATGAGCCTGGAGAAGGACCTTGGAGCACAACTGAGAACAGGCACCAGTCCTGAGAACGAGCCATCATTCAACCACACAACAGGAGAGGAATCGGCAATAACCTTCATCTCTGAGCCTCATGTTATTAAAGAGAGCATAAGGCACACAAATCTAACCCTGACCACAACCGCAACCATGAAGCGAGATACACTGGGGGTGAAGATCCTTCAATGCTTCCTGTTGTTCTAAATGCCCTCACCTCACTGGCTCCGGTCTGCATGTGGACTTGGGACATGTAGGCCACACTGCCCAGGGTCCTCATGCTGTCGCCCTCCCAGCCTCTCACAGGCTCCGATAGGATCTGGAGCTCCAGGTTCTTCCTCCTGCGCAGGTCCTGGCAATGGCTCTGAGATGAGGGGTGGGCGGGGGGAGGAGAAGAAGAGAGTCAGGCAGGAGGGAGAGAGGAGTTGGGGGGGAAAAGGGTAGGAGGAAAGAGAGTCTCAAGTGTTTGTTCACAGTAGTGTGTTTGGCATTCAGCTGCAGGGGTGCGGCCCTCAAAATGTCTTATTCGTCTGAAAAATGTCCTTAGGTGTGTACGTCCTTTTTGTAAGACAAGTGAAGCTTGTCCTGTTTGTTCCAACCAAACAGGTGTGACATGGTGCATGGTTTACATGAAAAGGCCAACGTTCCATGTAGACGCTTGAGGAACGTGCCGGGGTGAGCAACACAGATCTGTTGTCAGGGAGCAGGAAGGGGCTCCCCCACTCACTCCAAAAAATGACAACGCATCTGAGCTCTATTTTTGCTTCATTCCGACAAAAATAAGTATGTAGTTGGTGAGGCGCAGGTTGTACGAATAAGTTAACCTTTGGGAATATTCAGCCCATCCCACACACACTCTCCCCCCCCCCCTGTTTTTTTCTCTCCCTTTCACATTCGCACACTCAGACAGAGGGTTTGGTGAGTCACCCCTTGCCTCCTCCCCTACAACTTCCTGACTGTGGAAACAACAGCATTACCCCTCATCTTGACTTGCATTACCGATTCCACTCATGCTGTCACTGCACACCTACTGCTCTAGGCAACACTTGATTCCACTCTGCCATCACTGCACACCTACTGCTCTAGGCAACACGTGATTCCACTATGCTGTCACTGCACACCTACTGCTCTAGGCAACACTTGATTCCACTATGCTGTCACTGCACACCTACTGCTCTAGGCAACACTTGATTCCACTATGCTGTCACTGCACTGCTCTAGGCAACAGGTGATTCCACTCTGCTGTCACTGCACACCTACTGCTCTAGGCAACAGGTGATTCCCTCGTGGCGACGGGCGGATGTGAGGTGAGGAGATTAGAAGGCTCAATTGGGTCACGTTATCCCTACATGCACCTTGAACCAGTCATATAGAAAAGTATTGGAGGGATCTAACAGTTTTAGTCACCTCCTTAACCGACAAGTTGATAGGTGCACTTCTTGTTTATGTAGGAAGATGGAACTGATGGCTGGTCTATGTAGGTTTGTTGTGGAATCAGTTGATCTGCCAAGATCTTACCTGTACTACAGTGTCTTTTTTTGGACCGCATTTCAAAGCAATGCACGGACATAAATTTTTTGTACATAAATAAAGCTGTGAAAAGTGTATCACTCACAGCTGCACAGTAAACTATAGATATGTGGCCCAAAGCATTTGGAGGATGTCCACTGTGCAAACAGGTCTGCAAACACACTCGTATGAGAAAGAGGGGTTCCACAAATGTTCTTAGACTCACCACCAGGCTCTTGAAAGCTGTTGTGGCCTTCAGGATGTCACCATAGTCTGGATGGGCCCCCTGCAGGACAGGAACAGGAATGATCCGATCATTATGCAACCAATGATCTGTTACCAAGGGGATGAGGGTCTGGGGTTGGCCAGCGGAAGACTGGAAGACGGCAGCCGTGGGAGGACAAGCCCTACCTCCACATGTCTCTCCAGCTCCTGCAGGAGGGTGGGGTACTTGTCCAGCCTCATGAAGGGCTTACTCAGGCTGGTGGTCAGGGTGAGGATGCCTGGGACGCTGGCCCCCTGACTCTCCATGAACTTGTCCAGCTCCTCGCTGTCACACACACGCACACACACACATGCACACGCACACATAGGGTTGGACAAGAAGTTTGATTTCTAACTAGGAATTCATAAGTTTCTATTTTAAACCGATTCTAGTTTACTTGAGGAAAGGAAAGGAAACACACATCTTGCAACATAGTCAGTAAACAAATATAGGTTCAGTTTCTCAGCTCCAAACCACTGTAGCTTGAACAGGCTACCCAAACATGCAGGATGTGTCTAACAAAGGCGTATGAAACATGCAAAGTAAGTTACTGTGAATTCAAAAGGGCCTCATGTGCCCCAACTTAACCGCAACTCCATATCCTGATATCCTGTCAGCGTACTTCCTGTGTGTGTATATAAGTGTGTGTGTGTGTATATATATATGTGTGTGTGTTTTGAGTGTGAGAGACTTTCACTGTTGTTCACTTTTTTCTACACTTCATTGTTCATATCACAGAACAAACAAAAGTTGTAGATTTACAATCAGGGGAAAGGCCCCAAAAAGTGCTAGTGTTGCTAGCATATGCTAGTTGTCATATAAATGTGCAACAGTTGCGCAACAGCTGTGGATTCACATCAAGCTCCCCACCACTAGCTCATGAGCAGAGCACCCATGTGACCTCCACAGAGGAGGTGAGAGAAGCCCCAAACCTGAAAATCAGATGCAGGTTTCCAAGGATAATTTACAGATCTTTCCTCCTCACAAAACTAGTGAGACTGAACCATGCAACATCTGGCCATGTTCACAGAGAAAGACTAGTGCCACCTAGTGGCTCTTAGAGATATGACAGGTGAAAGTGAGGCTTTCAATTGCACTTAGAAGAGAAACTCTTGAGTGCATGAGATATGATCATTCATCTTAGATGCAGCGTACAGAACTGACTGCTACATAGGGTTAGGCTACATCTGAGGCTAACGGCATCATTTTCTGTTCGATTCTCTCCAAGCCCCTTATTACTGCGCTGGCCAGCTAGCCCAGTGCATTAGGACCCAGGGTCAGCCAGGCCTGTGTGCGGGGGAGCGGGTGTGAGGCAGACCTGTGGTCGGTGAGCACGCAGACGGCAGAAGGGTGGCTGGAGCAGTAGGATAGGTACAGGGTCCTGATCTGACACATCAAGTTCAGGTAGCAGCTTGCCACTCGCTGTTGCCCCTCTGGAACCCTGGGGAGGGGGGGGGGGGGGATAAGAGACACAAAAAGATACAATTTGAGCTTAGTTTATGCAAAATGTGATGAAATAATGCCTACTCGCCACTAGAGGGAGCAACAACTTAAGTAGTGAAAGGTCCCTAAACCACTTACAAGTCCCCCAGGCCTTCACGCAACAGAGCCTACCAATCAGCAGTGGGTGTTTGTCATTGTCTCCACACACACACACACACACACACACACACATATACACACACTTACTTGGTGCACTCCTCCAGAGCCACACACAGGCCCTGCTGGAAGGTGAGCACGTCCTCCAGGTTCCCGCACAGGCTGGCGCTGTCCGCACTGCTCACCCTGGACAACACACACGCCACAGGCTCACTGACTACATCAGGTACTCACAGGAAAAACACCGACAAGAAACCTCACTGTTAACGTGGAAACCGATCATGGCCGTTCTGTGAAAGATGATTCGACAGCAGGTTGATTGCTGATTTCCAGTTTGGCCGTTGAGTTCCTATTCAGCTCTCATTGTCTTGTCTTACTTGTCGCTGGCCAGTAGGGGGCGCAGGTAGCAGCTCAGCACCGTCTGCAGCTCCTTCACAAACTCCCGCTCATGCTCCAGGATGTCCTGCACCACCTGCAGAGGAAACTCACAGCGTCCATAAGGCCATCCAGCAGACACAGATAGGTGCATGGCTGTGAGGGTCTGTCTAGGTGTCCTGATCTGGGCGCTAGCTCACCACGCTGTAGTAGTTCTTGGTCAGCTGGGTCCCCTTTGGAGACAAGGGCTTCTCTGTGGATGGGGAGGACGGAAGGGCGTCAGGCTGATTTGATAACCAAATTTCACTTTTACACCCGGCCGAAAGCTTTTATATTAGGTTTTTACAGTAGCTTTTGAGGGGGAGGGTGCATTTTGGAATGAGGAGGGGGGGGGGTTACTTACCAGATGGCTTGACCTCTCGGACGTAGTTGCTAGGGAACCAGCCATTGCGGCCGTTGAGCGAGCCCTCCCACCAGCCGCCCTCCTCCTGGCGCATCACACAGATGAGGTCGCCCTTGTTGAACGACAGCTCGTCCTCGTTGTTCTGCTTGAAGTTGAAGCGCGCCTTCACCATCAGGTGGCAACCCCCACCGTTCTCTGACATCTCCTGATTGGATGAGTGGTGGCTCGGGTTTAGTGACCCAACGAAAGCAGGGATTCAGTGTTCCTGACTGCGCTTCTGTGTGTGTTGAATTTGTTTGTCTGCGCCTGTTTGTTTGTGTATGTTTACATGTGTATTTGACATGTTTGTGTTCTAGATGTAAGTGTGTTTTGCTGGTTTCTTTTGGGTGTGTGTGTGTGTGGGTGTGGTGATTCCTTACCGCTGGTTTGGATTGTCTACGCAGGGATCTGGACTTGGAGAGTGTGTGTGAGGAGCTGGACTGACTAGCAGTGGGAGCACCGCCCTGTGGACATGACCTCTCAGCGCCACAGTCTGTTGACACACACACATACGGAACTTAGATACGAGCAAAGCATGGCGAACGCAAAGAACAGATATACTTCAATAGGTTACAAAATGCAATTTCTCTCTCTTCATCACACACACTGCTCTGGGAGGGAGAGCAGAGGAGAGCGCTGGAGCAGAGAGCGCTGAGAGCTAGCGCTTTGTAGATGACGATGCATCAGGCCCGGTACTCTACTCAGCCCTGGGGACAGAGGCAGCACAGATGTCTGCATCACCGCATCCTCCCCCCTCCCCTCCCCCGGTCTCCTTGTCCTGACCCGGCTCAGCTACACAGTCTGCCACACTGCATCAGAGAACCATCTAGATCGTAAGTGTAACGATAGCTAATCACTCAGATTTCCGCCGTGCGATACATAGAGAGCCTGACAGGAAGAGACTGTTCCTCCTCACAGAGAGCCAGGACAGAGCCAGACCAGAGCAGCCGCATTCTGGCCAGCTACCTGACTGCTCGCCAGACAGCTGGCTTCTCTTCTCACAAGACTGTCTGGCAGATGCAGAGACACACACACTTTCACACACACAAAACACATGCACACACACCGCCAACACACACACACACATACAAACCACACACACAAAGCCACGCTACGTTACATATCTGTCTGCTTCCAATCCCATTCACTACCACAGTCCAGACGGGCCTGGAACTCATGAGCATAATCTGTGAGAATCAGGCATGACAAGAAGTCTGAATATCAGGGATTCTGAAGAAAATATTCACGACCCAACTCCATGTGAACTGAAGTTTAGGATACGATTGAATCTTTTCCCAGCGAAGTAGGGGAGACGTAGGAAAAATGGGATTAACACCTCACCACCTAATCTGACTATCACCAGAGTGGATCATTTTAGAGCTATTTATAAATTCTGATAAATACCATGTGGAAAGCCGGATTAGCCACATCCATCCTGTTAGTGCCCCTGGCATGGGACTACACCGGGGGGGGGCTGATGGACACTGAAGATTGGCAGTGAAGCAACACCAACCTGACCAGACAAGAACCAGTCAGACTGACCTCTATTCTGGGGGAGATGTCCTACTGAAACCAGCAGTTAAGTGTGTGAACAGTTAAGAGTGTTGTCTAAGTGTTCATCTGTGAGGTGACGAGGTCTCCTGACTCCACATGGCTCCAGTCTCCACACGCCCAGACAAGTCCTGCAGCCCGGGGCACACACACTCACACACACACTCACACACAGAAACACACACCCCAAAACTGGAGAGACAGGCACAAAAATGCAGACCCAAAAAGGAGAGAGACACACACACAAACACACAGCACTAAAGGCTGTCAGCTGATCTTGAGCTGAAACACGGAGGAGCCTCCTCACTGATCACATTAGAGAGCGTGTGACTTAATCCACCTCCGATCAACAGCAGCTCACTTTCAAAAGGCTGTCAAAATGGCTTCTGGCCCATTCCAGCTCCATTTGATTTGAATATCAAGCACAGAGCACAGGACATTACAGGCAATCCTTCTGGTCTTCAAGCTGTGGCATGCAGCGTCCACGCCGTCTGTGCTTGTGATGGCTTGTGTAAAGGCAACATCCCGTTGATCCATGTGACGACACAGTCATGCTATTGCTTTTTGAAAGTCTTCAGACTTTAAAGACAGAAAAGGCTCAACTGGTGTTTAACTGGTGTTCACACAAGCAGGGTAAATGAGACAGACTGAATGGCATTCTGGCATAGCTATCATTCTGACTTTACATCCTGAGCTGTTCCTGATGACCATGGAGTCCGTAGAAACAACATTCACTGCTTGGGAGACAGTGCAGCACAGGCTCTCCAGCTATTAGCACAAAGTCTTCTTCGTGTCCAGTTAAGTGTTCTCCACTGTGATGGAGAGGAGGAGGGGAGCAGCGACATGCGGGTCAGAAGACAGCCCACCATGGCTGACCATCAGAGAATAGGGCGCCTTGCAGGAGGGGAGCACGGACACGGCTCGACCAGCTGCCCCACAACAGCACATACAGGATTATTTGTGATTCACAAGGGCTCTAAAGCCCAGGCAGCCCTAGCTCAAAATGACACACACACACACACTTTGCACCCTTGCACACACAAACACTGCCCTGTGTAGGGTTTGTCAACTAAGGTGCCTAAACTATGCATTACGAGCTTTTGGGCTCGGTGTACGTTAACCATGTAACTGTGAAATGACAGCACTTAGAGAGCTCATTAGATACTTTCCACCGTGTACGGGAGAAGAAGGAGGAGAAGTGAGTCAGGTAAACACAGCTCTAAGATAGAGACATCCAGGACACACACCGGAGACAAGGACTGTAATTCTCTTACCTTGGGTGGCAAAGTTGACCGCCAGCAGAGTGGTCAGGACCTTGCCGAAATTCTGTCCAGTGTACAAGCACTCTGGTTCAAAGCCCTGGTAAAAGACACCTCAGTTATAATTAAAAAAAAGAAAAAAAGAAAAAGAAAAAAAAAATACAAGAAACAACATCAGAGGAAAAAAGAAAAACACCCATATGACTGTGGTAAACAACAAAATGATAAGTAGGTCAAATATCACTGGCAGAGAATGGCTTTATCTGATAACAGTGATGCTGCTTACAGGCTATAAAGAGACCCTGTCCCTAGTGCAGAAACCCAAACAGCACACAATGGGATGTGACTACTTCAAACAAGACGAGTGATAATGGCAGTCATGTAGAATGTGACCCATATTTTACGACCTAGTGGTTTTGTGATGAAACGGGCGCCCTTCGTTCCTCAACGGCCATTCCAAGAACACACAATGTTTGCGTGCTTTCTGTATCTCAGACTCAGACAGCTATCGCCTTTCCCAAGTCAGATAAGGTTTCACTTTTTAAATAAAACATCTTAAATATAGAGTTTAGGCAGCAAGACACAGGGCATGCTCTGTGTATCTCCCCCCTCAGTACTAAAGTAACTGTGAACCCTTCTCTAGGCAATCTACAGGCCGTAGCTAATTTTGACAAGGCTTTAAAGACACATTTAGCCATATGTTTAGTATGTCACAATCAAAAACAGGACACAGGCTATTCATGGCTGACACACCTTGGGACCATATTTAAAACTATTACTATAACTTTACTCCAACTATTAATATACAATTTGACAATGATATTTACATCCATCTGGATGTTATATCATGTGAAGGACAATGACAGAGTTCAGTACTTATGATCCTTGCCATGAATCACTGGTCTTACACTATATCTGTACTGAAAAAAAAATAAGACACTGTAGACTTTGCCACTTAACACGGTCAACAACTGGACTGCAATTTGAACCGTTGAGCTGCGTCTTCCCCTATTCTGCATCCTGGAGCAGAAGTGAAAGCTGTGTGACTGGCCCCTTTGTCCAGTCACATGACGTGCCAGCAGCATGTGCATAATTTGGTTGTGGCAGAAAAAACGTTCCTAAAAACAGAGACAGATCGTTTATACCAATCACATCACTGACCGTGACATGGGCAGGGCTGAGAGCTGCAGTGGTGGCTTGGAAAATACCCTGGATGACAAATTCAACTGTGGCTCTCCAAACCCCTGAAGCAAAGGGTCTAATTAGGGCTAAGAAGTAGGATGGTGAATGGAAGCAGAAAGGACCTCCCAAGGTAACTGGTCAGGCCAGACAGTAGACCTACTAGGCTTGCAGAGACCCAGGCTGATTCACTTTTTTTTTTACCAACTTATGTGATTCTAAACCAAAACAGACTATTTAAAAAGTTGGGGAAAAAGTGACCATCCAGCACACCAGCAACAGTAAAGGGAACTGCACAGAGAATGAGCTTCCTTTCTACACGTATCACTTTAAACAACACTCATTCTGTATTAGATAACTTGTGCCTGAGCGGATGCAAAATATGACTCTGCAGCCACTGGTACAGTACACATGCCGCTTTCACACTCACTCACGTCATTGTGACAGGCCCACATAGGATAAGGAATGGACTGACTTTGTATTTTTCTATGAAGCAAATGCCCTGTGGAGAAAAAAACCTCGACAGCAAGGCCACATTTTAAACAGAGGCAGCAATCAACAGTGTGAGTGCATTTGTGCACGTATATCTGTCTGTCTGTGTTTAGTGGGAGAGACTGCATCGTTGACAGCACTGTTGCTTGTGAGAGCAGCCCACTGCACATGGCAAAGATGGACATGTGACCAAAACATATGCTTGCAGATATCAATTTGTGCTAAAACAATACTTAACTCCAGGACAACTATTTGACCAGCAATGTCGTGAAATGAGTATGTCCTGAGCTTGATAATGTCTCCATTCATATAAGCCTTGCCATTAGTAAAGAATAGCCTACACGTCGGTTTTTGAAACATTGTTAACATGAACCCAGACAAATCAAAGGACAGGAGTGGTCGAGTAAAGAAAATCAACAGCCTTTCAATGTAAGTGAGATAAAAAAAAAAAACAGCTACGTTAAAATGTAATAGCCACTTACCTCTACTTTCAAGGACGTACATCCCTTCAAAAACTCTCGAATATTGGCGATGCAGTCCGCTTCGTTTCTCGGGTCTTGGCAGTACTAAAGACAGGGGCATGAAATAAATATATAAAAATACACCTTCCAGATCTCAACGATTCGAGTCGTAAAGACATTCGAATAAGATGATCTTTGTATTGTATACGACTCAATAAGCAAAAGGAAACAAAGTAGCACTTTACTGTAGTATCCTTTTGAATGTTGGTGGCTTTACAGTTTACAAAGTAACTGGATTCTTCCTACGTTTCTCCTTCATGCAAACATAAACCCACCTCTGGCTGAAGGGGGCGGTCGCACCAGGAAGCAAGACTCGAAGAGGAAGTGACGATTACTTCTCTCGCTTTACAATAAGTTTAGCCAGAGCCTGTTTAGACGTTCTCTAGTTTAGCGTTAGTTAGATAAACTGAAGGAATTAGTATAATTACATCGGCCCACCGTAGGCATGTTCTTAGAATCTTAGTACATAAGCACTTATTGGCTGCAAATATCTTGATGATTCCTAATATGTTGTAAAACCTATATTTATGTCTACTTACAAGCATATTTTTCTGTTTTGTAGAACCAAAAATTGTTTTGACACAATCACATTTATTAAGGCTATCATACCGTTTCCCTGGGTATAGGCTACTGGTATGATGGTGCACGTGGACCTGTGCAAACTGGTCATATTTTTGTATGCGTGCCAACTGGCGTTACAACTCATAATGACCTATCATTTACAAAATCTATGGTCTTGCTCTACCCGATATCAAACGACATTAAACTTCTGATCTTGTGTGAACAGCTCAAATGAATGCATACATTTGTTATGATTATGCATTTAGTCAAGAATGCGGAACATTGTTTCCACTTTACAGGAAGTCAGAAAACAATTCAGCGTTACAAGTTTCATAACAACATAGGCTTCAACTCGATTATTTATCATACTGTATAATCAACCTTTTATCGTTACTTTAAGTTCATAGTGTAGAGATAAACTGTGTTTTACGAGTAATTCTAAAGTAAGATATGGAACACAATAAGGAAGCTTTCTTCAGTGAGAAACTCAACCCCTCCCTTACTACAGAGGCGTCGCCACTCGCCGGACAGAAAGCCTCCCATTTCATGACTGTTAATTGCTTGATAAAATGTAATATTTCTTCATCATCACCGTTACTCATCGATGTTTTGCAGACTTAAGATACCTTAGAAACAGAGCCGGGTAGAAGCCGCTCCATGAGTTTGCACAAAACGACCCCATCTTTCAGCGATGTTTTCAAGAAATCCTCTGGGTCCGCTATGTTCTTTTTGGGGGAATTAAGCACCCCGAATGATATCAGCCACGTTACCGTCTGCTCCTCTGGATTCATTGCTCCTCCAACTGTGCGTCTTGACTTAGCATCTCCAGCATGTAAAAATGGCAAGTTGAAAAACTCACTATCAATATGCTACCCACATCCGTACATCACACTTCTGCTTGAGGAAAAAACGTCGTTAGTTCGAGTTTACCCCTACCGGCTAACAGGCACTGTAGCAAGACCTAAAAGTAATACATTGGATTCCATCATGAATGAACAAAACTGTGAATATGTCCAATTATTGTACATGGACGCACGCAACAACATCGGAAACTGACAATTAACTTGGATAAACCTCACCATATTAGGTAATGGAAACATTCCAGGCTCTCGATTATGAAAATGCCTAAACAGGCTACGACTCTCCACCTACTGTATGTGTGCTGTAAATAAGAGTCTCATTACATCCTAACAAAAGTTATTTCCATTTATTACAACTAAGGAAAATAAAAGTAGCCTCCAAAAAAGTCACATTATCATATAATCTTTTTATACATAGGGATATAAGAAAATTACTTAATATAGTTCAAATCATTTTATTGGTAATAGGTAAAAGTCATTAAGTGTAATTTCACAGGCTGGGCCCTGTCCACATCCAGCAGCCTGCCACTCCGTTTTTCCATAGGTAGCCGTGCCAACACAAGCTCGCCAAAGGAATCTGTACAGTGAAGATGTAGAACACAAATCAACTGTCTAATTCCCCATACATATCCAGATTCTGCATCTACACATTTTTCTACGTCAATATATATTTAGTAGTTGAGGACGCACCTGCTAAGATTCACTCTAATGAACAACTGGTCCATCATCTTGAGGACAATCACAATGCCAGGAAATGGTTTCATAAAGCTGTTCAACCTGTAAAAGGAGTCATGAAATTAATATTCTGCAGTTTCTTTGACTTGGTATTGTCATGAAAATAATCCAGTAAGTAACTTTTCCTTTGCAACGGGTCCCGTTTGATAATTTTAAGCTCCTGAGTTTCCAGTTTGGCTGTTAGGATGTTGCTGCTCTCCAAGTGGTCTCCATTTGTTAGAAAAGGCATGCTTTTGACAAGCTTGGACTTGGGCTCTTAACTTGATACAATCGATTAAAAACAAGTGTCTTTAACTATTCTCGACATAGGAAATTGCCATTTGTTAAATACTTGGGGTAGAGTTGGAAAAACAAACAAAAAGGTCTCCAGCAAAAAGGATCTCCATGAGCGACTGCTCAGTTGACAATAAAGAATAACTTAACTTATCTTGGTTGAAAAGAGATTCAAATCCTTAGGATTCTGCAAATGAAATTCAGTTGCTGACATGGAACTACCCTTAATATAGCCAAATACAAGGATTGTGATTGTCCCTGGGGCACTCTTCTCGTGAACCAGCCTTTAGAACCGAGATTGCAATGAGAAACTCACTTATAGACGAGAAACAAAAAGGTTTGCTTTGCTTACCAGCTGTTGGCTATCAGTCGGGTAGAAAGACTTGCATTTGGTTGTTGAGTCTTTGGTTAGGTCGTTGCAAGTTTGTCTTATGGTGATGGTCCATTTTCACTGAGGGAGAACTATACTGATAGTTTGGGAAAGTGACAGGTGACATTTGCCTTGTTCTCTTGTAACAGGATCAACAACTCAAAGCACTTATGTTAAGATTACTCTAAAGAGGTATTCATAACTGATGATGCATGATCTGTTTCTCTTCAGTTGAATTGAAATTATTTGAGTTGCGCTGGTCAATGTCGAACATTCAAACTAAAGTGTCTGGGATCTTTTTGAACATCCATCAGCGTCGCTTAAGGTCTTTGATTAAAAACTTTATTTGTGTATGAAAGCCACATCCAGGGGCAAAGCAAGTTAACACCACTAAATGTACAAAAACTTAACACTCATCACTTGGTAACAGTACCATTACATGGGCAGGGGCAATATAAAACAATTTAACAGTTAAAAGAAAAGAAAAACTGAAGATAAACAACTCAAAAGCTAAGCTCTTCCATTGAATTAGCTAGTATGGCTAGATTTTTTTTTGTGGATTTTCCTTCTTCAATCTTTCCACCATAAAAAGGTCATCCGATAACGCAGGATTAGCGCACGCTTTGAGTCCATCTCAGTATCTGCTGCGGGCCATTCCTCTATCGACTCGACTGCCCCCGCGGCCGCCACGAGGCGCCCCGCGACTTGAGCTGCTGTACGCTTCACGAGGAGGGTAGCCTCTCTCGATTGGGGGAGCTGGCCCTCTTTCTTGCCTGCCCATTCGTTCCCCACGGCTAGGGGGATAGGGATCACTCCGACTGCTGGGATAACTGTCGCGACTGCCATAGCCATCCCGGGAACTGCTGCCATAGTCGTCATAGCGACTGCTTCCACCACTGCCACCGTAGGACGGTGGGGGCCCCCTTGAAGGTGGGGCGCTGCGTGAGTTACCTGCAGGGTCAATGGTCAGGTAATTGGCAAGGTTCACTTCACACACTTTCCTGCATTGTCATGTGCCCTTTTTTTGCCAGTGACACTTACTGTACATTCATTGAAGCTATATAGATTTTACATTTCCAATGTGTAAAAGATCTGATGGAAAAAATATTTATGGGGAGTTTGGACGTTACAGGCAGTACATTATCCAAGCTTGGGGAACTTTACACACGCAATGAAACCCCTTTTAGCATGCCATTGATCTGTTGAGTAGCTTTTTTCCTCTCAGAATTCCAGTTGTTAGAACCGCAGATAGGACAGGTGGCTTTTCACAGGTCTTGATGGTTTTGTGAGGGTTGTTTTGTCACCCTCAAAAATGCAATTACGTGCATGGCTCCTTGAGGGAGTCTTGTGAAACTGGAATGAACGATCAAGGAGAGACTTGTTGGAAGTTTCCATGTACCGATTTCAAGCCCTATACAGCTGCCAGCTCCCAGGGCACATTGGGCAGGACGTGTGATGTTGTTGAGATCACCATTCATCCACCCCCCCCGTTCAAGTGGTCAATCTTACCGTAACCATCGTAGGGTTCTCTATAGGAGCCAGCGCTGGGACGGTCCATATAGCTTCTGGGTTCACGGCCTCCTCCATAGCTATCGCGTTCACTGAAATAGGGAATTGGTATTTAACATACTCATCAATTCAATAATTGACTCAATGCGTTGTATGAGTAACTGCAGTGTATACCTGTAACTCCTTGACATGGACCCGTACTCGTCACGGGAGCTGGAATGAGGGTATTCCCGATATGAATAATCCCTTGAAGGTGGTGCGTAGTCTCTTGAGTCTCTGGAACTCATGTATTCCCGACTTGAGTAGCTGTAAAATTAGACAAGTCTGTAAATCCATGCATTACTCCTAAAATCCTTAATCACTAGAATGTAAAAAGCACATGCATGTTGACAGAAACACATGGTACCTTTCCTTGGAGCTGTAATGATCCTCTCTGGGGGATGGGTAATCATCCCTTCTGGACATCATTGTCTCTCTGCGAGGAGGGGGTGGGCCATAAGGGTCCCTGTCCCTGGACATAGGCGCTAATTTCCCCCACCCAAAAAAAGGACAATTAGGCAAAGCATGATACAGCCTTCCATCTTCAAATACTTCCTTAAGAGACTCACACTTACGTCGACCCATGGGTCCAGATGGGGCTGGCCTCTTGGGAGGGGGCCCTCCATTTCGAATTGGAGGTCCTCTCTTCAGAGGAGGGGGGCCTCTGGAGGATATCCCTTTAAAGAAGGGTTCTACATTCCCTACGTTATCATAGTAGTCTTGTGGCAGACAAGAGATACAAATATTAACATCTTAGCAATATCAATTCAACAAGAGCAACACCACAAAATGTCAGCAATGCTTTGGTTCTGGTTTATTCAACTGGGTATCATTGTATAGCCCTTGTGCTGCCTTCGGGTCACATGACCAAAAGGTTCATAACGAACCATCATTGTGTTTACCCAATTTTACCCAATACAAAAGCAAATAAAAATAATTTTATTTTAAACCTTCAGAATGTGGGGGGTCTGAGACAGCCCAACGGTTAAAAGAAAATGCTTCACTTTGTTTTTGTATGCGGTAAAGTTGTCGCAAACGACGGTGGGTCACAATGACTGATGGGTCAGAATGACCCGAGGAGAACACAAGGTTTAAGGTGCTATGAGCATATAAGTGGGTACCTCTGCTTGGAGGGCCCCTTATCCCACTTGGGGCTCCTCTGGATCCTCGGAGACCCCGAGGTGGGCCACGACTGCGAGGATGCATCGGTGGGGGACCACGTCTGCCTGAAGTCTCAAACTGAGGTTTAGTGGCTTGTTCCACTTTGATTGGTTTGCCATCAAGTGACTATACAAAGACACATTTGGGTTAGTGAAAATGCACAATGTTTTATTCCAAATTGACAATTGAAAACCCTAACGCCACTAAACTAACCTTTCCATTCATTTCACGTGCAGCATCCTTTGCATCTGCTGGACTGTCAAAAGTCACAAAAGCGAAACCTCTCGATTTGTTTGTTTCCCGATCTTTCATCAAAAGAACTGAAACCACAAATGCTAAGTTAATGCAGGCAAATACGATGCGTTTTGACCTATTGGTATTTATTTACACACTGATTAAGCTCGTTTGCACATGATGTGCCTGTGAGGTGATGCAAGTCGATGTAGACCAAATCGGTTGTGAATGTTTACTTACCCTCCACAATCCTGCCATATTTGCTGAAATACTGCTCCAGTGCCTTTTCGTTCGTTTCAGTATTCAGCCCACCGATGAAGAGCTTCCCTGGTCTATCTGCCTCTGCCATGTCCCAAGTTAGTTGGCTTGAGTTATAAAAATGGCACACACCCACAACCAACAGATTTGGGAGATGAAGAAAAATAATTAGTTTTGCATACCGTACACACTTTTCTACTGTCGGGCCACCTTAACAAGTCGCTTATCTTCACAAGAATAATAGTACACTACTATGGCTCTATTTGTAAAGATGTATTTTATTGCAGCAGAGAACTGTAGTGTTGTAGATAACATAGGTAGCTAACTAACGCTAGCTAAACTAGACAAAATGGCCGATAAATGAATGGCCAAAATGAAGGCAGTCTATTTACTGCAATGTGAAATGTTCTACAGTACTGTACAATCCGAATCAAACTCTAAATTAATATTGCACCCCGTTCAAATGAGCAAACATTTTCGAAAAAAATTGAAATAGCTAGTTAACAAACATTCAACATTTGGGTAAACAAATCTGAGTTTCCAACGTTTGAAGCTAATCACTTCTAGTAGTTGTGGTGTTAGGTTAGCTAGCAGGGTAACAGAACAACAGAAGATGTGTGGATTTACACCAGTGAATATACAATTAAAACTAAACCACCAGCAATGCATTTTGCTTTTGAGTTTCCAAATTACGCATCTAGCCAGTAGGTTGACTGAAAAGTGGAGACAAACTGATGGAAGCTAAACAATAGTTTCTACCAGCTAGTAGGCCAGCAGTGGTAAGAGAACGGCCTTACCATCGCTCGTGGTCTAGCACATTGTGAATTCAAACAAAACAACTAAATTTGACTTCCAATAACAATTTCTTCAACATTCTATGCTTATAATACCCGATTAAACAACGTATTTGTGCATTTTGTGAAATATCAGGTGAGCGTGTGGTGAGTTACTTACCTTTTCCAATTCCAATCTTGACTACAGCTACTACTAGCTAGCTAACAACCAGCTCAATACAACCGCGCAGCTATAGAGCCTAACGTGTTGCCAGGTTTCTTACCCAGAACGCTAGATTGGATATAAATTAGTAAATTAATCAATAGATGAACAACATTCACTGAGATTTATGTGGTAGATAAATTTATAGCCAAATTGTATTAGTTGACACCGACAGTGTCACTTTACAAGCAACAACATATTTAGATTGATATGAAACGTTGAAATGGGGGGAGGGTTTTTTCTTTTTAAAGAAAAACGACAGAAATCTGGCAACCACACCATGCACGTTTGATGGTGCGCGTAGTCATGTATGTTTTCCAAGGACTTATAAGAAAATACAATTTGAGAGCAGAGTCGTATATTATTTTACAACAGCATTATAAATAAGCATAGTTATGTCCCATGCAGAGGGTAGTTAGTAGACTTAAATATGTTTATATGATATGTACATCAACATGAAGTTTGGGGCTTGCCTTCAAGAAATGTATCGCCCCTCCTACTTCTTCATGACAACCAAACGTCGTAGTGTCCAGTAGGCCGTCGTGTTACAGTCTAAGGGTAGCTAGTCTGGCAGGCAGGCTAATTAGCTAAACTAGAAGGGCCGCTTCCAAAGGGGCCGATAGACAACATTACCAAACTGGATAGATAACATTGTAGCATCACCTATAGCTTGATATATTTGTCTATAGATAATAGTTAATTCATGCCTGATACAATGAAGAGGCGGATAGACCCGGGTTTCGTACTGGCGTTCTCGATCATTGCGTTCAGTTCTTGCTCTGCGTTCTATCTTCCGGGTTTAGCCCCTGTGAGTTTTTGTGAAGTCTCAGAAGCAGATGATTGTCAGGTAAAGTCGCACTTTCACATTTTATTTTGTCTATGAGAAACTAGGTGTTGTACGATGTTTGTCAATGTCGCGAACTTAGTGTGTTGCTACCATTTGCTTTGCTTGCTATGTTGCTACTAGCTAGCCTAGCCTAATGTGGAACCAAATTAATCCCTGGAACGTCAGTATTCCCCGAATCGCTCATGTCATGTGAGAAACACAACTTGCCTCCCTATCTTGTTGTATTCATAAAGTTTTAGTGGTCAGGTCCAACACTTGCAATTTAAATACGTTATTGTAAGGTTAAGAAGCTTTAGTCGAGTTCAAAGAAGAAACCGCTCTATTTCAGCTTTGAGAAGAGATATGATGAATAAACGCCATACTCTGCAGAAAACAACCACCACAACGTTGTTCCAGCAAATAAACGGATCCATTTGTGTCACGTCAAGTTATCAGTTCCAATGCATCAATGCCATATTACTTTTCCATCGCACATAATTTAGGAATGGATGGGTCACCTAAAAATATATTAGCTAGCTAATAGCAGCCAGCAAACCCGAAAGCTTGTAGCTAACAATTGCATGTATTTATTTAGTAAATAATTAAACTGGACCAATCACTCTTTAATAGACTGACATCCAGCTTTTTGTAAACCGCCTGGACTCGGTTGAATCCGTCCTCCCTTATGAGTATGACGTGTAAGTACAATTTTGATTGCACCTCTAATCAGTCTACTATTTACTACTTAACAGTAATGCTTTGATGTTAACAACATTCTCTGTAAACTGTTTTCAAAGCTTTGACTTTTGCCAAGATGAGAAGGAAAAGCGACCATCAGAGAACCTTGGACAGGTGTTATTTGGAGAAAGAATTGAGACATCGCCCTATAAGGTAAGTTTGAGTAGGCCTTGTGAAATATTGATTGTATAACATTGCTTCATAACTGCATTCTACCGTCATCTCCTGTATATCGTTTATCCTGTTCTACTGGTTCATGTTGAACACCCGGTATAACCAGAAATTTCCCCTTCTCCCCCTTTGCATTAGTTCTCTTTCAAGAAAAATGTTAAATGCCAGAAAGTGTGCACTAAAACCTATTCAAAGGACAAACCTGAGAATAAAGACAAACTTGATTTCCTGAAGAGAGGAATGCAGTTGAACTACCAGCATCACTGGTGGGTTGCCCTTATGTACATTACTACGACATGATGCAGTACTTAGCAGGCATAATACTACTGTCTTGTGGCACCACACCATGAGAAGTTTTTTTCAGTAAAGTCAGTGTGATCTAACGTTAGACAATGGGTATTTCAGGATCATTGACAACATGCCAGTCACATGGTGCTATGAAGTGGAAGACAATCAGAAATACTGTAATCCTGGCTTTCCTATTGGCTGCCTTGTCACCTCGGATGGACGTGTTAAAGATGCCTGTGTCATCAATGTAAGTCCCTCTCAAACCATTAGCTGATGCCACGCTATTGTGATATGAACAGCTTGAATAAGTGTAGTTTTGTGGTACTTTGAATACTTCCAGTGTGTACAGAGTCATTAGTAGTCTATGCTTGGATTCGAAACTGAGTAGCTGTAAATTGACTGGTCAGCATATTTTTTTCAGTCCGAGTTCAACAAGAAGAACACTTTCTACGTTTTTAATCACGTTGACATAAAGATCCAATACCACGATGGGGGAGATGAGGGTTGGAAGGGGGCTCGACTGGTGGCAGCCATCCTGGAACCCAAAAGGTAAGAACAGGCCTGCAGACAAACAACAAATACTGTAACTTGTAATGCCGGATCGCTTCAGAACAGTGTTGTTTTTTTTCTGTCTACTTTTTCATTTTCACTTGGACAAATGGGGAACATTTTCAATTAGTAGTTTAATAAGAGAACCAAACAGTCAGCTGATACCTTTGTCCTTGAAGACCTCAGATATTCTGCCCTGGTGTCATGCTTTTCCACGTATCACCAGAAGAGGGCGAAACACTGACCTTTAACTTTGTTGTAATGCAACATGCATCATTAGGTAAATGTGTTTACATGATGCTTCAATTGTTAGAGCATTCATAATAAATGTCGACCAGAATGATGGAGTTTTAATTGGGACGGCATCTTTATACAGGGATTAATGTGCAGCTCAGAGGGGAGCTTTCTTTTTAATTGTGTGTGTGTGTATTTGTGTGTGACAGTATTGCAGAAGCTGATGAAAATACCCCTGTCTGTGATGGGCCACCCATGGAGGTTCCTGGAGAATTTGAGAGTGATCTGAAGATTACGTACACTTACTCTGTCACCTTTGATGTGCGTCACCCATAACTGTTGTTTTCTGAGTTCTTGTAAATTGTGTTTGGACTACACAAGGGTAGATCAAGTATTGGTTGGGGTGGATCTCCTGTTGCATAGTAATCGAAATGTCCATATTCACAGGTAAACAATGACATTAAATGGGCCTCGAGGTGGGACTACATCTTGGTGTCAATGCCTCATACCAACATCCAGTGGTTCAGGTGTGTTAAACCTTCTGGATATTCGGTCCGGATAAGAACCAAAATGCTACAACACTAAAATGTCTGCCGTTTTCATGTTATCCCATCTGTCCTGTGTTTCCTCCAGCATTATGAACTCCCTGGTCATTGTTCTCTTCCTGTCTGGTATGGTGGCCATGATCATGCTGAGGACGTTGCATAAAGACATTGCCAGATACAACCAGGTGGACCAGGTAAACACAAACAGTCTCTAAAAATAGCCATGTGTGCAATAAATGCATCCATGGTTTTTCAGTGTAAAACAATAAGAGAATTGTGTGAAACTGAAGGAAACCTTGTACTTTCTCCAATTCTCTAACAACACTTATCATGGTCTGTGAAACATTGTAGTTATATCATTCCTTATTCGAAATCACTCTGTCTCTGTTCTTAGTTGGTTTGCAAACTAATCTAGCAGCCATCGGTATAGGTTAACAGCACAAGATTCCCTCCCAAAACACTGCAATTGTCATAAAACCTTTGTTGTAATATTTCACAGGCAGACTTGGTAAAGATTCCACCACCCACAGGAAAAGCTTCCATATCCTATGTAAGCTTGTCACAGGCTTAAAGAGTTTACCTTGTGGTGGTTTGGTGGTTTGTTTTCGGGCAAGTGTCTCATGAGCTGCCACAACCAAAGCAGTATGGCTGTTGTCCATGTCAGGTTATGCTTTTGCTTTTAGTAAAAAGCAACCCTGAAGGCTCAACTTGAATCTCTCTTCTCTGTCTCGAGCTACACTGAAGCCAGCATTTATACAATTTTTTACAATTGGCAACAACAACAAAAGCTGCAATAAAAATGTTCACTTCAGTTTCATACTTTACTAACAAGTGTTCAAAGGAAGAATCAACGTTCTATCTTTGTGATTGGCTGGGCTAAAATGCTATTACCATATGCTTAATCAGACGTGGGCCTGATTCTGATCCGATTCTGATTGGCTGTGTGCTCCCTCCCCAGGAGGATGCCCAGGAGGAGTCAGGGTGGAAGCAGGTCCACGGGGACGTGTTCAGGCCACCCAGGAAGGGCATGCTGCTCTCCGTGTTCCTGGGTCAGGGCACGCAGATCTTCATCATGACCTTCATCACCCTTTGTAAGAGGACCGTCACCTCCGTCTGCAAAGCAATAAGCCCAAATCCCTTTGGTTCATGAAATCATGTACCTCTCTCCCTCCTTTGTCTGTCTCTCTCCCTTAAAGTCCTCGCCTGTCTGGGGTTCCTATCCCCAGCCAACCGTGGAGCTCTGATGACTTGTGCTGTGGTCCTCTGGGTTCTGCTGGGAACCCCAGCCGGCTACGTCTCCGCCCGCCTATATAAGAGTGAGTCCCATTTGACGCAACCTCAGGCACACAACCAATTGCTGAAATGAATACCTGCCATCTTTATGGCATCAATGAGAATCCCCAAATCAGGATCGGTTAGCCTCGAAATGTTTGAGTCATCCCCAGTGCCCTCACTTGTCCACTTTCTTTCCTGTGTGCCCTCAGCGTTCGGCGGGGAGAAATGGAAGACCAACGTCCTGTTGACGGCGCTGCTGTGTCCAGGGTAGGCCTGCCTCCAGGCTAGCTTCTCTCCCAGACACAACCAGCATCTCAGTTGACACATCACATGCAAATCACCTCTGACATCTGATCCATCTCCCTTTCTGTTCCCTCTAACCTTTCCATCTCTCATGGACTCCCCCCACATCCCCCCCTCTCAGGATCGTGTTTGCAGACTTCTTCCTGATGAACCTGATCCTGTGGGTGGAGGGCTCCTCAGCAGCCATTCCCTTTGGCACGCTGGTGGCCATCTTGGCTCTGTGGTTTGGCATCTCCGTTCCCCTCACCTTTATGGGGGCCTACTTCGGCTTCAAGAAACCCGTAAGTTTTGACCCCCCTCTGCACGGACCAGCGTTTCCCACTGCCCCAGGCTGTATTTGGAGTCCTAAGTGCTTTTAGGGTTCTGGCTTCAGATCTTAAGTTATAAGAAATCTATGAAGACAAAATGTTTCTCTTGCCTGTGGCTTTCCTGACCCGTTGCTGTCTTGTGTCCCTGCAGGCGATCGAGCAGCCAGTCAGGACCAATCAGATCCCCCGCCAGATCCCGGAGCAGTCATTCTTCACCAAGCCCATCCCCGGCATCGTCATGGGGGGCATCCTGCCCTTCGGCTGCATCTTCATCCAGCTCTTTTTCATCCTCAACAGCATCTGGTAGGAGCCACCGCGCTTTCCAAATCAACTCTTTCCTTTCAGCGGCCCGTTTTGCTGACACTGCTCGTTTGTGATGCTGTGTCCCAGGTCGCACCAGATGTACTACATGTTCGGCTTCCTGTTCCTGGTCTTCATCATCCTCCTCATCACCTGCTCCGAGGCCACCATCCTGCTGTGCTACTTCCACCTGTGTGCAGAGGTGAGAGACGGCAGGGACCCAGGGCAACGGCACATCTGCTCCCCCGGGCTATAAAGATTAACCAGATTATGCACGCTGTATGATGCAGGCCTTATGCCAGGGAAAATGACAGGTTCCTCCGTTAAACAGATTGCAAGGTGTACACTCGACACGATTATTTGCCTTCATCTAATGTTGTTGTCGTGGTTGTTAGGACTACCACTGGTGGTGGCGCTCCTTCCTGACCAGCGGCTTCACGGCGGTCTACCTGTTTGTGTACGCCGTGCACTACTTCTTCTCCAAGCTGCAGATCGTGGGCGCAGCCAGCACCATCCTGTACTTCGGCTACACCATGATCATGGTGCTCATATTCTTCCTCTTCACAGGTCAGTGCTAAGCCATTTTTAATACGTGTATTTATTCTATCTTCCTGGAGAGGCTGGATGGTGCAGTCACAATGAATGAATTTAGCCTTGGAACGGGAGATGATGGTGCTAAAACAAATGTTTTGGGGAAACATCTGCTGTCTTATTGTTTGATGATGGCCTATCTTCCCAAAGAGTTTCTCACCCACCCACTCACATCCTCACTTAAACATTTACACATTTTTCTGACACATATTGAGCCTGGTGCTGGCTGTGATGGGAATAGTAAGCCGGTCCCTGCAGGAGAGCGTGTGTGTGTGCGTGTGTGTGTGTGTGTGTGTGTGTGTGTGACCAAGAGGTGGAGAGACAAACCAGCGGGAGGTGAAGGTGTGCCCACAGTCATTTATTTGGTTTGCTTGTCCTTTGAGGTGTAGCCATCACCTAACGTCACCAAGCAGTATAACACGGTCTCTGTTCACTGGCAGATGCAGGATCTCCATCCTGTTTCAGTGACATCACAGACCAGGAAGTGGTTTACGATGCAGTGGATTTTTGTTGGCCATTCCTCTTTGTCCTTGCCAAGCCTCTTATTTACCTTTGTTCTGCCAGTAAAACTATAATCCATTAAGTTTCCTTTTCAAGAAACAGAATTGAATTGCAAGCTCTACGCTTGGGCAGCTTTCCCTTCTCAGAAACGTGCTGATAGAGGACATCTCTCTGCGTTTGTGATAGAGCAGGCATCAAACACATGGTTAGACCCCTCCAATATGTATCAGCTTTCAGCTAGTCGAATGATGCTGTGTCTCAGTGGAACACAGGAGAATTCTGAGGCAGCGCCCGATTCACTTGTTGCCATGGATTATAATAGATGCATCCTGGATCCCTGACTACGGCTGTTATGGCAACCCCCCTCCCACCCACCACCACCACCGTGCCGGTACTCCAGATCTAGATGTGTACCAGAGGAGAAATGTGGGCGTAAGAGCCAACACAACAATGCTATCAGGAGGCCGGGGTGAACAGCATGACTCCTTCCCTCGATAGATGGATGGACAGCACAGCTATTAGAGAGAGACACAGGTTGACATGGTAACCTGGTAACTGCACTCTCCGGCCAAGTCCGGCCTTCAAGACCGCCTACACGGTGCAGACGTAAACAGGAGGCCACATGCTTAGGTGGTCTAAGCAAGGCCAGGCCAGAGCCCTTCCCTGGGACAGAACATCCCAGTGAAGTCATAGTCTTCACAGACCTCTCTGCTCTTCTGCCACTTTGTAAAGCGGTGCCCATGTCTCCTGCAGTATCAGCCACTATCGTAAGACCCGGATGAGCAGTATTGGGGAAGGCCTGGCTGGCTGAGGATCAGTACAGAGAAATAAATCCAAGACAAAAGATCTTCCTTCTCACCCTCTTAAATTTTGATCTGAATAATCTTAATCTGGCCTAGACAGAGGGCGAAAAAATAACTCCTTGCCTTCACTCCTTCTCAACTTTGATCCAAATGTAATTCTCAAGGTCTGTTGTCTGGGGCCCGTTGAGCTTTCAGATAGGGCTTTCAGAGTCGGATGAATTCATCATCTTCCTAGGATTTTGTCCAATCAGAATGTTATCTGTTTAGTCTCCAGAGAGCAGCTCAAACAAATTGGCTATCTCCAGATTTCCTCTTTGACAAATGGAAGCTTTCGGTGCTTTGACAGACTTTGTAGATTCATCTCGCTATTCCCAGCCACCCCAGTCAATTGGAATTTATCAACTTTTTCGAAGGGGGAAATTGGTAGCGTTGTGCCAGTGCTGTGTGACTAAGCTGTGACGCCAAGGTTATTTTTAGCACGGCGGTGCTCCTGAAGAGCTTTGCCCCCAGATGCTCTTTCATTAGTTTTGTGTTTTCTATTCATTCATGTCTGGTCCCCACCTCCCAGAGCAGCGTGGCACCTGCAGAGCCTCCTCGCTAAAAGCGCGTCCCTCAGAGACAAGACGCACGCCTGTTCAAAAGGCTGCACGCTCCTCGTCCCCCTGGTCTCCCTCACAGATGTGTTCTCATCCAATTACGTGGCTTCCTTCCTCTGTGCCTTTAACACCACAGAAGAAGTGGCTTTGTGACATCGATTCTTAAGCTCACCTAACGCCACATGTCGGCCCTGCTTCCTCCTCAGGTACCATCGGCTTCTTTGCCTGCTTCTGGTTTGTAAATAAGATCTACAGTGTGGTCAAGGTGGACTAACGACCAGAAGGCCTGGACAACTTGCTTCTCCCAGTGCTTGCCTTTGTAGTGATCCATTGTTGAAGGAAATGGTTTGACTGGACTCTGACCAGAACCAGCCCACAGACCAGACCCCCCGAGAGCGGAGACCGTCCCAGTTCATGTGGTCAGAAAGTACATATTGATACGTTGCTGTTGTTTAATTATTTTTATCTCATTCGTGTTGATGAATATTCATTTGGGTTCATTAGACTTGCACCTCAAGGTGAGTTCCAAAGATCTGTGTCTGTGGGTGTCTGGTGTAGGGAGAGCTGGGCTGCTCATTCTTTCCTTTTTCTAATGTATAGATACATGTACTTTTATTTGGCTTTAATATTCAGTATATACCCACATGTCTATTTGTGTTTGGGTTTTTTTTGCCATCTAAACTGTAATTAGAAAATGTAAATGAGGATGCTTAAAAGAATGTCACCTTTATAAATCTGAAGCAAAAAAAGTGATCTTTTTTATATTGTTGTTTTCCCCTGTTTGTTAGGGGTGGGGACAGGGGCTTTAGATTCCTTACTTTTGATGGATCTGTATTATACTTTCTTAACCAGTGGAAATGCATCTGAAACCATGCTATGATCTCCATATTCATAATTTAATGGCTGTACCGTATGTTGGTGTACATGAACAGAATAAATAGCAGACTTGTTCAAGCGGATTTTGGTAGATCAATGGTAGATTACTGTACTGCAATATTGTAAACTGAAGCTTTGTCAAATGGTTGGCTTCAGTTTGACTGGAGAGATTATTGTACAGTGCAACAATCCCCAAAACAACATCACAAACATTAATGTACCCGTTTAGATCTTACCAATTAATTTACTGTATCTGTATGTATAAAATACTGCTGCTTTTTACCTTCTAGCAGTGTAGAGTCATCACCTAAGGTGATAATGTTTTTACATAATAAATAAAACACATTTGATTAATTGGGATGTGAGGCTTGTTTAATTTATTGGTGCCTTAGGAATGTACTTCAGTCGTTGTCCCAATTACCCATTATTCGTTTCATTACCTGTGGAGTGATGGATTCTGTAGCGTACTTGAATATTACATTACATTTATTTGTTTTTATAAATGAACTGTACACCAACATCTTTTAACCAAGCTGAAAATTATGGAAATAAAAAACAATAAAAATAGTCACACAAATCTCTAGATTTTAAGCACTGGATATAAAACATTCCCATAATTTTTTTTTGTGTGTTTGTTTTATTATATTACATACTGTATATAATGACATATCACATAATACTCAACAATGGTGTCTGCAGTGATTTTTGCCTTTCTGTTTATGAATGTTTGATTGTCAACTGTTCTGGTGAGTTACTTTTCTTAAATAAACAGGTTTGCAGCATTCAAATCCATCTCAGGCATTTTTAATACTCACTCGCTCCAGATCATGCATACAATTCACGTTGGTTTGAGGGCATGATATCCACTTATACGAGAGAACCATGGCTAAGAATAACCAATTATATTACAACCAGTGGCTCCAGCCTATTAGCCTTCAGTTGACAGACTCCCCCTTTAACGGATGAAGGCTTCTCTACATGAATTAGAAGCTGAGGTATCAGAAACAGTCTAAGCAGGTAGACACATCCACCTTGTCCATGGCTTTGAGCAAAGTGGGGCTTAGACATCATACGCATCCGTATGAGAGGGGTTATGAGGTATCTTTGTAGGATTTAATGTACGGCAGCAGGACCTTCTCATCCAGCTACAGAAAATGCTAACATTCAGAAAGTAGACAGCTTTCCCCAAGTGTGTGCGTTGGGGGAGAGAAATCTATGAATCTGGGTGGAACTCTTCATGTTGCCACCTCATGTGTTATGTAGACTATTATACCATGTATGTTCTCTAGGACCTGATCTTGTTTGAATTGATCTGTACAAATCGCAGTACTGGAGAAAGTCAAGAACATAGTCTTACTAACATAGTCTTACTAACATAGGATGGCCGTTCAGCTACAGAGAGCATGGAACCCTCCCACAGCAGACAGGTAAGGGAGACATTTTGTGAGCTCTTATCCCTCCTTTGAACTGAAGATGAGAGGCAGTGAAATGGCTAAGGCAAACTCTTATTGTGTGGCCTTCCTCTGGGACCGAATAACCAATCACAATGAGCCACAGCGCAACTTCTTCAGTAGAGGTGCTTTGAAATTGAACCAGACCATACCGACTACAGATGTGCCGAGAGAGACATTCCCCCTACTGAAGAGGCTTCAAGGAGAACATGGGCACTTCACACTCCTAACACAATACCCTGAGTTCAGTGTGGTTGCAGAGGTGGCTTTAGACCAGCTGCGATTCACTGGGGCTTACAAGCATCATGCCAGATTTATGGGCATGTGAAACAAGATGACACAAAAGTCAGGAAATGTGGGAGAGGGAGTTGTGCTTTTGACAGCTAGCTATAATAACCCCTCATTATAGACTCATACCAAACCCACAATAACATTTATCACTGGTCACTTCAACCAGTTCCAAGACATCAATTGTTGTACTGACTATTTATTGTGTGTCCATTGTGTACTGTCTTATTGTATTGGAGGCTTCTCCTTATTCCCTTTTTAACACATTTTTGTGTTCTGTTACACATACAATTGAGTCCATCTAGTCTGCATTTTAAAAACAAAATAGTTTTAGGTAAATGTGACATTTTATGAAAACGTTCCAGGGGGAACCTCTTCCAGTTCTGTCCAGTGATGTGTTCAACTCTATTGTTTATATTTCTACTGTTACAAATGATTTTATTTTTTTCTATTGTCACAAATGATTCTATTCAGCACACTTTCTTTATCAAGTTTTTTTTCTTCTGTATTTTCTCAGTATCAAATGCCCAGTGGAACAAATTGAAACAGTCATATAAATCATTTATGGCATGTAATTTCAAGTCGAGAATACTGATATGTTTTGAGACTAAGATGAGATCGGTTTAGTGTATGGTAGACAAAATAAATCCCTCTGATTGATGTACTGAGCTCTACACTATACCTTTACCCAATTAATTTAAATTGTCATAATATCTTTATCTTTGTCAACAAGTAAAAATAATAAAATACAGTATTTACTTATTTAATCATTTTCTAAACACATTCATTGAATGGGATGGACTAGCAATGTTTGTTTTTTTCTCATCCTAAACAAATACTTTACCAGAATAATTTGCTGTATGTGGCAAAAGAACATTGGTACAATCATCTAGATGGCAACATACAACCACCCACAATAGACAATGTCAAAAAGAACAACCCTGTAGACCAGAAGGCAAATCTGCTAAAGGTTTACCAGGCTGAAAAACCTGGTCGCCAATGGAGGGTAAACGACCCAAACATCCCCCTCCATCTTTGCCTCTCTTCATCCCTCCCTCCACCCCAGCTGTGGCTGCTCTACTTGCTGTGTACGGTCAGCTCCCTTTCTGAGCTCAGGCTGATGGAGGTGGTCTCCTTGCGGCTGTCTCTGGACTTCCTGTCCATGGTGGGAGAGGAGCAGGTGGTCCCTTCCTCCCAGGTGCGCATGGGGCAGACACGGGCTGCCAGGCTGGGCAGGTGGGGGTGGGCGGCGGAGCGGCCGTCCGTGCCCACGGTGAAGCAGCTGTCCACGGCCGAGGTCTGGCTGCGCTGGGCCTGCCGGCAGAGACGCCCACACAGCAGGGCGAGAAACTCCTTCCTCACGCTGCGGTGCATGTAGCCGTAGATGTAGGGGTGGAGACAGCACTGCAGGAAGAACAGCACCAGGGCCAGAGAGGCCAGCCAGGGGGGAACGGCAGCACTGGAGTGAATCGACACCGTGTTGAGAACACTGTACGGACCCATGCTCAAGATGTAGGAGGCCATGATGACAAACACCACTCTGGCTGCCTTGCACTGGTAGTGGAAACGTCTGTGCCTGGCCCGGATGGGGTACCCTCCGGCAGAGAAGGAGCTCTCCGATGGAGGAGCCTGTTGGGGTTGCCGCTGGGGGCTAGAGGGGCAGGGGGCCTGGGAGTCTGACGGCTGGGGCTGCGGGTTGGGGTGGTTGTGGGTCTGGATGGGGTGAACCAGGGCATTCTGCCTTCTTGCAGCCCTAAATACCATCCAATAGCAGCCCAGCATGATGAGCACGGGCAGCCAGAAGGAGAAGGTGGAGACCAGGACGGAGTAGGAGAGGCTGGAGGACCACACCACAGAGCACACGTTGTGACGGGGGTCAAAATTGATGGCGCCCCAGCCATAGAGAGGCGGCGTGCTCTGGAGCAGGCTCAGCACCCAGGTGCATGCGATGAGGTTTGTGCCCAGGTGAGGGGTCATCCGGGTGGGGTAGGACAATGGGTGGATGATGGCCAGGTAGCGGTCCACCGACACAACGATGATTGTGTTGACCCCCGCAAAGGCAAACAGGTGCATGAGCACCACCAGGGCCTGGCAGAGGCGGGCATCCAAGGGCCAGACACCTGGCACGGTGGCGGCGATGGCGAAGGGCATGACCAGAATGGTCTGGAGCAGGTCTGCCAGCAGCAGGTTGAGAACGAATCGATTGGCCACATGGAGCAGCTGGGGCTTTCTTTGAAACACCAGCAACACCACCACGTTCCCAAACAAAGACACACACACAATCACGGATATCAGCACCATCTTCACCACGCTGTTGGCCACCGAAGGCCAGGGCACATCACCATTAGAGCCAGGGTCCCAGGGCATGGCACTAGAGTTACTGCCCACACCGGAGGCCTCGGAGGTGGGCATGCTTTGGTCGACAGGCTGGGCGAGAGTGCATGTGTGGCTGCAGCTCCAGCAGACTCCACTACTTTGACACAGTCTAAAGATCCTTTTTATCTGTCAGTCTGTTTCAATCTTAGGGGAAAAGGATGACAGGAGAGAAAAGCACAAGCTCTTACACAGGGTTTGCTTTAAAACATGACAGACCCCCGAGCTATTACTGGTTAGAAAACTACACTCTTGAAGCTGATTTGTCCCCTTCACATAATTTGTTAGAGATTAGTAACCCTTACATAAGTATTGGAGTCCATTATGTATTTAAGATTCTGGACACAGGCTTTCTCAGACTTGCAGATGAGGCTTTTATTGATACTCCTCCAAGTACAATGGGCCTTATGTAAGAAACTTACGTTAATGTAAATCATTATTATTCATTGTGACCCGATTAAATATGTAAGCCATCAATAACCTACAATTAATATATACATGCTTAACATTAATACTAGGCTCCTGTACGCTGCAAATTTGAAAATGCCCAAAAAATATCGAGGAACCGTACAATCTTATCCAAAATGCCATTGTTCAACCTAAATATTGAAACCACAACATAGGCTACATTGATTCCGTTGTATAGGAGGTTTCACATAAAGGATAACAAACACACCAGTCACACTTAAATTAAGGTTTACCTTCGGATTCTCATTTTCTTTATTCCATTGAACATCTTGTGAAATATTAAGGGCTGTTTGGGATTTTCTGTTTTCAGCACCCGGTCGTAAGGTCCCCCATTGATAATGTTCGGTTTTCATCGCTTCGCCGCGCTCCCATTTTAGCCACCGCTGTATCGTCAATGGCAACCTCTTCACAGCTCTATCGACATACGCTTCATGTCATCACTTAGCGGGGGTTGTCGTTTAGACAGCCATAACCTTTCGAGTTCATCAAAAGTCAAACGTTCATTTGGTAAGTCGTTATGAAATGCTTCGTCAAGTAGTCTACTCATCCATTGTTGGTTGGTTGCACAGTCTCCGAGGTGTGTGATCAGACGACACCTGCGCTGTGTAGAAGCTCATCTGCAAATCAGTGACATTAGCTCGCGGTCTGGTATTTACGTGAAAAGGCTTCTTTTCATCACACGAGCGGATATTCAACGGATATTCTTTTTGTATCCCAAATAAAGCCCATGGAACTGTTTTAATAATTGCAAGGTTCACGGTAGACATTGAACTGCTGCGGTTGCATGATCCAGATGTCTATTGTCCCAGTTTTCTCATTTTGTTGTTTTTCATTCATACGCCATAAATGTGCATCTTTTACCATTTAATCTTTGTTTGATAACAAACAGCAACATAGACTGTCTGGATTTGCATAGCTGCTTTTCTGTTATTTTGATAGGATTTCAATTTATCTCAATGGTGTCTTAGTCAAGGGCAGGTGTCCGACTAATCCAATGAGACAGCTGCTGAGCTGGTCTCGTGCCAATGTCTGGAATAGGCTACCGTGTAACCAGACTTCAGAGTAGAAATGACTTGATGACAACCTTTTTTACCTGTACCATGGAGTTTACTGCCTGACATATAACATCTACCTATTTTGTAACACACACATACAAGCGCACATGTGCTGATTAGACATACTATATTGAATCAGGACCTTTGTGATTTAAAAGCAAGGGGGGAAAAGCAGTGGCCGACTACTTTGTGCAATCCAATTAAACTGTGGCCTAAACATGGCATCATAATCCACATCGATAATGAGGCCTCTTATTACAAGTCTTTGCAGTATCTGAGGCATCAAAAGTCCTTTGAAGTGCTGAGCAAGCACCACCGCATGTTAGATTTGACTGAATATTAGATGCTGGTGGCTGCAGGAAGATGTTCTTCCTCCTGATGGCTCATGGCCCTTGGTTCAAAGGCATCCCCCGCAGGCCCCACACCCTGCACTGGTTTAAGGGATTAAACTGGTCCTGTGGCTCTAACTGCTTCAGGGGCCACACACACACACACACATGCCCACACAAATACACACATGCACACACAAATACACACATGCACACACATTCTCCAGAGATGAAGGGCTAGACCCATAGGGTCCTTTTGTATCGCATGTTTTGATACTCTGCCTTTGTTTTTCACCATACTCTCCATTTCTTTATTTCTCTCTCTGTCCCCTGCCCTCTCCCACGCAAACTTTTACCTATGTAGCACTCATTAGAACATTTGGAAGTTCCTGTGGATTTGGATCAAAGGACATGTCACGGTGCTCAATGACATGATATTTATTTTTGACAAACTACCTCCCTGTGCACAGATGAAACAGATTCTGTCCCTAGCATGGGGATGTAAGAGACATTCCCATTGATCAACAATGGAAGCAGGCTTGTTTTAATGAGATCAGATCTGGTTGTGAAGATTTAAACCAGTCTGATAACACTAATGCTTGCTAATGTGTGGTCGTGATTATAGCTCACAATCTGGATTTGAACCAACCTGTCCTCTGGTGACCTTCTGGTTCACTGGGTAAGTCAGTGGATAAAGAGGTCAAAGGTCACCGGTGTCTGTTTGCTGTCTGAAAGATTATTTCCCCTTACATCACTGACACTGGCTGACATCACAGAGGGAAACCGTTTTCTCAAGTTTTGCTTCAGGTACACCATGAGACATCCCTGGCTGCTTGTGGTAAATACTTTTCAAACATTGCATTGGCATCCCACTGTAAGTGTTATGGGAAGTAGTCTTTTGGAAAGCAAGGCTTTCCTCATTCACAGGCTTCACAAATACCGTCACACCAGTGTTGAGTAGGAGGGAAAAGAGAGAGAGCCCTATGTTTGATTATTTGTGGTATAATTGGGTGTCTTCATTCACAGAATCATGGCTCAATATCACCATCTAGTGTTAAAAGGCCATACAACAACACTAGTAGTTGGGAGAACACTGATTCCCTACAAACTGACAGATAAACAAGAGGTTTCTCCGGGTGAGAGTGGAAACCAGCACTACTGAAAAGGACCTATTCACTTTTCCTGCTCTCACAATGGTATTTGTCTCCAGAGCCCAAACAGTTTAGAAGTAATTACTTGTGTTTTCCCCAGACTGTGATTACTTTGCCACACTTGGCAGCCATTGTCACCGTCTGGGGCTTTACATTCACGGGAGAGGGCCGTCACCACAAAAGAGAGAAGTGTCCGATTGATGATGAGCCCTCTGTGGCCCAGACAGAATTTAAAAGTACTTGTATGAGGCTCTTTCAGGAGATTAACTTGCTATAAGGGCTACCTGCCATGGACCCATTCCCTGTATTCATGGTGCAGGCACAAAGAGTGTTTTAAGCAGGGCCACAGCTGCATGAAAGCAAATGGTGAAAGGGGATAATGGTCACAAAAGACAACAAACCTCAAGTGTAGAAAAATAAAGTGTCCTCTAAGATGGGAGCCTCCATTCACAGACGGACAGTTCTTCCTTTTGACCATTGAAGATCTGCCTGCTCCGCCACCCAAGGCCCCAATCTAATTAATTTGAGACAAGCGGTGTTGTGGTGCAGACTTGCAAAGAGAGAGTACCACTCTGGAGCAAAGTGCACTTTAATTAAATCTTTCTATTTGACAAACTTCCCTGGAAGTGGACGTCACAGGGCAGCGGACGAACACAATCGCTGGAGGCTCCTGGAGAGGCCTCAGGCCTCAGGCCACACACACACAAACACACACACACACAAAAACACACACAAACACACACACAAACACGCACACATACACAAACACACACACACACACACACTGCTGCTGTCTGTTTCTCTCCCAGATCACTCCAAAACAGTTGTCTAAGGACACACATCACACCCACTTACATTTAGTCATTTTTTTAGTCATTAGTCACTTCATGCACTTTTGGAATACCTTTGACATAGTCAATTGTATACGTTTACAGACATTTAAAGAACCACATCCTTGTTGTAATATCTGCAATGCTAGTAAAGCGCACAGCAGCCTCAAAGGCAGATTTGGGACAGCCCCCACAGTATACTGAAGCCACAGGGGTCAGATTTAGGATAAGAATGTGTGTGTGAGAGAGAGAGAGAGAGAGAGAGGGGGGGGGGGGAGAGGGAAAGGGGAGAAAGAGAGAAATAGGAGAGAGAGAAAAGCTGCATGTGTTCCGGCTTGCATAAATGTGAAAATTGCTCATGCCATTATTTCAGGGTTACAGGTTAGAAAAAAAGGGAAATGAATGGATTTGCTTTAATAAAACAGACATGGAACTACCACATAGAGAGAGTCTGAGAGAGGACCAGACTCTTTTGCTTGTGCTCACACAGTGGAAAGGCACTGACAGGTGTGCTTTTGTATGTGCGTGCGTGAGTCCGAGTTCAAGAGAGTGTTAGTGAGTGTTTGTGTGTGTGTGTGTGCAAGAGAGAGGGAGGGAGTTTAGGTGTGTTGGTGTGTATTGTATGAACGTGTCTGTGCTGTGTGAATCTGGGTTGTGTGTTCAATGCTTCTCCCTGGATACCAACTCAGCCCTCTCACCCTCGTTCAGAGAGAGGGCCCTTCTCACTCCTCTCCTAACAGGCCAGATGCAAACACTGACCTCCATTTCAGAGTGTTCCAGTGGACAAACTGGATATGAAAAACAAATGAGACAGTGTAGTTGAAATGTTCTCCCTTCTTTTTATAGGGAGAATAGTTAGTTCCTCTGGCTACGCAACAAGTGTGTGCTCCCAGACAACAGTGGATATCGTTGATTCCGGTAAGAACGTTTTGATAACATGCTATCTTTAGATGTAAGGGTGGGTGTGATGATACCATGCTGGTGTTGGAATTAAATTTGTCTAATTCTTGCATTACTGTCGGGGTGAATGACACTTAGAGGTCAGGGGTCACCTCATCCTGTGCTTGTGAGCCTCTTAAACCAGGGATTAGTCCTATCTGGCATTTTTATGTGTGCAGTTCCCAAACCATCGTCAGTTAACATGTGAAAGATAGAGCTGTTTTTGTTATCTGTTAGAAAGGTATCCTATTTTCATGTTTTTTTTTTTTTAATGTGGACTGGATTTTAAACAAATCTAAGGCTAAGAGACTATGTTGTAGTTCTGAATTTAGCCACTAGATGACAGAGTTTGCCTAGTAAATGAGTTCAGCTCCCTGGAGCTCCTCTGGGAGACAAGCAAGTGCACGTGGTGTGACAGCTTCCCCAGGAAGCTAGGGTGACATTTGCCTCACTTAATGACACAAGCTAATTAATCATTAGCGATCCCAGAGGTATTCCTGTTAGTGAGGCTTTGTCGAGCCTTCTACCAGCAGGGGATACCAGCCCCAACATGTTACGTATGCACATGTTTAATCGCCTCATCCCACGCTAAAACATCTAATACTCTTCCATTTAGGTATTTAGACCGTATTGCAGTTTCAGTTTTTCTATCCTTTTTTCCTGATAAATTGCATGGTTGAAGAGGTTTGAAGATCAGTCTGTTCTGTAACCTTAGGTATCAATCAGACATGGGACTGAAGGCTGGTTTGTTTCCTTTTTTCCAGAGTGGGTCAGAGTGGATCTCTGTATGATAGAGAGTGGACAGCTAGAGAGAGAATAGAGAGATGCAAGAGGAAGAGAGAGAGAGAGACGTTATCTCTGGTTGATTGGCCAGACAAGGAGAAGGAGATTTGGATTAGCTGCCTCAACGATTTGAACCCCATCCTTTATCAGGCCAGATAAACACGTTCACAGGCAGATCAATTGTTTTTGATAGTGGTATAGTAGACTTCCCTTTTTTTTCCTTTTACATTTTCTGCTCTGCCTCCTGTGTAATTCTCTGGTTTCAAAGTTGTTGTTTTTTACCCACTGTGGTCAAAACCTATGAATGAAATATTTAATAACTCACAGTAAACAAAGACAAAACACATCAACAGAGTTCCTCTTGTTGTGCAAAGCAGAGCTGACTAGGGTGAAGGACTGTCTATGGTGGGTGTAAAGACCCTGGTAGCAAGGCTGCTTGGGTTGGGACTAATTGTCTCTCATGGGGTGAAACCCTCCCTTGCTCTTCTTTGAATTTCTCCAAAATGTGTGAAGGGCTTTTATGAAATACTGAGGGAGTGGCTGTGTGTAGGCCTGGCCACATCCTCCCAACTCTCCCTGCTGGGTCCCTGTCCTGGCCTGTGACACCCCTCACCAGGCGGTCACGTACCGAGGGCTCCAGATGACCCACCCACATACCCTCCTCACCCTACCTGACGACTGGAGAGGACCCAGGGGGTTGGGCAAGGCCGCTGGGGCCCACTCAGTGATGAGGGCTGGGTCAGTAGGGGGCCTGTGAGAGGGGGTTAGGTTTAGGGATGAGACCAGTGGTCGCCTTGGGATAGTCTGACCCCTGAGACCTGCTGTGCTTTGTACTGTGCCCCCAGACTGTGTCTGTGTTGGGCTCTGCAGGCCTGTCACAGGGTGGAAACGTGGTCTTGCGAGTTCCGTCAGGCTTTTCCAGACCGTGTCCACCCTTCACCGAGGGTCGAACACGCCATCTCTGACTTCCTAAGCGCCACCACTACCAGCTACGCCAAAGAAAAGCTAGCTATTCGTTGACGCGGGTGTCCCATTACATACCTGAGGAGTGAGTTTCACCGATTCACACCGGCTACACAAGCTTCAACTCCACAGTGACCTACCCCTGCAACTTCTTGACACTGTATACCTTGTATTGCATTGTACTACGCCAAGCGTGTAACAATGTGCACGCTTGTACACAATGTACAGTGAGTCACTTTCGTCCTTGTTTCCAGCCATCTGCAGTAATGGCGGTCGTTACGGAACATGGCGTGGGCGTAGTTCCTGCCTCTTTCTGCGTGCGACCCACCATGCTATGTAACCGCTCTGCATGGCGCCTCCATTTTGTCGTTTTCTTTTTTTTAACCCATGCATGGGTCAGTGCGGCAGGCTGCGTCTCCCTCCATTGAAAGTGATGTTAGTAGGGCAATACAGGCGGATGAATTATTCTGTTTCATACAGGCACCTCCTCATTGATATGCAAAGGCGAACCAGGCGAGGCTTTAGCGCCCCTGCACTGCCAGGTGCCATTTAATATCGCTTGGATATACACGGGATCCTTCATTTCCACTCTAATCAGGGGGAAGATTTCATTCCGCCATAGAGCGCCTTTGTAAATCCCGCTGGCCCAGAATAGGACATGCCAGGAGGTGAGCTCCCCGGCTCTGGCTCGAAGCAGGCCACAGTGTCGAGGGCAGAGGCCTTCACGAGGCAGGGCACATGATCATGTCTACCTCCTTCAGGATGGCACCATTGCGGCTGGTGTTCTCGTCACAGAACGAGGCCCCATTTTTGGCAACTTATCCTTGCAAAAGTCTAATCCTGTGAAAACTGTGACCCTTAACCTTGTGCATGTGGACACTTTGGCTATTACCGTGGCTCCGGTGGCAAGCTGTGAGGATGAGACGAGAGGAGACAATGGGCGTGCCTTGTAGGGCTCCTGACACACCGAGCAAAGACGGAGCCGACGCCATGTTGGTAAACAAAGCATTCGCCTATGCCTCCGACAACGCCGAGCGTGTTCCTGCCCCTCCCACTCCGGGGGGAACCCCCATCTGCAGGCCTTCAGTGCTGGCACCGCCCCTTCCTCCACACCCATCACCGTTCATCCACACACCCACATACACACACCACATACACACACACTACAAAGGCACAGTGCGCACCCATTTACCTGTCTCCCAAACGCTACCGGTGTTGGTGCCAAGGAACATACTTAAAGATGCACGCTCCACACCCTTCCATCTCCACAGGAGGCCACAGGAAACAGAGGGAGACGAGGCAGGTTGATCAGAAGTTCTGTCTTCTGCGGCCTACATGTCCCAGAGTCCCATGCCTCAGTCACACAGCCAACCGTTGGGATTATTAACAATGAATCCACATCATTTTCTGGAGAAAGCTCCATTTAGACTTGAAAGAGCCTGCCGGAGAAAACGATGGCGGAGATAGGAGGAGGGAGGGGAATCACTTGTCGTCTGCTGGCGTTCTACCCCGCCTGGTGTCTGTAGCAGGCAGCCATTCAGCCAGCATCTATCAAGCTCAATGCATGAAATTGCCTATTCGAGTCAGCAAGTGGTGGATTTGTAGTGGGGCCTTAAGGATAGCTTATTTACTCACTTGTTTATGGTGAATCAAAGTGAGGCAAACTTTTCTCTTTTTTTCAGTCGCCGTTGGAGTTGAAGCCTCTTAGCTGTGGCCCTTTCATGGTGTCAGGGGCGGGGCCAGGCGTTGCATGTGATTCCCTATCTCCGGGAACCCCGCAATTACATCTGGCACAACTCTGCATGAAGTAACGCTGCATAAGCCTTTGTGCATCTCAGCTTTGAAGCACCGGGGCCTTCTATAAGTTGGCTTTTTGTCCCCCCCCCCATCCCAACCCCCGCTAGAGACAGAAGCCTGAATGCGATGTGTCGTCTCCCTGCCCGCACAAAGCCCTAGCGCATTGGACACACCTTGGACGGCACAAAGGATGAAAAGCACGGCAAGGCTTGGACACGCAGGACCGCGCTGCCAGGCCCGATAAAGACGCTTCAAAAGTCGAGCGGCGAGCAGTGGCCCTCTTCTCCTCCTCCGCTCCCTTTCTTTCTTCCCAGGGTCCTGGAGTGAGAGAGAAAAAAAAACAGAAGAAAAAAAAGAAAGACAGATCAGAAATAAAAGAGTAGAAAAAATATATTTGGGTTTTGTTTTGCATTTGCCGGGTTTGTAACAGCGAGACTGAGGGTCGTGAAGTTCAATGGACGTGTTTGCAGGGGCCTAGGGTGTATGGAGATGGGGGTACGTTTGTGCATAAGCATGTAGATTAGTGTGTGTACAACTGGTATTTGAGAGGAGAAAAAAGGATTAACGAAAAAACATCCCCAGATTTGGGGCTGGCGACCCAATAATGAACTCTGCCATGCTACAGTCAATCCCCTTGTCTCATCCGCCCTGGGCTCTCACTGGTTCCCAACCCGCTAACCAGGCTCGCTCGGGAGCCGACGCCATTTTAGCTCCTCTCTCAAACTGTGGTGTCCGGCTTGTGTGAGGCTTAATGGAAGTCTTAAATGTTGGCATGGTTTTTGGCGGCTGTGTTTTTCGGCTTTGCATTCGCCGCGTAGAAGGGTACAGTCACCAAACATGA
The DNA here is from genome assembly GCF_054491055.1 of Hypomesus nipponensis. Classification (NCBI taxonomy): domain Eukaryota; kingdom Metazoa; phylum Chordata; class Actinopteri; order Osmeriformes; family Osmeridae; genus Hypomesus; species Hypomesus nipponensis. Next base: position 9,274,270 of record NC_140361.1, read on the forward strand.
TGATCTGAGTTACACTTTTAGAAAAAGGCAAGAATTAGAGACAGTTGTACACGGTGTGGTCTTCCTCTCCCCGCTCTCTATTTCGCTTCTCCACACTCTCTCTCTCTCTCTCTCTCTCTCTCTCTCTCTCTCTCTCTCTCTCTCTCTCTCTCTCTCTCTCTCTCTCTCTCTCTCTCTCTCTCTCTCTCTCTCTCTCTCTCTCTCTCTCTCTCTCTCTCTCTCTCTCTCTCTCTCTCTCTCTCTCTCTCTCTCTCTCTCTCTCTCTCTCTCTCTCTCTCTCTCTCTCTCTCTCTCTCTCCCCTCCCATTTCCCCACTCCCTTCACCGTCAACCAAATCGCTCAAAATCAAAAAAGAGCTGACTTTTTCCCCAGTAGTAACCCCCTACCTCTCCCTCTCTCCCCCGCTGAAACAGATGGCGTTTTATGCTGAGCACAATCAGGACTATTCAGCGTCAGGCAGGGCGAGCCCTCCCCACCTGCGCACAGCCCCAATCACAACCTAATGAACACATTGGGAGCAGTCTGCTCCAAATTACTCCCAGTAGGAGCCGGGCCCACAGGTACCCCCCTTGCCCTCTCCTACACCCCCCACCCCTCCACTCACCCTCTCACCGGTCGCCTCCGCCCCCGCCTACCCAACAACTTTGCCCGCCCGCCTGTTCCTTGGCTCCGGCGCCCAACCCCTCCACCCTGGTGCTTAATCAAATCAAGATTTCTATCTCCGTCTTGTCAGCATTCCAACACAGCTCGGCGAGGTTGCCTGGTCAGGGACAGGAGTATAGGTTACATGTGGGAAGATATGGATTGACAGCTTTCCATGTTTATGTGTTCATGCAGAATTGGCTCTGCTCTACGTGGCCCAAAGACATGTTTGCCCTGGGAGTAAAAAGATATGTGCTTATACTATTACCAGATAATCACTTTTTATTGGGAGCCATTTCATCTGCGCGCACACACATACACACACACACACAGAGTACATGCAAATGTATACATACACACTAACATGCATACGCGCTGTGTGCATGGAAGGGCATCTAAGACCTCCGTGAAGACAGTGGAGAGATGGGTGAAGTTACACCAAGCCTATCTTTACCAGCAGCAGCGTATTCCATCTGCCTCCAAACCACCAGTCATGTACATTGGAATCCTTTGCACTGATATGGTCACTATCAAGAAACTGTAAAGTCTACATTCACTCATGTTTTATTCAAAAGCAGTGATTTTGAGTAGGTTAGCCTTTTTCTCCAAACACCGTCAGCTTTCTCCCGTAGCCTGTTCTAGTGACCGGGAGTGTATGTCAGTGTGTCAGAGCGTGTATGTGTGCGTGTGTGTGTCCGTGAGTGCTTGTGTGAGTGTGTTCACAGGGAGGGGGCAGTTGTATGTCCTCAGTGGCTGACAACAGAAGTGTGCTGTGTTGCCAAACCTCCGACACAGAGCTCCAGCCTCCGACATCCCCGAGGGACAATGGGGGGAGGCCGGGGCACTTCCGTCCCTCACACTGTCCCATCAATCGCCGTGGGAGCCTGGGGACCTCCGGCCAACCATCAGCCTGTCTCTGTCCATCACAGGGGCTGACAGGATCACTGGTCGGCTTGCTGGCTGGCTGGTGGGCTGGCTGTCCCTCTGGCCGATCTGCACCTCAATCAGCCCAGTGCTGGTGGGCACAGCCTGCTCCTTCTGCTGCATGTCACAGAAAGCCAGGAGGCACAGAGGAAGTGCAAATATCCTCTAATGGCCTTGATCCAGATGGATGCGCCCATGACAATAGGCCTCCGTGCCTGTGGTGGCCTGTCAGCGGGCAACACAGGGGCCACCACAATGACTCAGCAGAATTATGCATGCAGGCCCAGGAACCATTGACATGTTAACGAGCAAAGCCAGTTGCTATGATAATTGATTTAGCCCATTCCAGGACAGGGGGCTCTTTTCTCTCCACATCTTTTAAAGCCACTTTTGGGACATAAGGCAGGCTGGGAAACAATGGAGAGAGTAGTAATAATGGGATTCAGGAGGGTACCTTTCCTCTGCCTATTCAACGCTTAACATGAGGTCATATATCTCTGAGTTTCAGGGTTGTCGATGGGAACCCTCTTGAGAGGGGGTGCTGTGGCCTTCGGAGGTCACCTCTGCCAGTATGCTGACTGACAGGCAGCTTGATGGGAGGTAGAAATATGACAGGGACAGGGTCGAGCCTGATAAGAAAGTGTGCGGTAGGGAACATTTGAACAACCTCCTTCCACTCTTTACCCAGTGGATGTATGGACCAGAATGCTCTTTGTAACGGACCCCGAGCTTTTTGAAGCGTTGCTCACAAGAAAACAACATAGGCCTCCATCCACCGCTGTGTGAGTAATATCACACCTGTCACATGGGAGAGCTGACCTGTTTAACCAAACATCAGCATCAATGACATTCCTCCTGGTACTTGGCTTTTGACTGGGATGTTTGGTTACGTCATGGGGAGCCTGATAACCCTCCCCCCTCCTCCCCCCTCCCCCCAGGCCCCATAAGGTCTCAGTGAGAGTGACCACTTGTGTACAGCTGGGGAGTGTTTGGTCAGTAATGTAAAACCAGGAAGCCTTTGAAACCTAATGAAGGGCTCTTCTGGAGGAGGTTGGAGGTTCACCGTTATGAGGAGACTCAAAGCGTTCTTGGAGGACACCCTGGGGCAGGTCAGGGACATGGACGACTCCTCTCTAACTCCAGCTGCACGCCGGAGTGTGTGTGTGGGTGTATGTTTGTGTGTGTGTGTGGGGGGGGGGGTTACAGTGTGTCACTTGCATTCTGTGTGGGGGGTTATAGTGTGTCACTTGGAATGCATGTGTGTGAGTGTGTGTATGACAGTTGGAGAGAGTGTGTGCTTGTGTTTACTGTAAGAGAGTGTAGTTTGGAGTGTGTTGGACATGATGTGTGTTCCAGTTGGATCGCAGTAATACCCAAAGACCCTGCTGTGCTACTGGTTTCATTCAAACCAGGCCCAAACCAAACACAGGGTGTGTGTGTACTGCCACATTAATTTTTATATTTCCTTCAAATGGTGCCAATCGGCAGACAAGAGTGGAGAGAAAGGATTACAAAGCACAACTCTTAGCACTTTTAGGGCAGCTTCCCTATGTTAACAAGATGGTAGTTAATGCTCCGGCGTTTACTACGGTGGTCGCATGTATAATTAAGATGCTGTTGCATTTGTCATAAAAGTCCCCGGGGAGCAGGAAATGTTGCTAGAGCAGTTTTCACTTTGAACAGTGGAAAATTAAAACTGTCAAAACCTCACAACGCTGTTTTGACATCATTCCAACGTTTATGGATTTTCCTGTGTGGTGAGGTCGGGTATAAAAAAAATAAATGGACGGGGTTTAAGTGTTTCACCTTGTGGTTGTTGGGGAAACAAAGGTTGCAATGTTTGCTCAATGCAGATGCTCTTCTGGGAGGTCTGGCCTCAAGTGCTAATTCACGGGAACCATGTTTGCGTTGCACCCGTCAATGAGGAGATGCTAATGGGTTTGTCCTCATTTAGATAGAAATGACCCCGTTTAAGAGTCAAAATTCCATCCATTTATCAAGCTTTTTCATAAAACTACCTCCTCTAGCTCCTCTAAACTGCCTTGTTAGAGACATTCTTTCCTTTCACAATAGATTATTTAAAACAAAGACAGACCCTTGTGAGAGTACACAGGGAAAAAGAGGGGTCGATCTCATGGAGTTTGGGTTTTTGGGGGGTGGAGGTGGGGGGGCAAAGCCACACTGATAACCTCTTAGCCCAGATATGAGCTAGTATGGAACAGATGTGTATTTCATGCATGTAAGTGCCAAAGACAAAAACATTGAATTGTCGCTAGCCTTTCAGTGCTTGCCTGGGTGGCGTGTGTTGATCTCTGTTGACAGTCAGACTTACACTCTGTGAACGGAGAGCCCATCCGCCGGAGATCAATCATGTTGACAGCAGAAAGTTCTGCTCCACCTCCCTGTTTTTCAGGGTCAATCGGTACACCACAGTATTTGGAATGAACTAGTGAAAATGTGATTTAGACAGCTAACGCTGGCCCAGTGTTGTGTGGAGGGTTCTGGTGTGTGATGTCCTGTGTATCAGACAGCAGTCATGGTGCCGGCCAGCGTGGCCCCTTTGGTATCTGTGGAGACAAACGGGGGTTGTCATGGTCCCCGTCCTGTCCCCTCCGTCACACCAGGAACCTATCATCCCCATGACTTCCTATCTATGCTAACATGGGGATCAGAGGACATGCCTGCCTCGTGTCACCTCTCTCCTTATCTTATCACTCCACCTCTCTATCCTGCATCTGTGCATACCTGCCACCCTGCATGACTGATCCCCCCCAGCCAGCCTTCCATTTCCAGCTCTCTGTTTCTCTCCTCTCTGTCTATCCATTGCTCTGTGAAGCCCAAAGCTCTCGCAGATCATTTGCCTTCAAATGTGACGTTTTGTGGTCTCTGCGTTGATTCGCGTAAAATCTCTTCTTTCAGAACTTCCCCAGCATGTGCTGTATATAAACCAACAATATTTACAAACCTATCCACAGCGTCATCATATGCATTCTACATACAAATCTGTCTCACTGTCAGCTGAGGAGCTTTAGTTAACTCTTCAATAAGTACAACATACCACATGTGAATTAACAAAGCGAACAGATGAACCAAAAGGGATAGAAAAAAAGTTGTCTCGACCCCTACAGTATTTGGGTCCAGAGTTGGGCAGTCCAGACAGTAAATCCGGTCTGACTTAACCCCCCTGTGGCCCCCTGCTCGCCCCCTTAGCCTCTTTGTCTCCATTGAGCTGTACCTCCCCCAGCCTGATTATTTCTTATCATGTATTTATTTGTTTAATCCACCCCTCCCCCTGCACTTGGCAACCCACTCCCCCATGCACTGGCTGTCTGGCAGTAAGGCCCCTCCTGCCCCTCCCCCACAACCCCCCCCCCCACCTCTCTCCATGTCCCCCGCCCAGTCTTAGCCCGAGCCCCAGTCCCAACCCAAGCCACCACAATGGGCGGATGTTCCCTCCATAGCCCAAGAACCCCATCCGTGGGCGGAGAACCCCCCCCCTTCACTTGCATGCGGCCACCACTAGCCAGCCCGTATGCACACCATAAATAATGGATGCATTAGCATGCATGAATATCTTTTTAGGTGGGGGGGGGGGGGGGTTGGGGGTGCCTTAATTCATTATTAATCCCCTCACAGGCAAAGGGGACTGGTGCCTCTGCCTGTAGCGTAGGGTCCAACTAAACCCTGCTTTAGGATCTCTTTCTTAGTGTGTGTACACACGCTCCCCCTCGCCCTCCCAAATCAGCCTCCAGCCACACCCAACAGCCTGACTCCACCCACCCACCCCCTCCCCGGACCCTTCAATCGTTCCCCAAAAAACACATCTGGAAAGGGGGATAATCTTTAATTTGAGAGGGGGTAGATTGGGGGGGGAGGGGCTCATCCCAGGGGGTCCACAGCGGGGTGACTGTACCCTGTCAGGGTTTTTTGGTGGCAGGTGGTTGACGCTGCATTTCACCAGGGTTCACCAGGGTTCACCAGGGTTCGTGGTAATCAATGGCACAGGTATGGTCTAATACATAGCGGAACAATGGAAGCAACCCGTGTCTATTTAGGTTGTCACTGTGTTGAAGGTTAAACAGCCTTGCTGCTATTGACTTTGAAGTTGCCATCAGCGCCATTTGGTCCTAGGATGGCAGGCCTGGTTGATTGGAGGCTGGGGGGGGGGGGGGGGGGGGGGGGGCAAATACGATTTTTGTAATGTGGGGCAGGGGGGTTATCGAGGGGTTATGTGGCTATGCAATCTTTTCATTGGAACAGTAGCTGGAGAGGAAATGGGTTTTATCAAATGCGATGTAATGCCATAATAAGGCTCAATATTAAGCTCGGTTTGGCTCACAAAGAGCACGTGTTGCTGGCAGATAAAAAATGTAACACCAGTTAACAACAACCACATTGGAACACTATGTTGGTGTGGAAGTTTAGGTAGAGATGGTTGGACTTTTTTTCTTCAGACTTGTGTGTCTGTCTGTCAGTGTGTGTGTGTGTGTGTACGTATTGTGCCTGCGTGGCTAGCATGAAACATATTCTGAACCGTACACCCCATCCCCCTCTCGCACCACTAGGTTGCACTGCCTGACTCCCAGCCTTCCCTCCTGCCTGCCTCAAACCCCCTGACTCAGTCCAGCCAATCACGGATCTCAAAGGGGGGTGGGGGTGGTGGTGGTGGGCACGCTACAACCTCCTCCAATCACAAATCACTATAATAAACACACACACCCACACACGCACCCACACACACATTAAAACACGCTGGATATTTGCCTCTTTAGTCACATAGATAGGAATGTACATAATCCTGTTTGCTTGAACCACCATGCAACATAAATATAACTGACCCAGATAATAATGTCAAACTTGAACCACAGCTTCATTATTATGTGTTTCATAACAGTCCTCTTTTTCCTGCAGAAAATTGCAACACTGTGTGCTTCAGAGTAGCAGAGAAAAAAGTGAAACATTTGCTTTTTTAGGATTCAACTATGATACCGGACTTTCTCCCAATCAAGGTATTTGTATAGAAAAGGACCCACATGAATATACTTTATGCACTCCCCTTGGATTAGACTTTACACTTATGTTGAGTTATGATAGAAATACCTAGAAGTAGAAAAACATGTACAAAAGCCAATATGTCTTACGTGTGAACAGATTCTATTCACCCAGGTATTCTGGATCCCACCAGCATGGGATGTGCTGCAGCGTGATTGGTGGAGGAGGGATGGTGCGGGGGGGGGGGGGGGGAGACTGCGGGCTGCAGGGGTTGTTTTGCTGACACGGAGAGGGCCCGGGTTCTGGAATGTTCTCAGCTCAATGTTTGGGTCTGGGCTGCGTGGCGCGGGGCCGCGGCTGCTTTGGGGGTGGTGAACGCTACAGGCACCATGCTGGGCCACTGAACTCCAGTCAACCCTGGGAAGACCTTTCCAACCTGCACAGGAAATTGAAATACAGTGCTGTATTGGCATGCTGATGGTCATCTATCAGGCGGGCCGGCCTGGGGACGGGTGTAAGGGGAGCCCCGTCGTAGATCAGAGATAGGCTGCTGGGCCCGGGTTCAAAGGTAAAGAGGAGAGACCTGGGTCTGGAAAGAAGATAGGGCTGCTCCCAGGGGTCCCTGGGCCTCACCCACCTCCATCACACAGCAGCCAGCCATTCACCCCGACCCTGGCCCTCACCCACCTCCATCACACAGCAGCCAGCCCTCACCCCGACCCTGGCCCTCACCCCAGAAGTGTCCACCCTGCACCTCGATCTCTTCATTATCCAGAAGTCCAGTCATGTAACCCCTCCTGCCCCCAGGGGTGCTGTCTCTATCAGCTTACTCTAGTTCATGTACATCAGCGCAAACTTAGCTGGGTGACTGAGAGCCAGAGGAGAGATAGACTTGGATCAACAGCCACGGTTATGTAAGGCCAAACTGTAATCATTTAAGTACCAGACCACATGCATAACATTAAGGAGACACACACTGATTTTTGAGGGTAATGTAATTTGGTATAAGAAAGTTAAGATTCATGGGGACTACTCCCTTTTTCTCTGTAATTATTGCTTTTCAACTCGAACTATTTCTTTAATGTTGCATATTAGATGAAAACAGTAGGTGATGATGCTGCCTCCATTGCATAATGTCCTCAACGTAAATGCGCACATCGCACCAGGAAATGCAACTCGACTGCGGTGAGGGAAGGGATAGGGCTGGATCACACTGAGATTATATAAAGTATAACGGGCTGGTGTCACCGGATGATCGGAGAGACGTTAGGTACCACTTTAAATGTTCACAAATGTCAAGACGGCATAAATCTCAATTACGTATTGTTCTGCGTGACCTTGTGAACTCGTCCGCCGTTTGAACTGGAAATAAATTACCTTCATTATAATATTTTATTTCTGGATTACTGGCTTGTTATGTAGTACATTGACAGGAAGTGACATCAACGGGTCCGAACATGTCGCAGGACGGGTTGACTTGCATGTCCAGAACCTTATTGTCTAAAGGATGCTCCGCTGCAGGGTTCAGAAGTGATACTCGCTGATGGATGCAGGAGAGAACCACGCAGGCAAGACAGACACACTGAAGACTGAGTGAGTCGCGTGCTGACTGAGCGCTTTTTAAAACCGTGACTTTCATCCACGCAAGTTCAGATGCAGTGCCATACTTTCTTTTCCATCTTACATCAATGACGCAGTAACGAATAGAGCTGGTATTTTGAAAAACGTGTTCCTGAAATCCGAGTGTGTCGTGTTTGCAAGGATATAGTGGGCACATCTGGATGTTCTGCACTGAGACAAGTGACACAGTCGAGTTCAGCCTGAATGGCAGGGTCCTCTGTCAGAAAACAGAGGGGGGTTGGAAACGCGTCAGACCGGCTGAAGTGGATACTTAACCGCTGAGATTGTTACAAAGAGCTTTAGCGCATTGTTGTGCATGGTTTTAACAATTTAAACAATTTAACTAACATGTCATAAAAAAATTATCTTGTACTCCTAGATACCGGTGACTGGAGTGTAACGTACGTCCTAGTGTTGACGATCAGTTGGCGCATCTCTCCTCCTCCACGGGACAGCGAGGATGCTTTGAGTCGACAATTCCGTCTGTCTAGACTGAAAGTGCTGCAGTTGGTCACGTGGTATTTGTTATTGTCCGCCCTCTTTTAGATAGCCTAGTATGTGGAAGAACTGTTACTTTCATAATGGATCGCAATATACATAACACATTTCTTGGCATGGAGGGACTCTGAAATCCAGTGGCTGAGATATATAAATGGTTGGATAAAATACCAATAACTTGTGTATATTTGCATCGATTCAGAAGGAATTGTTGATGTTATCTATCATTATAATTCAGCATCTTATGAATATTCATATAATATTTGGTCATAATTTGTGCTACTATCATTTGTAAACTGGGTTCAAATATATTATACAATCTTGTTAAAAGGTTATTGCATGGTACCGATAACTTAACTAGGTACATAGTTCATCACATCATAGTTCAATACTGACTGAAAGACCAAGTGAATACAAGCCTTCTTATCATAAATGTTTTAACTGATGTATGCGAGCAAAACGATGCTTCCGATTAGCGTACGTGAGTAATATTGCATGCTTTCTTCACAACTGCTGCTGCTGCATAGACTGGCGTGATGCCCTTCGTGCAGCTGCCTGGGGGATTACCAGTGTGTATGACTCATGCTGCTGTTTGCTTGCATGTCTGCAGTCATAGCTTTATTATTCATGCTTGCGTGTAGACAGGGGTGCTTAATCTCTGGGTGGACTACATTGTCAGGCTCTGTGTGGACCTGCAGTCCAGGCTGTGCAGAGGAGTGTGAGATCAACTACCAGGGACTGGGGCTAAGCATGGCAGGAGCTAAATGCCTGGCCTGGCCTTTGGGGCCAGTGGTAATTAACTGGGCCAGGCTAGCGAGCATGGCCATATATTTACCGTGCTGAAATGGTCTGGGCAGGGGGTCTATTGGTGGTCGACAGGTGCAGGGGAAGAAGGCGTCAGGAGTTTGGGGGAATCGAAACCAGAGAAGCATCACAACAGCTTCTCAGCCCCTGCCCTGGGGTCAGCTCCTCACCCCGGCCCTGGGTCCCAAAGCTGAGCAAGTTCAACAACCTCCCTCCCTCCCTCCCTCCCTCCCTCCCTCCCTCCCTCCCTCCCTCCCTCCCTCCCTCCCTCCCTCCCTCCCTCCCTCCCTCCCTCCCTCCCTCCCTCCCTCCCTCCCTCCCTCCCTCCCTCCCTCCCTCCCTCCCGCACCCGACCCCATCACAACCCCCACCCCATGTCAGACTGTGTTTGAATGTGTGTGTGTCACAGTGTTGTGTGTGTGTGTGCATGTGCGTGTTAATGTGGTGGCTAGCTAGTGTGTCATTGGGTTGAAGGGGTCAGTGAGCTGTGTTTTGGGTGCAGTGATCATCTGTCTGACTATATTTATCTCAGTCTGGGAGACAGAGCTCTGGGAACAGTTCCCTTCATAGCACCACAGGACTGGTAAAAGCCCATGACACATCCTCTAAAGAGGTCTCACTGCTCTGGCATGACATCATTTTTCCACTCATTCATTCCTTCAACCATTAATACATAAATAATTGCATTGCATCATTGGCATCATTTTCACTGAGTAACCTCTAGCTAGATGAAAAGTCTGGTGTTTGATGTTAGCTCGAGGTGTGTTTGAGTAGTAAACTGGTGTGTTGTTACTGTGCTGTTTTCCTGCTTCCTGTTCTGCTTGGACGGCCTAATCCTAGTTACAACCATTACAAATCCTGCTGTCTTGACGTGAGACCCCAGACTGGAGACTGCCTCTGCAAACTTGGTTTCATTTAGCATTCCTCTGGGCTTTATGGGCAGGTGTTTGAAATTACGGGCAGGATATTTATTAGAAACTTTAAAGGCAACATTTTTGCCTACCTCTCAATTAGACAAACAGACGCAGGCGCATACAGCGCAGCGTATGGACACAAACCTGCATGCGGGTCTGTGCCATTGCATGTGAACCAAACGTGCACATGCATGGAATTGTGCCGAGAACTAGGCATGTGCTCTCTCACACTGTACGTGGCCTCACGTACACACAAGCGCGCGCACACACACACACACACACACACACACACACACACACACACACACTCAGAGTGGGATGCAAACGACTTAGCGGG